>NC_139536.1:114247768-114675853 GCF_965153285.1 Podarcis tiliguerta | reverse complement strand
AATGTTGTCGGGAAATGTTAGCAAGTGTTGTGTTACTCACTAAGTATTGCTTTATGTACCCAGTTTGTCCAATAAATTACCAACATGGAAAACTAAATGTCCAACTTTCACCTATGTTTCTTTTCCTTATCAAATTTGGGCTTTACCAAACCTTCCAAGGCTGGACATCAACACCTGGGAAAATTCAAACGATACAACATCTGGCAAAGCAGAACTAAATATGCTTTCTTACAGTAATCAAGCATCGCAAATCCAGTTCTACGAAGGTGACATGTACCATTGATCCACAGAGAGGTGCGTAAGTGGAAGGTTCAAGCTGACTTCATAGTGGTCTTTGGGTTGTGTGTGTGTGTGCGCGCGCACGCACGCACCTGTGCATGTGTTTCCATTTCCTGGGAATTGTTCTGACAGCAAATCTTTTCATTGTGTTAACTAGCTCAAGTCACTTTCAGGAGAATGGAAAGGTAGCACAATCAGAATTGTGATGCCTCCCGGTCAGACTAATCAGCAATCCGTCATTCTGACCTTGAACCTAAGGCCCTGTAGAACAAAACTCTTGAAATTGTTTCATGATTGTACAAGAATACATTCATGTTGTAAGAATGTATTAAAAGGAATATAAAGAATAACTCAATAATAACTTATTCATTACTAGAATAAGGCTATATACTGGGAAATGATAGGAAGTTCAATTACTCCTTTTTCTTCCCCCCCCCTGATTTTCTCTTTCTTAATAAATAGATAAGACAACAAAAGATAGTAAAAATATGAATCAGTTTAATTTATGTAAGTAAACAGGATACTACTTGTATATGGTTTTTGCTTACACGGATTATATATATGTTTACTCAAGAAGATGTATATGTATATGTTATATGAGATATGCTATATGAAATGTGTCATATGATATAAGAGATTGTTAATAAAGCAAAAAAAGGGGGGAGATCTCAGGACCCCTTGTTCCCAGAGGGAGTGAGAGGCTTAGAACCATTTATAACATATTACTTTCCACCCAAACTGAGTTGCCACTCTGGTAGGCAAGCTAGAAAATATTCGTCCAAGCTGGCATCCCACTAAAAAAAGGAAGAGATCTTGGTTTAACCTTCCAAATACAGCTGTTCTTAAATCTTTCACGTAAGATAGGTATTGAAGGCTGGACCACTCACAAGACTGGGATACGTATGGATATCTGCTATAAGATGCATTTAAATAATCAATTCATGGTGAAGAAGAAGAAGAAGAAGAAGAAGAAGAAGAGTTTGGATTTGATGTCCCGCCTTTCATTCCCTTTAAGGAGTCTCAAAGCGGCTAACACTCTCCTTTCCCTTCCTCCCCCACAACAAACACTCTGTGAGGTGAGTGAGGCTGAGAGACTTCAGAGAACAAATCAAATCAAATCAAAGAAGTGTGACTGGCCCAAGGTCACCCCGCTGCTGCATGTGGAGGAGCGGAGACGCGAACCCGGTTCACCAGATTACGAGTCCACCACTCTTAACCACTACACCACACTGGCTACTGGTGGGAAAAGTGCTTGTGTAAATCACCTTAAGTAACCCTGAATTTGAGATGCTAGAACATTGTGCAGTGGCACCTTAGAGACCAACTATGGTGCATGTCTGCTGCAGTTCTGGAATTAGTGGCTTAGGAATTATTCCGGTTCACCCAGAATTCAGGAAGAGTGGGATGTAGGAATGCTCTGGCACCAACCAGAAGAACAGCTGTACATAGCCTCTGAGTGCATTTTTTCCTCCCAGTTCACAGAGAATCCATTTCTGGTCTTCCTTAAGGTTTTCTTTCTTTTTTCTTTGCTTTTGCAGTGTAATCTGAAAGTGGTGTGGGGAATTGCTGCTATTGTAACACAACAGGGAGACAGAAATAAATGGTGGGCTACTGCTGTAGCTGCTCTTCTGCACCGAAATCATGATTTGTCAACATTTGGGTTGTTTCTGTTGGGTTAGAAGGCATACGTAGAAACATATCCAAATTTTACAATCTGAAATAGTACCCAAAGTCAGCTTTGTTGCCTTGAAATTAGCATTCCTGACGGCCTTTCCCCCTCAACCAGGGACTGTGAACGACAAGACATTTACTTAGCCAGCGAACAATGGAGCATGCGGAAGGGAAAGGAGGAGCCAAGCACTCCTCTGAACGACGACCAGGCCTGTGAGGGAAGAAAGCCTTGATGGGCTAATTAGGATTGTGATTGTTATAAATATAGTAAGATTGTTGTAAATATAATAAGATCTAGAGCCAATGAAAGGCAGAGCCAAGCAATTCTAGTTTTGTCCCCATCCTCTTCATGGCTGAGTTATGCAACACTTAGACTAAGGAACGAGCCTGAAGCTGACAGTACTGTAAGTTAGAAGGCAGGCAAGAGGCGGCTAGTTGAGGACAGAGTAAGGTTGGTGGGGCAGTGCCCCATTTACCCTAAGGGACCAGCTTCCATTGCATGCATGGAGTGCAATGTATGTGCCCCCCCCCCGGATCATAAATACATGCACACACTTCCTTCTTGCAGTGATGCAGATTTTTCTACTTTCAAATGTGCAAGATGTGCTTGATTTGAATTGAGAAACCGAGAGAAATCAAACTTGCCAGAGTCATCCCAATCCTATGCAGGGCCTTCTCAGTGGTTGTGCCCAGACTCTCTCTAGAGAAGTTAGATTGGCTCCCTTCTTACTGTCCTTCCACAGTCATAGAATCATAGAATCATAGAATCATAGAGTTGGAAGAGACCACAAGGGCGGTCCCTATTTATCTACTTGCCCCCGGGGGTGCTTTCGAACTGCTAGGTTGGCAGGCGCTGGGACCTAGCAACGGGAGCGCACCCCGCCGCGGGGATTCGAACCGCCGACCTTTCGATCGGCAAGCCCTAGGCGCTGAGGCTTTTACCCACAGCACCACCCGCGTCCCTTAAGCATATCATACTGCTCTGCAATTTCAGAGGGAGCATAGTTAAACAAGAACCCTACAGACCAGGTCCACCATGTGGAGACTGCCCTCAGAACTGTGACAATAAACTCTGTAGTAAGTTACTGATAATATGAAGCAACTTTTCTGGATAAGATGGACTTCTAAATCATTTTATTTCTAAAGTATCTGTTGCAAAGCTAGTTCTCCTTAGGGAGTCATGTCTTTTATTTCTTAAAGAATAAGAGCCATCCATATTATGATTTAGTTCTGTGTGCCTCCCTGACTTATCATTTAAGTATTACCACAAATAAAACATTTTCCATAACAAACCTTCCTACTAGGAGCTGAATTCTCTTGGGAGATTGTTGTGAGTGAAAATATTCCCTGTGCTAGGCAGGGTCAGGGCCATTTAGACCTCTGTAGGTTGTAAGAAGTTCAATCAAGCCCAGAAATAGAGAGAAAGTCAGCATTACTATAGGAAGAGGAAACATCAAGACTGTGATGATATAATAAAGATTTAAATAGTGGTTTTCTCTGTTTTGCATCTAACTTTGTTTTGACTTGATTGCTTACAGCCAACCCATGCCAGTATGTGGATAAAATCAAGGAGTGTGATGTTCTGCTACAAATGGGCAAATGTACTGATGAATTGTTGGGTGGAAACTGCCAAGCTACCTGCAAATGCAAAACAGAAATCAAGTAATAAACGCACGAAAGTCACAAAGATCCGTCTTGAGAGAATGGTTGCTAACTGAAGAAGATAGAAATTTGGCATTGACAGGCCAAGATACGGCATTTGAAGTTATTAGTGTAAAACAGGAGAGGTAATACAGTGGTAACTCGGGATGCAAACGGGATCTGTTCTGGAGCCCCTTTTGCATCCCGAACGGTACGTAAGACGCAACAGTGTGTCTGTGCATGCACAGGTCACGTTTCGCCGCTTCCACACATGCACGTGACGTCATTATGACTGCGCATGCGCGAGTGGCGAAACCCAGAAGTAACACGCTCCGTTCCTTCCAGGTCGCTGCAGATGCAACTGTGAAAATTCTACCCTCATGAGTCTCCTCCTCCTTTCCTATCCCAGCACCCAACTCTGCTTCCCAATTTTAGTTGCCTGTAGACCAGTTTAACCGTCAAGAATGATGAACAAGAGAAAAGCCAATACAGACAAGGAAGATTTATTATCAAGGTACTTTCCAGAATTCCCACCAGGAAAACATACTGGCGATAAATTTGATTGGTTGACAGTCCTTTTTATTAGTGTTTGTCTGCAACTGAGAAATAAGTCCAGCTCCCGGTTTCAAGAGCCCTTGAATAAATAGACTCTGCTGCTCTCCCCAGAAGGCACCGCACTTGCCCAGGATGGGGGCAGTAGTGCTTCATAGAAGTTGTCACCACTCCCACTTCTGCAGCCAGCGGGCTGTTGGCTTTCCTATGCAATCTAGGCGCTGCTGATTGCAGCTGTGAGATGAGTGGGGTTGCAGGCCAAAATTCTTATTCCCACAATATTAATCAGGATCCTATTCCCTCCATGTGCCGACATCACAGGTGACATATTTTAGCTGCCGTGACACTGGGGAGTTGGGTGGCACAGTCCCATGGAGGAACAGGGGAGCCACACTCTGGCAAGGTTTGGGAAGAGTCCTCCATCTGTGCCTGTTGGTGCTGCACCCTCTGCTGAAGGTCCAGCTCTTCTTGCAGCCGTTTCTCTAGCTGCTGAGCTTTGTAGAGCTTCAGCTGAATTTCCTGCTTCAGTTCCTCCAGCTCACCCATCCACAAACGCCATTTGCCCTCAAATATCTGAGTGAAGGGATCATCAGTCTCACTCAGATTTCTCTCCATGCCCTTCTCAGTCAGCCGGTCCTCGAGCTGCTTCATCACATCTTCCAAGGAGTTTGTGGGAGGCAGTGGTTCCCCAGAGCTCTGCAGGGGGCTCAGGCTCTTGCAAGACGGAGGTGTTTTGTCTGCAGCCAAGGGGTCCCGTGGCCCCTGAGAAGCCCTGTCTAAGGAGTCGCCAGTGTGGTTGTTATGGCCTACAGAAGCACTGAGCTGGGTTGGAGCAGGTTTGAAAAGTGGGGTGTCGGTGGGGAAGCTTTGGATAGCCTTTGTGCTCTCATCCAGGCTGATGGTGTGCAGCAGGTGACTGCGGAGAGGGCTGCATTGCAAGGAGCTGCTGGTGCTCTTCTGGGCCAGGCTCCTGTTGGTCTTGGACAGCTTCTGGCCTTTGGCTGCTGACCGCCTCGGCATGCAGAACAGGCTCCTCCATGATACCACCTTGAAGGCAGAGGGTCTGATCCGACACCTGTTGAAGCATCCATGTTCAGGCCATGAGCTCTTGGAGAAATCAGCTGCCTGTTGATGGTCCCGGAAATACCGCTCGGGGGACTGGTTCTCCTGGTCACTCTCATCGTCCCTTTGAAAGCCACCTCCAGATGACTGGTGCTTCTTCTCAGCCCGGGTGTCCCGCTTGCCCCAATGGAAGTAGCCCCAAACTCCACGCTGTGACGTTCCTTTCTGGCGCAGCCCGTCTGGCTGACGCCTGCCACGCAGACCTCCTGGAGAAGTCAGCAAGAAATCCCGTTTCTCTACTCGGCTGCCCACGTTGCCCATGCTGCCGTCGTTGTCAGGCTCAGAATCCAGAGTGAAAGGATCAAACAGACAATGGCAGGGGTTAACGGTCACATGAGAGGCTTGTTCTGTTGCTATGGGGTTTTAAACATAAGCGGAATGCCAGCACATGATGGCTGCCTGCAGCCTGATCCCCGGCCACACTGGGCTGGACTCCATTCCGCAACCTCCTCCTCCTCCTGCTGTAGCCTTATGAGGCTTTGCCCTCGGGTGGGAAAAATATTGCGCCCGGGAAAGGGAAGTGGGAGTCAACAGACACTCAAGGAATAGTTTCGGAGAAAAAGCTTTTATTTCTACCATCCATGAACTGGTAGAAGGAGCAAGTGTGATAGTTCACAAAAAGCATGCACGAAGTTCACAGTCATGTGCACAAGCATATATACCCCTTTCCAGTTCCCTCCCCCTTTTCTCCTCCCTCTGGAGTCCTGCCCCATGAGTTCCTCTGAGCATGAAGTGAAAGCTGTCTTGGGACTATTGGACTCTTCCCAGGAAAGGGGGGGGATGAGAAGCCTTGCGTTCAGCTTGTTCAGATGTGTTGCAACTAGAATGAGATAAGATTCGTTTCCCAGGCCTGCTATGAACAGAGCCTACTCATCAGCCTTTAAAAGTAACATTTTGCCTTTTGCCATAGCATCTTGTGAGAAAAGCAGAGAAGAGCATAGAATCATAGAATCATAGAGTTGGAAGAGACCACAAGGGCCATCGAGTCCAACCCCCTGCCAAGCAGGAAACACCATCAGAGCACTCCTGACATATGGTTGTCAAGCCTCTGCTTAAATACCTCCAAAGAAGGAGACTCCACCACACTCCTTGGCAGCAAATTCCACTGTCGAACAGCTCTTACTGTCAGGAAGTTCTTCCTAATGTTTAGGTGGAATCTTCTTTCTTGTCGTTTGGATCCATTGCTCCGTGTCCGCTTCTCTGGAGCAGCAGAAAACAACCTTTCTCCCTCCTCTATGTGACATCCTTTTATATATTTGAACATGGCTATCATATCATCCCTTAAGCTCCTCTTCTCCAGGCTAAACATGCCCAGCTCCCTTAGCCGTTCCTCATAAGGCATCGTTTCCAGGCCTTTGACCATTTTGGTCAAGAAAATGGTTTTTGGCAGAGAAAAGCTGTTTTGGATTTTAGAAGACAAAAGGAGTTTTGGACAGTTTTGAAGCCTGGGGTGATTTCAGACAGGATGTGGGTATCCAGCCCCTTGGTTGGCTCCAGAATCCTTGTCTTTCCATCCATTTACATATTCATTCTTTGCCCTCTTATTTAGTTGCTAACAACATACTGTATTTTTCCATTTATTAAAGGATTTCGTCAAAATTTGGGGGTCATTTTATACACGGTTCGTGAATGCTCAGGGGTTCCGGCTCTGGCTCTGGTGCGGGCGGCCCAAGCTCTGACCTGGACTTGGGTTCGGTTTGGGCTTTGACACGGGTGCAGGCGGTGCGGGTTTGGGCTCTGGCCCGATTTCTTAATTTTGGGTTCAAAAAAATAAGGGTCGTCTTATACATGGGGGCATCTTATACAGTGGTACCTCAGGTTCCATACGCTTCAGGTTCCATACACTTCAGGTTACAGACTCCGCTAACCCAGAAATAGTGCTTCAGGTTAAGAACTTTGCTTCAGGATAAGAACAGAGATTGTGGGGGGGGGGCACCAGGTGGCGCATTGGAAGATGGCTGACAATAACATCTCTCCGACCCACACGAGGTAATTAAGAGGCTGCTATGGGAAGTATGCAGTCTTCCTACCCCCCCAAGGATATGGGGGGGCTGCCTTGCCAGCGGTGGTCACAATGCACCCCCCGATTCAAAAGACGGAGGTGAGGATCACGGCACAAGCCCTCTGTGAAGTCGGCTCTTCCTGAAGCCGTCTCCAATCAGCGCCCCGGTTTGCTTCAGCTCGGAAAAATAATTGGAAATGTATAATTGGGAAAAAAAGCTGAAGCACATACAGCAAGCAAAGTTTGAGAGATAAGGCTGCTGATTAATGCATCTCTGTGATTGGCGCGACGGGAGGAGACAAATAAATCAAGCGATGAACCACCATTACGAGACTGGTACGTGCGGAGCGAAAAAAGAGGGGGGGGTGGAGGAAAAAACTTTTATTTTCTTTGCCTATGTGAGTATTTATAAACCTCCACCCCAAAGAGACGAATCGTTGCCTTTTACTAATCGCAAGCAAGAATTTAAGAGCTGTGTGGAGTGAATTATTGATTGAAGAGAGGACTGGTAAATATTGGAGAGCGGAGGAAAAATTCTATGACGCAGTTTTTAATGGCGTCTTGCTAAGACAGGCTTGTCGAAAAAAAGCGAGGGGAGGAGGACCAGGTTCATTAGAATGTGAATGATGGATTGAAATGTGATAACCTGGCAGAGCCCCTTTGTGAAATACGTGGGAAGCTTCGGAAAATTAATAGGGCCTAGTTTAGCTCAGAACAATCGCAACAATCCAACCCAATATTTTGGGTTTCTGCTCCAAATTATTAATTATTAAATTCCACACAGACTTCCCATAATCTGGACCTCTGAAGAACTCCTCTCACAATAGTTATATTTCTTCCCTCTTCTTCTTGTAGTAATGGTTGGCTGGAGGAAGAAGTAATTTCTAGCCTGCTTGCTGATAGCCAGTGTGGTGTAGGGGCTAGAGTGCTGGGAGACTGGGGTTCAAATCTCCACTCAGCCGTGTACCTCACTGGGTGACCTTGGACGAGTCACTGCCTCTCAGCCTACCCTACCTCAAAGGGTTGTTGTGAGGATAAAATTGGGGAGAGAGAGAACCATGTAACCTCTTTGAGTTTCTTGGAAGAAACATGGATACGTTCTGGAGGTCAGTTCTTAACCAGAGGTACCACTTTAGTTAATGGGGCCTCCCGCTGCCACCGCCACGTGATTTCTGTTATCATCCTGAAGCAAAGTTCTTAACCAGAGGTACTATTTCTGGGTTAGTGGAGTCTGTAACCTGAAGCGTCTGTAACCCAAGGTACCACTGTAATGCATAATCACAATAAATGACACACCAAAGATACATTAAAGGTAAAGGTACCCCTGCCCGTACGGGCCAGTCTTGCCAGACTCTAGGGTTGTGCGCTCATCTCACTCTAAAGGCCAGCGCTGTCCGAAGACACTTCCAGGTCACGTGGCTAGCGTGACAAGCTACATCTGGCGAGCCAGCGCAGCACACTGAACACTGTTTACCTTCCCGCTGGTAAGCGGTCCCTATTTATCTACTTGCACCCGAGGGTGCTTTTGAACTGCTAGGTTGGCAGGCGCTGGGACCGAACGACAGGAGCGCACCCCGCCGCGGGGATTCGAACCGCCGACCTTTCGATCAGCAAGTCCTAGGTGCTGAGGCTTTAACCCACAGCGCCACCCACGTCCCTAAAGATACATTAGGGGGCATATTTTGCCATAGCTGCTAGAAAGCTGTGCTAATACTATGTGTTTGAGCCAGCAATTAATTGCGTAGTGGGTGATTTGTTTTAAACATTTGTTTGTCTGAAATTTTATGAATATATTTTTAGTTCTTCTGTCTTATGTGTGTAATTTGTCATGGCATGCGCTATATACAATAAATCTTTGACTGAGTCAATAACCAACCGCCACCAGACCTGCCACACAATGTAAGCTGCAAAAGTCATTCTGTGTAGCACCTTTGATGCAAAGCATATTGTATAAGGTAAAGATAAACGGACCCCTGACAATTAGGTCCAGTCGCAGAAGACTCTGGGGTTGCAACACTCATCTTGCTTTACTGGCCGAGGGAGGCAGCGTTTGTCCGCAGACATGTGGCCAGCATGACTAAGCCGCTTCTGGCGAACCAGAGCAGCACATGGAAACACCGTTTACCTTCCTGCCGGAGCGGTACCTATTTATCTACTTGCACTTTGACGTGCTTTCGAACTGCTAGGTTGGCAGGAGCAGGGATCAAGCAACAGGAGCTCACCCTGTCGCGGGGATTTGAACTGCCAACCTTCTGATCGGCAAGCCCTAGGCTCTATGGTTTAGACCACAGCACCACCCACATCCTAAGCATATTGTACTGCTCTGCAATTTCAGAGGCAGCATAGTTAAACAAGAACCCTACAGACCAGGTCCACCATGTGGAGACTGCCCTCAGAACTGTGACGATAAACTCTGCAGTAAGTTACTGATAATATGAAGCAACTTTTCTGGATAAGATGGACTTCTAAATCATTTTATTTCTAAAGTATCTGTTGCAAAGCTAGTTCTCCTTAGGGAGTCATGTGTTTTATTTCTTAAAGAATAAGAGCCATCAGTATTATGATTTAGTTCTGTGTGCCTCCCTGACTTATCATTTAAGTATTACCACAAATAAAACATTTTCCATAACAAACCTTCCTACTAGGAACTGAATTCTCATGGGAGATTGTTGTGAGTGAAAATATTCCCTGTGCTCGGCAGGGTCAGGGCCATTTAGACCTCTGTAGGTTGTAACAAGTTCAATCAAGCCCAGAAATATTACTATAGGAAGAGGAAACATCAAGACTGTGATGATATAATAAAGATTTAAATAGTGGTTTTCTCTGTTTTGCATCTAACTTTGTTTTGGCTTGATTGCTTACAGCCAACCCATGCCAGTATGTGGATAAAATCAAGGAGTGTGATGTTCTGCTACAAATGGGCAAATGTACTGATGAATTGTTGGGTGGAAACTGCCAAGCTACCTGCAAATGCAAAACAGAAATCAAGTAATAAACGCACGAAAGTCACAAAGATCCATCTTGAGAGAATGGTTGCTAACTGAAGATGATAGAAATTTGGCATTGACAGGCCAAGATACGGCATTTGAAGTTATTAGTGTAAAACAGGAGAGGTAATATAGTGGTACCTCGGGATGCAAACGGGATCCGTTCTGGAGCCCCTTTTGCATCCCGAACGGAATGTAAGACGCGACAGCGTGTCTGCGCATGCGCAGGTCACGTTTCGCCGCTTCCACACATGCGCGTGGCGTCATTATGACTGTCTGCGCATGCGCGAGTGGCGAAACCCGGAAGTAACACGCTCCGTTACTTCCAGGTCGCTGCAGTTGCAACTGTGAAAATTCTACCCTCATGAGTCTCCTCCTCCTTTCCTATCCCAGCACCCAACTCTGCTTCCCAATTTTAGTTGCCTGCAGACCAGTTTAACCGTCAAGAATGATGAAAAAGAGAAAAGCCAATACAGACAAGAAAGATTTATTATCAAGGTACTTTCCAGAATTCCCACCAGGAAAACATACTGGCGATAAATTTGATTGGTTGACAGTCCTTATTACGAGTGTTTGTCTGCAACTGAGAAACAAGTCCAGCTCCAGGTTTCAAGAGCCCTTGAATAAATAGACTCTGCTGCTCTCCCCAGAAGGCACCGCGCTTGCCCAGGACGGGGGCAGTAGTGCTTAATAGAAGTTGTCACCACTCCCGCTTCTGCAGCCAGCGGGCTGTTGGCTTTCCTATGCAATCTAGGCGCTGCTGATTGGAGCTGTGAGATGAGTGGGGTTGCAGGCCAAAATTCTTATTCCCACTATATTAATCAGGATCCCATTCCCTCCATGTGCCGACATCACAGGTGACATATTTTAGCTGCCGTGACACTGGGGAGTTGGGTGGCACAGTCCTGTGGAGGAACAGGGGAGCCACGCTCTGGCAAGGTTTGCGAAGAGTCCCCCATCTGTGCCTGTTGGTGCTGCGCCCTCTGCTGAAGGTCCAGCTCTTCTTGCAGCCGTTTCTCTAGCTGCTGAGCTTTGTAGAGCTTCAGCTGAATTTCCTGCTTCAGTTCCTCCAGCTCACCCATCCACAAACGCCATTTGTCCTCAAATATCTGAGTGAAGGGATCATCAGTCTCACTCAGATTTCTCTCCATGCCCTCCTCAGTCAGCTGGTCCTCGAGCTGCTTCATCACATCTTCCAAGGAGTCGCCAGTGTGGTTGTTGTGGCCTAGAGAAGCACTGAGCTGGGTTGGAGCAGGTTTGAAAAGTGGAGTGTCGGTGGGGAAGCTTTGGATAGCCTTTGTGCTCTCATCCAGGCTGATGGTGTGCAGCAGGTGACTGCGGAGAGGGCTGCATTGCAAGGAGCTGCTGGTGCTGTTCTGGGCCAGGCTCCTGTTGGTCTTGGACAGCTTCTGGCCTTTGGCTGATGACCGCCTCGGCATGCATAGAAGGCTCCTCCATGATGCCACCTTGAAGGCAGAGGGTCTTATCCGACACCTGTTGAAGCATCCACGTTCAGGCAATGAGCTCTTGGAGAAATCAGCTGCCTGTTGATGGTCCCGGAGGGACCGCTTGGGGGACTGGTTCTCCTGGTCACTCTCATCGTCCCTTTGAAAGCCACCTCCAGATGACTGGTGCTTGTTCTCAGCCCGGGTGTCCCGCTTGCCCCAATGGAAGTAGCCAAAAACTCCATGCTGTGACGGTCCTTCCTGGAGCAGCCCGTCTGGCTGACGCCTGCCACGCAGACCTCCTGGAGAAGTCGGCAAGGAATCCCGTTTCTCTACTCGGCTGCCCACGTTGCCCATGCTGCCGTCGCTGTCAGGCTCAGAATCCAGAGTGAAAGGATCAAACAGACAATGGCAGGGGTTAACGGTCACATGAGAGGCCTGTTCTGTTGCTATGGAGTTTTAAACACAAGCGGAATGCCAGCACATGATGGCTGCCTGCAGCCTGATCCCCGGCTAGACTGGGCTGGACTCCATTCCGCGACCTCCTCCTCCTCCTGCTGTAGCCTTATGAGGCTTTGCCCTCGGGTGGCAAAAATATTGCACCCGGGAAAGGGAAGTGGGAGTCAACAGACACTCAAGGAATAGTTTCTGAGAAAAAGGTTTTATTTCTACCATTCATGAACTGGTAGGAGGAGCAAGTGTGATAGTTCACAAAAAGCATGCACGAAGTTCACAAGCATATATACCCCTTTCCAGTTCCCTCCCCCTTTTCTCCTCCCTCAGGAGTCCTGCCCCATGAGTTCCTCTGAGAATGAACAGAAAGCTGTCTTGGGACTATTGGACTCTTCCCAGGAAAGGGGTGTGTGTGAGAAGCCTTACGTTCAGCTTGTTCAGATGTGTTGCAACTAGAATGAGATAAGATTCGTTTCCCAGGCCTGCTATGAACAGAGCCTACTCATTAGCCTTTAAAAGTAACATTTTGCCTTTTGCCACAGCATCTTGTGAGAAAAGCAGAGAAGAGCATAGAATCATAGAATCATAGAGTTGGAAGAGACCACAAGAGCCATCGAGTCCAACCCCCTGCCAAGCAGGAAACACCATCAGAGCACTCCTGACATATGGTTGTCAAGCCTCTGCTTAAAGACCTCCAAAGAAGGCGACTCTACCACACTCCTTGGCAGCAAATTCCACTGTCGAACAGCTCTTACTGTCAGGAAGTGCTTCCTAATGTTTAGGTGGAATCTTCTTTCTTGTAGTTTGGATCCATTGCTCCGTGTCCGCTTCTCTGGAGCAGCAGAAAACAACCTTTCTCCCTCCTCTATGTGACATCCTTTTATATATTTGAACATGGCTATCATATCACCCCTTAACCTCCTCTTCTCCAGGCTAAACATGCCTGAAGCCGTCTCCAATCAGCGCCCCGGTTTGCTTCAGCTCGGAAAAATAATTGGAAATATATAATTGGAAAAAAAGCTGAAGCACATACATCAAGCAAAGTTCAAGAGATAAGGCTGCTGATTAATGCATCTCTGTGATTGGAGCGACGGGAGGAGACAAATAAATCAAGCGATGAACCACCATTACGAGACTGGTACTTGTGGAGCGAAAAAAGAGGGGTGGTGGAGGAAAAAACTTTTATTTTCCTTGCCTATGTGAGTATTTATAAACCTCCACCCCAAAGAGACGAATCGTTGCCTTTTACTAATCGCAAGCAAGAATTTAAGAGCTGTGTGGAGTGAATTATTGATTGAAGAGAGGACTAGTAAATATTGGAGAGCGGAGGAAAAATTCTATGACGCAGTTTTTAATGGCGTCTTGCTAAGACAGGCTTGTCGAAGAAAAGCGAGGGGAGGAGGACCAGGTTCATTGGAATGTGAATGATGGATTGAAATGTGATAACCTGGCAGAACCCCTTTGTGAAATATGTGGCAAGCTTGGGAAAATTAATAGGACAGACCGAGGATAAATTTTTGAAGAAGGGGAGGAATGGCGGCTGTCCTTATGAGATATGACTTTTGGACTGTGCAAAACCCACGCAGATGTTGTTTGTTTCTAAACTGCTTGTGAAGACTATCAGAAATCTCAAAGAAAGGAATATATGATAACAACAAGAAGACGAAGAAAGTAATAAAGAGACTTTCTGGACAGATCTGGATAGAACTGTTTGATAAAAGCAGGAACAGAAGTGATGTTTTGATCCTTGTTCGGAGCTTGATGTATGGGTACCTCCAATAAATTTAAAAATTTGGCTGTATAATTTGGAATTATGATTTGGAAATAATGTGATTGGATTGGCCTGCTAATAAAAATTATGTGTTGTTGTTTTTTTTAAAAAAGAAGAGAAATTGTGCTTCAGAGGCGCGGTAGCAGCAGGAGGCCCCATTAGCTAAACTGGTGCTTCAGGTTAAGAACAGTTTCAGGTTAAGTACGGACCTCTGGAACGAATTAAGTACTTAACCTGAGGTACCACTGTACACTGAAAAATATGATATTCTTTCAACACATTGTTTTGTGTGTGTTAATGAAAAAAAAACATTTGCATTTTCCCCCACTTGGGCTTATATATATTTATATTGTTACTTTGATGTATAATTTCAAAAGTTCATTTATACAGCTTTTGGGGCATTACCATTGGCTTTGGTACATTGCAAAACCTATAGTTGTACATTGATTCTATGGATGTAAGAGCTCATGAGAGGGGAGTTGGAGAGGGTGGCTGATGGCCATGGCTTCCACTGCAGTCAGCTTTGTTGTACTACCCAAAGGCCATGACAAAACCATTCAAACACTATCCACATGGCTTCCACTGACTCGTCCCAACTTTCACAGGAAGTCCTCCCAATGTTTTAAATTCCACACCATGTTTTCTATGTCACCCAAGGGGAAATTTTCACTAGACTTTTCCTACTGAAATCTTTGATAATGATGATGATTGCGCCTCCATGTACAGCTGTGAGTCCAGAATGACTCCCAGGCTGCGCACCTGGTCCTTCAGGGGCACAGTTACCCCATTCAGGACCAGGGAATCCCCCACACCCGCCCGCTCCCTATCCCCCAAGAACAGTACTTCTGTCTGTATCTTTATATAAGCATTATATAAACAGTATCTTTATATAAGCATTTAATCTTCATTTTTATTTCTATTCTTTGTATATCGTATCGTTGTTTTATTGCTTTGGCTGATGCAAATAAAGATTATTTCTTTTTTTCTTTCTTTGCTTACTCTGCCTCAATATGAATCTACTGTATAAAGGCGACTACCCTTTATAACGGGGGTTAGGTTCAGGGCCCTTGCATGCATAAGTGGATTGTGTGTTAAGTGGGAAGCTGAAGGTTTTGCCTTCCTCATGGCAAGGACGGGTTAAGGATTTGATAAAGCCTTAGTCATGGTCGGAAGGGAGCTTGTAGGCTTCTGGCTGTCCCTCTAAGGGAACTGGGTATCCCACTAGGGTTCCAGGAGGAGATACGGGCTGGTTGATATCAGAGATACCCAATGCCTAGGCCAAATCCCCTTACATCTTTAATCAATAAAGTTGTTGCCTAATTAGATTGAAATTAATGGTGTCAGGTGTGGCCTCTTGATCTCAGGCGGGTAGCAGGTTTACGGCGCCTTGGCAAGCAATTGCGGAGCAACACCATGTATAAGGCTGCTAGTGGACTAGTGGACTTATTCCCTTCAGTTTGTAAATGTGCAGTGCTCGTGGGGCTTGGCTTGCAGTCATAGCAGCGTGACATCTTTGAGAAGAGGGAGGGAACCTTCCTTCCCTTTGGGAATTCTGCCGCTGCTGCTACTGGAACAGCAAGCCAGATAGAGAGGGAGGGAAGTTAGCAGGGGTGTGGGTGTGGGTGTGGGTGGGGGGTTGTAGGACTCAACAGGGAGTTCAGAGAGGGGCTGCACACTGTCACATTTCTGATAACATGTGTGGGTTGCAGCATGGGCCCAGTTTAGCTCAGAACAATGGCAACAATCCAACCCAATATTTTGGGTTTCTGTTCCAAATTATTAATTATTAAATTCCACACAGACTTCCTATATTCTGGACCTCTGAAGAACTCCTCTCACAATAGTTATATTTCTGCCCTCTTCTTCTTGTTCTCAAGAATGTGGTGTATGAGCAAGCTGTAGAGGGAAGTGGTGGACAGGCCTGGCTTGTCCACCTGAGAAGGTAGACCATCTAGGATAAGGAAAACTCTCATCTGAAACCTCTGTTGCCTTGCAGGATATCTTCGGGAGAAGAAAAGGCTAAGGCTTTCTCTCTCTTTTTTACACCTAACTTTGTTTATTCTTTTCAGCCAAAGGATGTGCATACACAAATAACACTGAGGGCTGTAGATGTGACTCACAACTGTTGGAAAAACACTGCCAAGGCACCTGTAA
Source organism: Podarcis tiliguerta (assembly GCF_965153285.1). Lineage (NCBI taxonomy): Eukaryota > Metazoa > Chordata > Lepidosauria > Squamata > Lacertidae > Podarcis > Podarcis tiliguerta. The sequence continues at coordinate 114,659,776 of NC_139536.1, read as the reverse complement.
ATGTACAACATTCTTGAGATAACTATTCTTAATTTAAGATAGAACTACAGCATTAAATAGGGACGCGGGTGGCGCTGTGGGTTAAAGCCTCAGCGCCTAGGGCTTGCCGATCGAAAGGTCGGCGGTTCGAATCCCCGCGGCGGGGTGCGCTCCCGTTGTTCAGTCCCAGCGCCTGCCAACCTAGCAGTTCGAAAGCACCCCTGGGTGCAAGTAGATAAATAGGGACCGCTTACTAGCGGGAAGGTAAATGGCGTTTCCGTGTGCGGCTCTGGCTCGCCAGAGCAGCGATGTCACGCTGGCCACGTGACCCGGAAGTGTCTTCGGACAGTGCTGGCCCATGGCCTCTTTGAGTGAGATGGGCGCACAACCCTAGAGTCTGTCAAGACTGGCCCGTACGGGCAGGGGTACCTTTACCTTTACAGCATTAAGAGTAAATAATCTTTGACTTTTTCTTTCAAAAACTGGTTAAAAATTTACATTATTGGCACCAGGAATATTTCCTGAAGACCAGCTCTTGGAGGTGATGGCGAAGTCCAAAGTCCAGCTATTGAGGTTGATGTTGTTTGTGTAGTTAGGGCTTCCTCATTGGGAATAAGCTCCTTTACTGTAAACGTGGAGCACAAACAAATTAAAATTAACTTCATACTTTATAACATAAGACTACATGACTTTAACTGCTTAATGATGTCAAATTACGTAATGGGTAGAATTACAAAAGGGCAATGCATGTGCCACAGATCACGTGCGCACGTGAGGCTTGGGAGAGGCAAATAGCACAATGTAAAGTAAATAACACTAAACAGAAGTAAAATTTAAACAAACCACATTATCTGCTGCTGCTGAGGCTGAACTGTGAGTAGCAAAGAATGCAATTTTTTTATTAGATGCATAGGATTGAAGATCAGCAGGCAAAAAGGGAAGGACAAAGGGGGAAGGAATTTGATGTAATTTGGAGGAAAATATACAAAAAGCTACCTATCTGCAACAGAAGGTGCTGTCAGAATTATTTTAATTATTATTATTTTACACATATATATCTGGACCATCAGAAAATGAGCCCAGGGCGCCTTATACAACCCCATAGTTTATCACATGGAGTAAAGGGCAGGTAATGTTTTTCCAGCATCTCTGAGAAAAATGCACAAAAGTGGTGCAAATCTGCTTGCCTCAACCTCCCAACCAACATGTACAGAGAAATTAGCACCCCATAAATAATAACAATACTGACAATCATTGACATATACTAGGAGTCAAGTGTGGATTTCGTGCTCTTTATTCAGCTCATAGTAGCAAGGAATGAAAGTTTCCCCAAAATATCTACTTTATATACATTATTTACACAATGGGCTGCAAGTGATTGGCTAATTTCGGGATTCTCCTGTAGGCCAATCAGGTTGCGGGTTCACTTCCATCATTAATAACAGCAAAAAACTGAAAGGCAGCAGCATTAAACCAGTGCCCCATAGCAATAATAAATTCTAGATTGCCTTCTGGAGTAAAAATGTTTTCAGTACTCATCACGGACAGAGTTCCAGAACTGTGGCGTGAGAAACCCTCTACCTCTGTTACTCGCCAACAGAGGCAGCATTCTGAAGCGCACCGAGGGGTCCTGACGTTGTGCGCACAATGGTGCATGAGGGCCTGACATGGCTCTGCACCCGGCTCCAAAAATAAAGGAATGCCAACCTTAAAAAAACCCCATTGAAGGTCCTCCAGAGCCTTGGCCCCCTAGAGCCGGCGCCTATGCTTGTCAAGCACGTATCTGCTACTGGCATATTTTAAACACAGGTTCTTCTTTGCTGATATCATGTGTTTGGCTTTCTTTAGCAATCTTGTGGGAGCCAACTCTCTCTTCCCTCCACCAGGGGCATAGGAAGGGGGCGGGGGGGGGAGTGCTCCAGGTGCCATCATGGGGGGGGGGGTATGACAAATTATCAAGGAACAATTATTGCCCTACTAGGGCGGTTCATAAAAAACTCTTTGTTGAAAATGCCTGCTCCAAAGGTCTTATCTTACTACACTAGGGATCAGGGCATCCTGATCAAATTTGCAGATGACACCAAACTGGGAGGGGTGGCTAACACCCCAGAGGACAGGATCACACTTCAAAACGACCTTGACAGATTAGAGAACTGGGCCAAAACAAACAAGATGAATTTTAACAGGGAGAAATGTAAAGTATTGCACTTGGGCAAAAAAAAATGAGAGGCACAAATACAAGATGGGTGACACCTGGCTTGAGAGCAGTATATGTGAAAAGGATCTAGGAGTCTTGGTTGACCACAAACTTGACATGAGCCAACAGTGTGACGCGGCAGCTAAAAAAGCCAATGCAATTCTGGGCTGCATCAATAGGAGTATAGCACCTAGATCATCTGACAAACTGGAATGTGTTCAGAGGAGGGCAACCAAAATGGTCAAAGGCCTGGAAACGATGCCTTATGAGGAACGGCTAAGGGAGCTGGGCATGTTTAGCCTGGAGAAGAGGAGGTTAAGGGGTGATATGATAACCATGTTCAAATATATAAAAGGATGTCACATAGAGGAGGGAGAAAGGTTGTTTTCTGCTGCTCCAGAGAAGCGGACACGGAGCAATGGATCCAAACTACAAGAAAGAAGATTCCACCTAAACATTAAGAAGAACTTCCTGACAGTAAGAGCCGTTCGACAGTGGAATTTGCTGCCAAGGAGTGTGGTGGAGTCTCCTTCTTTGGAGGTCTTTAAGCAGAGGCTTGACAACCATATGTCAGGAGTGCTCTGATGGTGTTTCCTGCTTGGCAGGGGGTTGGACTCGATGGCCCTTGTGGTCTCTTCCAACTCTATGATTCTATGATTCTATATAGCTATATCTGAAATTTCATGCATGTCAGTTAATATCTTGACCTCCTTCACGAAAATAACTGTTTACTTGGCCGTGTATGTTGTGAAGGCTGAAATTTCAATTCAGTGGTGACAAGAAATTTTACGCACCAGGTACCACCTGACCTTCCGACACCTCTGCCCTCCACATGAATGTCCCAGGGGAACAATGCAGTGTTGGTGTCCTGCCAGCACTCTTTCTGCAAAATTTTACAAGGTCTGGAGTGCTAATGCAGAAACAAAGAAATGGGGGAAGGGGGGAGTTTGCATTAAAAAACAAAATCCTCAAGTTTGATCTAGACTTTTGCTTCCGTTTTTCACTGTGGTAACAGGCTTGCAGCCTAGGCCCCTCTAAAGCCCTGGGTCCCCCTGACTAAAGATTCTCTCCTCCCCACCAACGTGTTCACTACTTTGCACATTGATTGTTCCTAGACTTAGCAGGGATTTTATTTTTTCCTTTCAGAACCAGAATTAACTATGGTAAGGACGGCAACCATGGTGACACATGCAGTTCATTCTCACGTCCAGATGCAACCTTTTGATTGACTGGGAGGGGTCATAAACGAAACGGCTCGCCAAGGCAACTCCAGTCCTTTTCCACAGTGATATGCAAAAGAGCTTTTATCTCTATTCAACAGCTTGCTGTGGGCTGTCTGGTTAATCGTAAAGGGAACTTTACTTTCTGCTCTTGCATACATACGTTTTGGTGATGTGGAGCAGAAGAACCAACCAACACATGCTAATCAAATAAAAATTTACCTCAGAAAGTGTTGATAAACTCCCATTGGCATAGATAACTGATCTGCTTGTCTGAGAGGCAAATACCATTCTTTCTAATGCTATAATGTTGGAGAGAATTGAGTGTGAACAAGCAGAGCTTAATACTATTACATTTCCACATATTCTGGTCTGCCGAACACTCTAAAGAAGATGTTCCCATTCCTGCCCCTTATGAACCACTTGAAAATTGCTGAGGGTCTTGGCAGACCATTTAATGATTCCCACCCACCCACCATCTGTTGTAGCAACTGTTATGCACTGTGTTAGATGCAGTGTGGATTTAAATTGCATTTTTATTGCTTATTTTCTTTCTCATATTGCATAGGGTTCAAAGTGTATGTGTTCTTCACAGCAACACCACAGACCACCAGAATAAAGCTCGTGGGTTACTGGTGGTCCATGGAATCAAGTTGGGGAACCCCTGCTCAAAGGCTGATTAAATGGAGTGGTTTTTGGCAGGGCCAGCCCACCCCTGAGGCAAGGTGAGACCACTGCCTCAGGCAGCAGGATCCATAGGGGCAGCAAATTCGAATTCACTGTAGCTATTCCCCTCCCCCTCCTTGTTCCCAATGTAGATTAAATAGAAAGATTAAAAAATTATAGAGCAGCCCACCTCTTTGTTTTGGACCTCTCCTTATTTTTCCTCTCGGGGGAGTTGACTGTAGAAATCAACAGAGAACTCCAGGATATTATTTTAGCTGTGATTAGACAGTTATGTGCCCATCCACCCAGGTGAGAAAAATTTTGTTTCGACTTTTGCCCAAGGTAGCAGCAAAAATGCAATCGTTCTGAGGGTGTTGTTAGGGGACTAGGGTGATCTGGATGTCGTCTCAGGATTCCTTCCAGCCCGTGGAGTCAAGGGACTGGGGGTCTGCAGAAGAGGCTGGCTACTGAAATGGTCAGACTGTAGCTGGGTCTGGCAAGCATCTCCTTTGCTATGTAAGCTAGGGACAAAGTGTCACAGAAACAAAGTAGTTGGAGACACCTTAGGAAGGTGACAGCAGATGTGGCAAAAGAGGGCACCTCTCCCCTCCCCTGGCTGGAGGTGATGTCACTGAGGGGTCATCTGTGGGCAAAAACACCATAAAATGACCTCACTCAAAGGATATCAACCCAAAATATATTCTGGAATCCCTGAAACCTCACTGCTTGGAGACTGAGGCATGTACAGCACTTTATCTGGTCCCTTCAAATGACCTGCTTGTTGAACATCCATCCTGGTCTGTTTGCACAAAGTTTGTGGGCAAGTTAGATTAGCTGACCCTCTTGATTTCACCACTTACGCACTTGCAAACATCATTGGTAATGAACAGAGATGAGGTGAGAAATCAGATCTTGACTAAACAAATGCAACATATAAAATAAAATTGTGCTTAAATAGACCATCCCCATTAGTAGTTTATGCAGCCTGTACCTCACCTGCCCCTTTTCTCTAGTTGACTCAGACTCCCTACAAAAAGGAAAATATCCTCACCTTGGAGAACTGGGAGGTGGACAGGCCCATTTGCCAAATGCATCACTTCTCACATCAAAATCCTCTCTTTCTCCCGCTTTAAAGAAAACGGAAAAATGGTACTAAATGGTACCTGCAGAGACAATTCTGTTCTGATTGTCAGTAATATGGAGAAGGTAGAAGGAGCAAGGGGGGGTTAATTTATTTTAACTCTTAAAACTTGAATTTTAATGGATTTTGATTCAAATTTGCTAGGGCCACTTGGGTACCAATGATATTGAGATAGTCCTGATCTGGTGAATCTGTGGTCTGAAACTTGGGCAGTATGAATTTAACTGAACAACTTAATAAACAAAAAAAGTTCAGCCATTAGTAACTTAAAAACCTGCTTCATTTTTGAAGGAATAAAAATGTTAATATAAATAATGAAATGTAAAATAAAGAACCATTTAATAACAAAATTGTTTCACTTAATATAAAACATTATTTGCGTTAGACAGAAAGATGAACTTCCTTCCTTATAAAAAGGGGATTGTTTGCCCAGCTTTATTCTTTTGACTATATTCTATAAAACATTATTTGCAGTAGACACATACCACAAAATGATGAACTTTAATCCCTATAAAAAGATAATTGTTTACCCACCTTTATACTGCTGGGGGTTATAATCCCATGCACACTTCGCAGGAGTAGGCACCAGCACATTGAACTAAATGGGGCTTATTTCTGAGTAGATATGTATAAGATTGTTCTGGAGAACACAAATAAGGTATTTAAAACAAAATAAGGCAGTCACATTTATTAAAATGAGCATTTATTATGGCAAAATATTGTTGGTATCTCTCTTAGTAGAATTTTTTAATTTTAAAAATCTGTTTTATCTGTGGAAAAATACAGTTGTGGGTTGTATTTCCTTCTTTATTTGATTTCTCATTCACCCTTCACCGCAAGGTCACAGGATGGGTTAGAACAATATACCATATTTTTCCGTGTATAACATGCCCCCGTGTAGAAGATGACCCTTATTTTTTTGGACCGCAACAAAAAAATGGGGGGGGGGGGAATTGCCCACGGTTGTTGAGCTTTTTTTGGGGGGGGGAGATTGCCCAGAGTTATTTAGCTTTGGGGGGGGGGCACCGCCTGTCCACCAATACAAATTGCACACATCGTCACGGCCGCCAATCATATGCACACTCACTCACAACAAAAAACCGATCTCCTCCTCCTGCTTTTCTCAACATTCATTGAAATGCCAATATTCAGTGGCAGAGCATATGCTATCGCCACTCTGGGATGGGGCACGGAGGGATCCCGCTGTGGCTCGCCTCACAAATTGGTATGGGGGCGCACTTGCGTGCCACAGTCCAGCCAGGGAGAGGGGCGCTGTGGCCAACACTCCTCCTCCTCTCCGCCGCTGAGTCAGGTGTGACCAAGGAGCAGAACTGCGGCCGGACACAAGGAAGCTGCCTAGGCAGGTTCCTCACACGCTGCAGTCCAGGAGAGAGTAGTGGCGTAGCGTGGGGGGTGCAGAGGGGGCCGGCCGCACCGGGCGCAACATCTGGGGGGCGCTCGCTCGCACTCGCAGCTCTCTGCCCATACCTGGCTCACTCACTCTCTCTCACTGCAGTGCTGGCTGTGCGAATCCGATCCGAGCCGCCGGGTTGCCGCCCACTGTGGAGGGGGGGTGCCAGGCGTGCGGTGCAGTGCAGTGAGAGAGCGAGGGACTATCTGGGGGAGGGACAGTGCAGCGGGGGTGTGTGTGCAAATTACTTGCCTTGCCCCGGGTTAGGGGGCGCAAATTACTTGCCTTGCCCCGCGTGCTGACAACCCACGCTACGCTACTGGGAGAGAGGGAGGCAGCGTTGCTGCCCACTCTCCTCTTTCTGCCCCCACACCACTGCCAATATTTCTGTTCCTCCTCGCCTCCCCTTTCCCTTGGTTTGCTTAAAAAGGGAACCCCCTCTTTCTTTCTCCCAGTTCTTACCCTCCTTCCCATTCCCCAGCCCTGCTTCTTCCTTTCTCCACTTCCTCTAGCCCAGGGGTCATCAAACTATGGCCCGTGGGCCAGATCCAGCCCACCAGGGTCCTGAATCTGCCCTGCCCGGCAATTGCAGAACCCTCCTTCCCGTTGCCCACAGCCAACGCAAGCGTCCTTCCCTCCATCCCTCCGAACCCCTATGTGATGGCCTGGGACTCGGGCTCGGACTCGGAACCGAAGGAGTCTCGGTCCACACCAGTTCCTCTGCCTCAGGCGGCATCTGAACTGAGTCTGGGGCCTGATTCTGAAGAGCCCCAATCTGCACAGGTTCCCTTGCAAGAAGCACCAGCTGGGCCGAGTCAGGGGCCTGACCCTGCCCTGGGTCCAGATGCTGGGATTACCTTCTTGCCCTCTGGGCATTCAAGTACAGCTGCTCCACTACCAGTTGTGCCAGGAGAAGCTGAAGCAGCCTCTGGGTCTACCCACTGACATCTCCCGAGCTGCAGAGACTCAGGTCTGAGAGAAGGAGAGACCTGAGTACTCGCAGGAGGAGACAGGGAGGCGTGTCACCGGGGGATCAGGACCAGCCGTTACCCCGACAGAGATAGAAGGCTGTCAGGCGCGCCCCAGGTTGCAGGAGCAACACTGCTGCTTGCTGGAACCTGCCTGAGACCCGGTGCCCGACCTAGCCTGGTTTCCTGCTTTGAGACTTGCCTTGGCCCTGTTGGACTGACTCCTCACAGAATCCTTGGATCTGGGACCAGACCTGGACCTCGTTGCTTGGGTTAACCCCCGGGCCAGCATGCCTTACTCCTGCAAGCGGGTGGGTCCAATCCCTTCCAGCTTCTCCTCAGACCACACTCTCCAGCCCCATCCCACTCGGCCGCCCATCAATCCCATCACGATCCCAGGCACACGGGCCTGCCAGGGTGGGGTGTGTGTGTGAGAGAGTGAGATGTTGCCGGTGTTAGTGACAGCTCCCTCAAACTGCTAGGAAGGGACCACCGGTTCGGCGGTGACTGCAATCCCACCCAGCTTCTCCTTCTCCACACATGCACCTCCTCCTCAGTTGCCGGGCGAAGCAGGTCTGAAGGGGGAGGGACTGGCCCATGGACCAGTCGGGCCTGGAGCCAAGCCCGGAGGAGCCGTCACCATCACTGAGAAAGACTTGTGGAAATGTGGGCATAGCGCGAAGGCGCAGTGGCCGTCACCAGCGCCGCAGCTGGACCCAGGGCGCCGGGTCTCTCGCTGGAGGGCACTGAGGGAGGAGCAGCCAGATGTTGCCACTGCTGCCCAGAGCCTGAGGTGGCGCCTCTTTCCTTTCCTCCCTCTTACTCGGTCGCCCTCCTCTCTCTCTCTCTCTCTCTCTCTCTCTCACACACACACCCATTGAAATACTTCCAAGTTTATGTTGATTAAAATTCTTCTTCATTGTAAGTATTTTATTGTTTTTCCTGTTTTTTGTGCGCTACAAATAAAATATGTGCTGTGTGCATAGGAAATCATTCATATTTTTCCCCTAAACTATAGTCCGGCCCCTAACAGTGTCTGAGGGACAGTGAACTGGCCTCCTGTTTGAGAACCCTGCTCTAGCCCTTTCTCTCCCCAAACATAAGAACACCAAAATGTGCTAATAGTAATAATAACGACAATTCTTTCTACAAGCCCATCTTGGGTTGCCCCAGCTACTCTGGGTGGCTTCCAACACATAAAAAGATCAAACATTAATAGTAACAATCTGATCCAATATAAAGGATCACAATAACTTCAAAATAAACAACTTATATCAAAAAAGCAACATTAAACAATCCATCAGAATCTAATAGTAAACAGTAAAATTAAACACCAGCAAATAAAATTTAAACAGTTTACACTTATCAACCACAATAAAGAATTAGGTAAAGGTAAAGGTACCCCTGCCCATATGGGCCAGTCTTGCCAGACTCTAGGGTTGTGCGCTCATCTCACTCTAAAGGCTGGGATCCAGCGCTGTCCGCAGACACTTCCGGGTCACGTGGCCAGCGTGACAAGCTGCATCTGGTGAGCCAGCGCAGCACACGGAACGCCGTTTACCTTCCCGCTGGTAAGCGGTCCCTATTTATCTACTTGCACCCGAAAGTGCTTTCGAACTGCTAGGTTGGCAGGCGCTGGGACCAAACGACGGGAGCGCACCCCGCCGTGGGGATTCATAGAATCATAGAATCATAGAATCATAGAATCATAGAGTTGGAAGAGACCACAAGGGTCATCGAGTCCAACCCCCTGCCAAGCAGGAAACACCATCAGAGCACTCCTGACATATGGTTGTCAAGCCTCTGCTTAAAGACCTCCAAAGAAGGAGACTCCACCACACTCCTTGGCAGCAAATTCCACTGTCGAACAGCTCTTACTGTCAGGAAGTTCTTCCTAATGTTTAGGTGGAATCTTCTTTCTTGTAGTTTGTATCCATTGCTCCGTGTCCGCTTCTCTGGAGCAGCAGAAAACAACCTTTCTCCCTCCTCTATGTGACATCCTTTTATATATTTGAACATGGCTATCATATCACCCCTTAACCTCCTTTTCTCCAGGCTAAACATGCCCAGCTCCCTTAGCCGATCCTCATAAGGCATCGTTTCCAGGCCTTTGACCATTTTGGTTGCCCTCCTCTGTACACGTTCTAGTTTGTCAGTGTCCTTCTTGAACTGTGGTGCCCAGAACTGGACACAGTACTCCAGGTGAGGTCTGACCAGAGCAGAATACAGTGGCACGATAACTTCCCTTGATCTAGATGCTATACTCCTATTGATGCAGCCCAGAATTGCATTGGCTTTTTTAGCTGCCGCGTCACACTGTTGGCTCATGTTAAGTTTGTGGTCAACCAAGACTCCTAGATCCTTTTCACATGTACTGCTCTCAAGCCAGGTGTCACCCATCTTGTATTTGTGCCTCTCATTTTTTTTGCCCAAGTGCAATACTTTACATTTCTCCCTGTTAAAATTCATCTTGTTTGTTTCGGCCCAGTTCTCTAATCTGTCAAGGTCGTTTTGAAGTGTGATCCTGTCTTCTGGGGTGTTAGCCACCCCTCCCAGTTTGGTGTCATCTGCAAATTTGATCAGGATGCCCTTGAGTCCATCATCCAAGTCGTTGATAAAGATGTTGAATAAGACCGGGCCCAAGACAGAACCCTGTGGCACCCCACTAGTCACTCTTCTCCAGGATGAAGAGGAACCATTGATGAGCACCCTTTGGGTCCGGTCAGTCAGCCAGTTACAAATCCACTGAGTGGTAGCATAGTCAAGACCGCATTTTACCAGCTTCTTTACAAGAATATCATGGGGCACCTTGTCAAATGCCTTGCTGAAATCAAGGTAGACTACATCCACTGCGTTCCCTTCATCTACCAGGCTTGTAATTCTGTCAAAAAATGAGATCAGGTTCGTCTGACATGACTTATTTTTCAGAAATCCATGCTGACTATTGGTGATCACAGCATTCCTTTCTAGGTGCTCACAGATTGTTTGCTTAATGATCTGCTCCAGTATCTTCCCTGGTATTGATGTTAGACTGACTGGGCGGTAATTATTTGGGTCCTCTCTTTTCCCCTTTTTGAAAATAGGGACAACATTTGCCCTCCTCCAGTCTGCCGGGACTTCGCCTGTTCTCCAGGAATTCTCAAAGATGATTGCCAGTGGTTCTGAGATCACATCTGCCAGTTCTTTTAATACTCTTGGATGCAGTTCATCTGGCCCTGGAGACTTGAATACATCTAAACTAGCCAAGTATTCTTGTACTATCTCCTTAGTTATTCTGGGCTGTGTTTCCTCTGAATCATTTCCTCCAAATTCTTCAGGTCGGGCATTGTTTTCTTTATCGGAGAAGACTGAGGCAAAGAAGGCATTGAGGAGTTCAGCCCTTTCTGTGTCCCCTGTTTGCATTTCACCATCTTCTCCTCTGAGTGACCCCACTGTTTCTTTGTTCTTCCTTTTGCTATGAACATACCCATAGAAGCCTTTTTTGTTGCTTTTAACCTCTCTAGCAAGCCTGAGTTCATTCTGTGCTTTAGCTTTTCTGACTTTGTGTCTACACGTGCTGGCTATTTGTTTGAATTCCTCTTTGGTGGTTTCCCCCCTTTTCCATTTTTTGTACACATCCTTTTTTAATCTTAACTCAGTTAAAAGTTCTTTAGATAGCCACCCTGGCTTCTTTAGGCACCTTCCATGTTTCCGTCTCATTGGTATTGCCTGAAGTTGTGCTTTTACTATCTCCCTCTTAACAAACTCCCAGCCATCATGAACTCCCTTTCCTTTTAGTATTACTGTCCATGGGATCTCACCCAGCACTTCCCTAAGTTTTATGAAGTCGGCTTTCTTAAAGTCAAGAAATTGAGTCCTAGTATGCTTGGCTGCTCCTTTCCGTTGTATAGTAAACTTCAGAAGAGCATGATCACTTGCGCCTAATGATCCTTCCACTTCTACCCCATTAACCAGGTCATCGACATTGGTTAGGACCAGATCTAAAATGGCTGTTCCTCTTGTTGCTTCTCCCACTTTCTGGACAATGAAGTTGTCTGCAAGGCCAGTGAGGAATCTGTTTGACCTTATGCTCTTGGCTGAGTTTGACATCCAACAAATATCTGGGTAATTGAAGTCCCCCATTACTACTATCTCCCTTCCTTTTGCATGCTTGGCCATCTGTTCCAGGAAGGCATCATCTATGTCCTCCGTTTGGCTTGGGGATCTATAGTAAACTCCCACAATGAGGTCACTGTTATTCTTCTCTCCCTTAATTTTGACCCAAATGCTCTCACTTTGGCTTTGAGGTTCTAAATCTTGGATCTCTTCACAGGTATACACATCCCTGACATATAACGCCACTCCTCCTCCTTTCTTGTCTGGTCTGTTTCTCTGAAATAGATTGTATCCCTCCATTTTTACATTCCAATCGTGGGACTTATCCCACCAGGTTTCAGTGATGCCTATTATGTCATATTTAGTTTGCTGTACCAAGAGCTCAAGCTCATCTTGTTTATTTCCCATGCTTTGTGCATTAGTGTACAGACACTGAAGTCCATTAGTCATTCCCCCGTGTCTCTTATTTAAGGATTTTTTCCTCCCACCACTAGGTCTGCTTGCTGTTTGCTCCATTTGGTCTATGACATTTGGATGATCATCTTCATCAATTAATAGACTCCTACCTTCAGGAGCACTGTCTCCCTCCCCCACATTAGTCAGTTTAAAGCCCTCCTGATGAGGTTTCTTAGTTTTTTGGCAAAAACATTCCTCCCAACCGTTGTGAGGTGCAGCCCATCGCTTGCCAGAAGTCCATCCTCAAGAAACTGCAGTCCGTGATCTAAGAATCCAAACCGTTCCTGTTTACACCATTTGCGAAGCCAGCTGTTTACTTCCACTATTTTCCTCTCTCTCCCTGGGCCACGTCGTTCAACTGGGAGGACAGATGAGATGACGATTTGTGCATTTAATTGCTTCAATTTCCTGCCCAGAGCCTCGTAGTCTCTTTTGATCTTCTGGAGGCTATTGCTTGCAGTGTCATTGGTTCCCACATGAACCAAGAGGAAGGGGTATTTGTCAGTGGGTTTTATGATTCCTTGCAGTCGTTCACTTACATCTTGGATCTTAGCCCCGGGGAGACAGCACACTTCCCGAGACATCTTGTCAGGCCCACAGATCACTGCTTCTGTTCCCCTCAGTAGGGAATCCCCTATCACCACTACACGCCTTCTCTTAGGTTTGGTCAGGGTTCTTCCGTGAGCGGTCCGTTCCAAGGTCGCCTGCACATTCCCTGAGGACTGACTTTGCTGCTCATCTTCATATACGTGATCGACTGTAATGAGGGAGAGATCCTCAAATGGAGTCTGCTCTTCGTCTTCCTTGCTATTGGAGAGGACCTCAAAGCGATTGTGTATTTCTAGACAATCAGAGCGAACCCTGGGCCTCCTACTTCTTTGAGTCACGTTTCTCCACATATCGGGCTCCTGTGTTGGTGAACTAGCCTCCTTCTCAGGGGAGTCCCCTGTCTCCTCCTTGGTGGAGACGGTGTGCTCTGTTGCTTCCAAGAAGAGCTCCAGCTCTCTAATTCTTTGGAGCGTAGCTACACGTTCCTCCAGTTGCTGGACTTTCGATCGGCAAGTCCTAGGTGCTGAGGCTTTAACCCACAGCGTCACCCGCGTCCCTTTTAATGAATTACCAATCTATAATCAATAAAAATAACAGCAAATCACAATGCATAAAATACCACAAAGCATACAAAACCATGTAAAAGGATCAAATTGAGAAACAAGGACAGGCAAATTATAAAACTATTAAAACTTCTCTCTTCTCAGCTGCTGCTGCGGCTGCTGTTCTTAAACTCATGGTCTGGGAAACACCACTGCATGATGAGGAACAGAAAGTCTCTCTCCCCGCACAGTTCTTCCTCTGTAGCAGCAGCAGTAGTAATAATAGTCTCCTGGATGTGGATATTTGAGAAAAGAAATGAAAAAGTGCTGGTACTGTGTACCACTGAGTACTGTCTGAAAAAAAAAGCACTGGTTCTGGGCACTTATTATCTATATATCTGTATCTATCTCATGTATAATACCATTACAGTTCCACAATTTAGGGGCTGCCACAGAGAAGGCCCTCTTCTGGAGTGCCATTACCAACTTAAGGGTGGTTACCTTAATACCTGAGAAGACTACTAGGGATAGATGGAGTCTTGCAGATATTTGGGGCCTAAGGCACCTGAGGCTTTAAACCACCTTGAGTTGGACCCAGAAACAATTCTGGCAACCAAATTGGGAAATACCATGCAGAGTTATTTGAACTTTGTACTACAAACCATTTCCGACAGATTATAGCCTCAGTGGCTATTTTTATACCTTTTAAACAATATGCGGGGGGGGGGGGGGACAGTTAGAAATAATAATAAAAAGTGTTCCGAAGCCATATAAACGTGAGTCATAATTTCATGACATTTCCATCCTTGCCATGACTTAGCGCTACTTTGGTTACAAGCCTATATACCCCACAGAATATTGCCTCCCTGGGGTATTTTTTTTTTTTTTGGAAGAGCGGCATATAAAAATAACAATAATTGTAAAGTCTGGGACAGGAGACTTTTGTAAAGTCCTCCTTTCAGTGAGCTTGACATGGGCAAGGACAAGTTTTTGCCATGTCATTCTGTCGTAACCCAAAGGAATATAAACATTGAGCCTCTCTCTCTCTCATTATCACTCGTCTGCAGACTGCTGCAAGGCTGGCCAACACGGATCCATCTTCCTTCACAACCATGAGGATCAAATTCCCCATACTTGCCATTTTCTTGGAGGTGGTCATTATAATTTTATTTGGAGTATTTGTAAAATATGACACAGTGGACAGGAGACAAGTATACCCACGTGAGTGTTTTCTATTTGTTACCTTTGTATAGTGCCTGTCTCATCAAGTTCTTGAAGAAGCCTGCTTTGTTGGTTCATAAACTTGCTTTCTGGTACAGCGAGGTGCTATTTGCATTGCTGTACATAAGCACAGACTAATGTTGGAGAGCTTCTTGGTTTGTCTCCTGGTGAACATGTTGCACACCTTAAATTAGTAGCATATCAAATGGCCGTAAAGGTGCTGATGGCTCTATCTCACTTCTGCCGCACATTGCTTCTAGAAAGCAGACTTTTGTGGTGATAATGTGAGGCTTCTGTTCCTGCTGCACCCATCAAAGTTGTCATTTAAAGTTGTGTTTCTGTTTAGGTCTCACTCCATCTAACCGCTTTGCAGAATTTGGGGATTCAAAGTGTCTTAGGCCTTGTGCATCTGAAATCTTCTGGCTACAGAGACGACACAGAGGATTCTCATTTACCATTTTGAACTCCTATCTCGTTTTCCTGCCCGCTCTCACACCCCAAGGGCTGAATGCTAGATTAAAACTGCCAGGCAATATAGGAATGACTATCTTCTAACCCTTTGGCTTGAGCACTTTTCCTCCTGAAACTACGAAGTCACTGGGTTTGGGGGCTTTAACTGATGCTGAAAGAAACTTACTGTCCTTTAGCCAGGCATAGCTTTTGTCATGTTACTGCAGTTCATCATCTATTCTGCAGAAGCCTTTAAATAGGATTCAGTAGATATGCATTCAATTGAGTTGATTTTAAGAATGGTCTGTCCCATAAACAATTAAACCAGGATTAATTTGCTAAAGTGTCTGTTTATTTAAGGTGGCATAAAATAAGTGTTTAAACTTGTTTAATTAATTAATTACAATTAATCAATTCCTCAGCTCTGTTTGAAAAGTTTTGGAGACCACCTACCCTTACGTAAGGTCACAAACAGCCGTGGAAGAATCAGGTCCCCCACTCCCATCCTCAAAAAGAAAATACCATATTTTTCACTCTATAAGACGCACCAGACCACAAGACGCACCTAGTTTTTGGAGGAGGAAAACAAGAAAAAAAATATTCTGAATCTCAGAAGCCAGAACAACAAGAGGGATCACTGCACAGTGAAAGCAGCAATCCCTCTTGCTGTTCTGACTTCTGGGATAGCTGCGCAGCCTGCATTCGCTCCATAAGACGCACACACATTTCCCCTTACTTTTTAGGAGGGAAAACGTGAGTCTTATAGAGCAAAAAATACAGTAGGTGGAATTTTAAACATATCAACGCAACTGTTATTTTTAAATATATATCTGTTAATTCTTTTTATAAAATATATTGCAATATATTCCCAGAAATATGCACCTTGTGACACTCCTGAGTTTGGGAATTTATTTTCCATATTTGAGAATATTCTACCCATGTGCTTGTTGCTTGTCGAGGACCCCATAGCCACCCTCAGATAAAGACACAATTCACACAGAATTTTTGTTAAAGGTTTTGGGCATAATTTTTGGCCACAACTTTATTGATTACAGCATGTGAGTGGTTGCTTAGGCATTGGTTCGCAACTATCTGTTCCAGCATAGAGGTAGGAACAAAACTGACATCCGCAAGCCTGCAAGAGTCAGTAAGGGAAAACATTTTGGGGAGAGAATAGAGCTGGGTGCCAGGCTCTCATCTCTCCCCAAATGCTCCCAGGGGCTCTTGTGTGGCCTTAGTCCCTTGACAGGGGTTTGGACAAGAGCATGGTGAGCCCCTGGATTGCTTTAATGGAATATCCTTGCAGCAGCAGCATTGGAGGGGTAGGTACAGCCAACCATACCCCCTCCACCAATGCCTAACCGCAATCTTACAAGTTGTGATGATTTGCTACGCAGTAGGCAAAAACCAAATGGGACCAGCCAATCAGCCAAATGGCAAAATTCCTACCAGGCCCCTGCCCCAAAAGCAGACAACCCCATGACAGGCATAGCAAGGTCAATGCGAACAGCCCTAAATATAGGGAGGGTGGGCGGGTGATCCAATGCGCGCAACGAAAAGAGGAAGCTCAACGCTGAGTGCAGGGAATAAATAGCCCCTCATCAGTCAATCATAAAATTGCTACACCAAATTCTCTCCAAAGACTGAGGGGTTCCCAATCAGAATCGTAGCCATCTATAGTAACCCGCCTAGCAACAGAGGGATGTCTTGGTTGCCGCCACCGCAACACGTGCTCTCCAGGAAGGAGAACCCGCTTTCTCAGAAATGATTGACTGCACTTGTTTTAAAAATATGCTCTGTGGGAAAAGAGAGGGTTCTTCAGGGTGGGTAACTGGGAATAAGTTGTCATTATTAGCTTTCAATTTATGCAACCCATCGTGGGCCCAACACATTGTCTTCCTTATCCTTCCAGTCTTTCAGGATGTTCATGTGATGATATTTGTTGGGTTTGGTTTCCTGATGACTTTCCTGAAGAAATATGGCTTCAGCAGTGTTGGCATAAACTTCCTCGTTGCAGCCTTGGGTCTCCAGTGGGGCATCCTGCTGCAAGGATTCTGGCATATGCACTCAAATGAAATCCACATCAACATTGGCAGGTAAGGGGGGCATCCTGAGAAGCCCCTGTCACTTAACAGACACCACTGTCACTGGAAAGACCACTGGAATGCATAAAAGAGTCCCGTGGCTCCTTAAAGGCTGAAAATAGGATTGTGCTGTAAGCCTTTGCAAACTCGAAAACTAAAGCTCACTTCATCCGATCAGGTGTCTATGCTTAAACCAATGCTGTCTCCCACATCAACTTGCCCAAACATTAAACATTAGAAGCCTGTCCCTGTCCCATCACAGAAAAGACATGCGGGGGGAAAGGAGAAGGTCAGCCCCCCCAGGAAACACTGCTGCTGCTTACTCTTATCTTTTGGGCATGAAGCAAAACTGGAGAATAAAAAATGCAAAAACAAAAACATTCCTGATCCAAAACACCCACCCACCTCACTCACACACGAAAACAAAGATCACCACAGCCAATCACAAGCAAACAATCACACCCTAGGCCAACCTCAACCTCTCTCACCACCAAAGGAACACAAGTGAACAACACAAGCAACGCTGACACCAAACTCTACATACATTAAACGTAATAGAAACACCGCCACCCGACCCCACCCCATCCATCTTCCCTCTCTCCACCCCCCCTTTCTTTTTTCTTTTTTTTCTTCTCCCCCCTAATGCCTCAACAAATGAAACGGATTTGTAAAAATGTTACATGGGGGGGGGGGAATACGGTGCATTACACTTACTTCTGTAAAACAAGAAAATCCTTAATAATTTTTTTTTTTTTAAAAAAATTCTCCCATTCTCCTGTTTGTTTAATATCCCTCTGATATTGTATAGGACATTCTGGTATTTTAACTATTTTTGTTGCCTTGCTGTTGTCTTTGCTGTTTTGTAGTTATTTTCTTTTTAATAAATTTCACTTATATGCATTATCAAAGGCAGTACAGCAATACCCTAAATAAATAAACGTGCCCAAATAAAACACGAGTTTATGCATCTGATGAAGAGGGTTCTACATGAATAAACTTTGTGTTGGAATACATTTGTTAGGCTTTAAGGCACCACAAGACTCTTGGGATTCTTGCCCCTCCCTGACAGAAGGCTCTTGGGAAGTGGCTGGAAAACCCTCTGCCCAGTTTCATGGCCCTCTGAAAACGAGGAGACGGGTCAGTCCAACACTTCTGGGAGATGATTCTGAGCTATGCAGCCTCTTTTCCATGCTTCTGGGAACTGCCAGAATGGTGGCCGAACGCACAATCTGGCCAATGAGCCAAACGTGCATCCAGGAATTGGTGATCTAAAATCAGGCTTACCTTGGATTTGAAGGCTGAATGTAATGTTGGTTTCTCGAAAGTAGTCATGCTGGGTGTTATATTGGGGTGGATGAGTTGAATAATGTTTATATTCCCTTCTTTTCTTTTCCCTTCATTTCCTCTGGATTTTTAACATTTAGTTTGGACAAAAAATTAAAATAAAATCAGGCTCACCCATGCATCCTCTTTTTGAAGTTTCAATGAGACTTCCAAAGCCATCGTTACCCATCTGGTACTAGAACTGAATTTTATGCAGAAATAAAAACAAGCAAAAATTGATTTCAATAGAACTGCTTAGTTACTATCATTTCCCCATAGTGCTGGAGAAACCCAGCCAGATGGGCGGGGCATTGTTGTTGTTGTTGTTGTTATTATTATCACAACCACCCTCCCAATAGTATTGTCAAGTATATTGTAAAAGTCATGAAGTCAATAAATAAGACTTTTACACTTATATGAAAGTGTAAAACGAAGCAAATACACTTAAAATGAGTTTCACTTGGAGCATATATTTTAACACAATTCATAGAGCCTCTCCAGGTTATTGCAATTTTCATGCAAAACTACACAGCTCATAGTCAGCTGCTGCAATGAATTAATGTATCTTCCCTCAAGGTGGTGCTCTTGCAAATGAGTTCTTTGCATCTTTGCTCAGCGCATTTTCCCAGTGTCAAAATGCAGAGGCTTATCGTTAACAAAATACAATTTGCCGCCAACAGCTCCACTGCTATAAATGTCATTAGAGACAGGTCTGCCCATGACATTGCTACTGGCAAGTGGCAAAACCTCATCTCTCATGCGCACACTGTTTCCAGCACTTTCCTGCTGCAATGTTGTGATGTGCATTCCCCATGAGTGCAAAAAGCTGGATGCATTTCCGCTCCCCACTTTTTACCTGAGACAAAGGAAACAGAAGACAAACTCGGCCGAGCATTCTCCTGGTCTTTTTCCTGCCATGGTCCCAGAAAGGAATTTGTAAGAGGATTGAACCAAAGGGGAAATGTGAGGTTAAAGTACATTTTTGTAGGGTAAGGCCTCGGAGTCTCAATTCAGTGATCAATTCAATAAACATCAGGTTATTTTTTCAAATTAATTGCATTTATTCTTTCAAATGGTTCGGGTCCAAACTAGACATTCTAAGGCATACACTCACCCTTGTCTTTTGCCCCTCTCATCTCCTTCTTACACAGAATAGGAAGGGAAAATGGTTCTCCCTGACATTAGCAGCTAACATTGTGAGATGCCCTAACAATGATGCCTGGTTGTGATGTTTTATATAGAAGAAAAAGATGGACAAGAAACACTGAGTGGGGGCAGTCTTATGTGGTACTTTTAATATCTGGGTTGGCCCTCAGGGTGTTGACACCGTATATTGTTCCTAGTACTGTTGTTGTTTTAGAGTTTACTTGGAGGCCATTTTTTAAATATTTTTTTTAAGCACTAGGAGCTGTTGGGCCCTGCTCTGGAATCTGCTCCTGATGCAGACTGGGCGTACATTCTGCACTAGAGGACCATGACTGCTTGTCCTTCAAACTAAAAATGGCCTTAAACTTACGAGCACTAACCATGAAGGGTGTAACTGGTAGCTGAGATCTTTCATACAGTCCCAGTACAGCTTTCAAAGCCACATCTGCTTAGGCATAGGATAGCATCATCATGCCACTTCATCCTGGTCTCTGAACCCTCATACATCTATGACATCATACCTGACTTTGGTTTTTATTCTCCCTGTTCCCTTCCCATTGAAAGCATGATCAATGCAGACTTCAGCACAGCAGCTGTCCTGATTTCCTTTGGGGCTGTCCTGGGGAGAACAAGTCCAATCCAGATGCTGATCATGGCCATTTTTGAAATCACCATCTTTGCCTGCAACGAACACCTCGTCGTGTCAGTATTACAGGTAGGAATTTTCTGTGACATGTATGAAGTGAGAAAAGTTGTTCACTTACCATATTTTTTGCTCCATAAGACACACTTTTTCCCTCCTAAAAAGTAAGGGGAAATGTGTGTGCATCTTATGGAGCGAATGCAGACGGGCGGTTCTGCTCAGTGCTCCCTTCAAAGCAGTGGCGTAGCGTGGGGGGTGCAGGGGGGGCCGGCTGCACCGGGCGCAACATCGGGGGGGGCGCGCTCGCACTCGCACTCGCAGCTCTCTGGCCCTACCTGGCTCACTCACTCTCTCTCACTGCAGTGCTGGCTGTGCGAATCCGATCCGAGCCCCCGGGTCGCCACCCACTGTGGAGGGGAGGGTGCCAGGCGTGTGGTGTGGTGTGGTGCGGTGCGGAGAGAGAGCGAGGGACTATCTGGGGGAGGGACAGTGCAGCGGGGGGGCCGCAAATTACTTGCCTTGCCCCGGGTTAGGGGGCGCAAATTACTTGCCTTGCCCCGGGTGCTGACAACCCACGCTACGCCACTGCTTCAAAGAGCTGTGTGGAGCATGTGTGCAGCTCTTGCTGGCTTTTCCCCGAGGAGGGAGAAGAGACTGACGGGCTGCCCTCTGTCCCTTCCCACACCTCCCAGAAAAGCCAGCAAGAGCCGCTGCCAGGCTCTGCTCAGCGCTCCCTTGTAAGGGCTCCCTTTCATCCCTCATCCTGCTTTGCTGGGAAGCCAGCAGCAGAAGAGGCGCTGTGCAGCTATCGCTCTTGCTCTGCTGGCTTCTTAGCAAAGCGGGAGGAGGGACAGAAGGGTTTAAAGCAAGAAAAGTGAGAGCCACTTACATGCTCTGCGCAGAATATTTTTTTTCTTGCTTTCCCCCTCTAAAAACTAGCTGCGTCTTATGGTTGGGTGCGTCTTATGGAGCGGAAAATACTGTATATTCTGCCCATACTTTATAGTGGAAACATATCCTATCTCTGTTTATTTTGATGTGCCTCAAGTCTTTGTGCTTACACTTGTTCTGTTTCATCTTCGCTGAAGCTTAATTCATCCAGTAGTGTCTAGTAGGGTGGGGTGACTCCAGGGTCAGGAAGGCAGCTCCACCCCAACACATCAGCTGCCCCTGAATTCAAGAAGAACAGCAACATTTGACTGTCATTTAATGATCGCTCCTTCAGGGACCTTGCATTGATGCCGCCATGCCAAAAGATCCCCTGCAATCTGTCCTTCAAAGAGAGAGAGAGAATATAATGAATAATGAATGTTTAAAATGATTTGAAATAGTGTTGCATGGAAAACCCCTCTGGAAGGCAGTCCTGACAGCTGACATTCTTGCCACGCTCACTTTTACATTTTGATCCTGTCCATATGGCTGAAATCACACCATGCAGGCACAGCCCTGCGCCTTGCATGTGCCAATGTTGACCTGGCTTGCTGGGGCTGGCAAAACACACTTCCTCCTTAGAAAGAAAATGGTGCATTTTCCTCACCCATCTCTATCTGCCCATCAGTTTCTAACTCCAAAAGCCTGATATAGTAGTAATAGTAATAAACATAACAACTGTTTCTCCTCCAGCTTTCGGAGAAAGGAGTACAGTTTAGGGATGCATCTCTTTTTTAAAAAAATAATATTTATTAAAAGTTTAAAGATTACAGAAAAAAAGAAGTGAAAAAAAGAAAAAAGAATAAACAATACAAATCAATACATTACAAACATAAAAAGAAACAAAAAACACAATACATCAAAACAAAAACAAAAACAAAAACAATTAAAAACACATCCAATATTTATCATTATATTTCATTAACTTATTTCCTCGACCTTCTCACACCTCCCTTTTTTGTATTCTAGTTATTAACTATATCAGCAAATCCTTACCATCTTTCACTACTTTCTGTCATTTAATTATCTTAATCTATTTTAACCTTATCTTACCATCAAAACCTTAAAGCTTATTTATACTTAACTCCTTATAATGTTTCTACTAAAGCCATATAATTTCATTCCAACATTTTCCTAACATTCATTAATTTCACAATATTTCTCTAAATAATTTTTTTAATTTTTTCCAATCTTCTTCCACCGTCTCTTCTCCCTGGTCTCGGATTCTGTCAGTCCTTTCTATCAATTCCATATAGTCCATCAACCTGGTGATCTTTTATCCGAGGCTCAGTATAGGGATGCATCTCAACAAGCCAACCCACCTCCCCAACTCAACCCTCCTCTTCCACGTGGCCACCAGACATTGTCTACGGATAAGGAGGGAGCGAGGGAGCCTTGCATACTTGTGCACTGGCACCAGAAACTTGAAATGAAGACTCCCACGTATTCACAGTCATAGTTATCTGAAGTTTTCGCCCTCTTATGATGGCAGTTGTTGCTTGGCTTTAAGACAGCAGTTCAGCATACTACATGGTTAGGATTAACAATTAATTGTTGCAACTAATTATGCTGTTTTGCAGGCCACTGATACTGGTGCATCCATGACTATTCATGCTTTTGGAGCCTATTTTGGGCTGGCAGTAGCTCGGGTCATATACCGGCCTGCTTTGAGAAATGGACATAAAAATGAAGGTTCTGTTTACAATTCCGACATGTTTGCTATGATTGGTGAGTAGGAGGCTTCTTTCTGTTATGAGTCAATTTTCATGATACTGTGGAGAAGAAACATATCATACCATGAGGGTGGCCAACAAAAGCTCTTTTCAAAAGCTATTTATCATATGATGCCTTGCCTGGCATTACTGCATGGTCAAGGGTTCTGAAGCAGTTATGCCAGGAGACTCAGGTAATTAGGTCTGTATGAAAGAACCATGAGGGTCTGATGCCACAGACATTAGGGGCTTTTAATTCCAGCTTTTGGATTGATAGAAACAGTTGTCTCACTTCTCCAAGGGATGTGGAATTGTGAAATGTTTCTAAGGTATACAGCTGTACTAAGCCACCAAGTGATCTGGATGAAGTCCTAAGTGCTGCCCTGACACAATTTGCCAGGCATGATGGAACACCAGTATTGGTGTACCAGTGCAATGATAGTTCAGGTGGTCACATTGGACCAAGCGTATGATAATTGGAGGGAAGAAAAGTATAGGAAGGTTCCAGTCCCAGAATCACTGGTTAAGAGGATCAGGCAACAGAGGATGGGGAAGATTTCTCCCTGGGACCTTTGGGCGTCATCAGAGTTTTCTTTTCTTTTTTTAAAATGTATTTTATTTAAGATTTTCTTGTTTTACTCTCATAACTTTTTTTTTTTTACAAATCGGTTTCATTTGTTGAGACATTAGGAAGAATAGGTGGGAAGAGGTGGAGGGGGGAAAAAGATGAGTGGGGTTGGGGTCGGGTGGTGATGTTTCTATTTTACTTAATATATGTGGGGTTTTGTGTCAGCGCTGCTTGTGCAAGTTGTTTGCTGTTCACTTGTGTTCCTTTGGTGGTGAGAGAGGTTGGGGTTGGCCAAGGTGTGGTTGTTCATTTGTGGTTGGCTGTGGTGGTCTTTGTTTTCATGTGTGAGCGGGGTGGGTGGGTGTTTTGGATCAGTCTAGCCATATTGATTTGTTGGTGGATTTTTGTCATTGTCTTGTTGGGCTGTGTATGTGATAAAGGGGAGCCATACTGGGAGTCATCAGAGTTGAGAATACAGGGAGCTATCTGGGTCTGACCAGCTTCCAATGTCCTTCAAAGAAGACCAGAGGAGATTAATTAATGACATCCTGCATTTTTTTGTTATATTATTTATATAGGTACCCTTTTCCTCTGGCTGTTTTGGCCCAGTTTTAACTCAGCAGTTGCAGCAACAGCAGATGCCCAGCAAAGAGCGATCATCAACACATACTTTGCTTTGGCAGCTGGCACACTCACAGCATTTGCCACCTCTATCCTGGTGGAAGGCAGAGGCAAACTTGACATGGTAAGCTTTGTCTTGAGCACGATGCATATCCATCACAGTTAACAACCACTCATTTATGTCGGGGTTTCTCATTTCTCTACTCTCTAAATTCAGTTCACCACATTCCCACATCTGTTTGCAATTCAAGAAAGTCATCACAAAAATTCACCAGCATTTGGATTCTCTTAATACACAGATTTTTGTATGCAATTTTGCTTATTGTGCACAATTCTTTACAAGCTAATATGATGCTTTTTAACACTTTCCCCCAATATATGCATTTTGCACATATGTTTTTGGTTGGAGGACTGCATCACAAAATTTGGAGAACCAAATTTCTTCCTTATCACTAGTATGGATTCAGTTGGGTTTCTCAGAATGTCAGTATACAGTTGTTGCCTCAGAGCCACCCAAATCAGGGATTGTTTTGCTTTGGCTAGAATGAATTTTTATAGACTTCATAAAGGTTTATGTCTTCTGGGGCTGTTCCTGTCTGACACACTTTGCAGAACATACCAGATTTTTTACAAGATAGGACAAATCCAGATTAAATGGGGCAGGGAGATGATACAGACTAGGATTTTGCTGTCAATGCCATCATGTGGACACTTTGAAAAACCTGTGTCCACAAGGAGCACTCATCCTACAATAAATATCCATCAGGAAGACCCTTTGTTGAAAAGGTAATTAATTGTATGTAGGGATTGCAAAATATATCCATTTTGTTTTCTCTCCATTTCTCATTTTTACACTCTTAAATTCAGTTCTCCGCATTTCCACATCACTTTGTAATATATATTTTTTAGTCCTCATGAAAATTCACCAGCATTTTAATGCAATTTTCTCCCAATATACACATTTTTGTTTGCAATTTTGTCTTATTACTCATTTTGCAAAGCAATCTCCTCTAATGTGATGCATTTCCTATGCCATTTTCACTAATGCATTCATTTGTATGCACATTTTTGTGTATTTCTGTACACATCACTTGAATAAAGAACTGCAGTTCAAAATTCAGAGCAGTGCAAACTTTCCGAAGGATGGCTGTTTCTAGTCACATATTTTCTTACAAATGCAAACTGGATCTAATTTCTCTTCCACCTCTAGTTTTAAGTCACCAGCTACATTGAAAAGACCAATTTGTGGGGCTAGTGGCATCGGTGAGGGAAAGAGGATAACTCTGTGAACTACTTCCAGCCAGAATGAAATTCTGGTCAGCCTGCTGGTGACATCTAATTTCTGCATTACAGGCAACTCCCCACTTACACAAAGGTTGCGTTCTGGGCCCCTGCACTCTTAAGTGAAATGTGCCCCTGGTCACGTGAGAATGCCAAGTCCAGCTTTAGTTCAATTGTTTCTGCAACTGCTTTTCAAATGTCATCTTTGCAAATTCCTTTGCAACTATCTTGCAAGACTAGTCAATTACAGGAAAGGCAAGCGGTCTCTTGGTTTTACTGGTGTGAGATAACGTGTCAATATGTTGTGCCCCACACAGGTGCACATACAAAATGCTACTTTGGCAGGAGGAGTTGCTGTGGGTTCCTGTGCCGACCTGAACATCTTACCTTTCGGTGCAATGTTAATTGGCAGCACAGCTGGATTCATCTCAGTTGCTGGATTCAAATACTTGACGGTGAGTGCTGCTTCGTTCTTTTTAGATTTGTCCTACCTTTGATAAGAGAATTTGCACACTGCACTGAGTAGGCCGAAATCCAAGCTGTGCTTGTTAGTTTACTTAATAGTTATTGCTGTGGCTCATGTTGCCAGGATTCTGCTCCTTTCTGAGTGCATTTTCAAAGCCAATCAAAGGGAGTAATGGGAAATTTCAATATAATCCTGACTTATTCTGGTATCTAGATAAATTTGCTTTGGTACATCAGGGCCTGCCGCAATTAAAGATTATGGTTGCTGTTGAGTGAATGTCCCATTCCATTGCCCTCGAGCAGGCCGGCTTCTCTCCTGAGCATCACACCATTCAGCACCTGGCAGCAATGGGAGTTCATGCCTCTGTCTGGTGCCCTTATACAATTTGAGCTCTCTCACATTCTTTTGAATGGCTGGAGACCGTTTTTGTCAGACTGATTCCACATCTGGAGTGGGAAAGAAAAAGGTCCCCCCCCCCGTTGTTACGATTGTAACTAACACCTTATCTCGGTGGGGAGGGGTGTTATGTACTGAAGTTCTCTCCATGGGCCAGCAGGGGGATACTGTAGATAGTTCAGGTGGACATATGCAAATAAGGGATCGAAAATGACGTTCAGTGATTTTGCTCGGTGTTTCAGCTCAGTGATTCAGCTCCGCTCAGAGGGTGGCTGCATCTGGCTGTGCTCTGTTGTCCATCCATCCCACCTTCGTCGCCAGTGTTAAGTTGTGGGTGAACATATCAGACAACACAGCGATTCTTCAAACAGCTCTTGTTTATTCACAGGCCAGAACAGAACTGAACTGAAGGGCTCAGCCAGCCTGCTTATATAGAGCTCCACTAGAACGTAACAGTAACCATTTTCTGTAACTATCCAATCACTGAACGTCACTTTCGATCCCTTATTTGCATATGTTGACCTGAACTATCTACAGTATCCCCCTGCTGGCCCAGGGAGAGAACTTCAGTACATAACACCGGTCATACTGGGAATTTGCCCTATTGCCAACATAGAGGTGTGCAACTGTTTTGTCTTACCATATGGGGAGACTTGCCCCGTCAGGTGGCAAGGAAAATTGTGTTGGATTCTGAGTCAGTAGTCTTACTAAAGCCAGAAACAGCTTCCCATTCCACCATTATTCCTCCCTTGCATGGCCACAGCCTCAAATTCAGTTGTCCAAAGATGCTACTATGTTGTATCCTATCTAGGGAAATATTTTTGAGATTATTAATAAATCACAGAATGGGAAGGGACATCAAGAGTCATCTAGTCTGACCCCCTGCAATGCAGGAATCTCAGCTAAAGCATCCATGACAGATGACCATCCAACCTCTGCTTAAAAACCTCCAAGGAAGGAGAGTCCAGAACCTCCCAAGGGAGACCTTTCCAAAATGTAGATTATATTGCAGGATACAGTGGTGTCATTTTATGTTGTGCAAATTTGCTCTTCGATCATGTAAGACAACCTGTGCAAATAAGGAAGAACAACATCCTTTCTAGATACCCTGTTTTACAGTGACTTGGAAATAACCTTTTGTTTCCTTGCAGCCTTTCTTTGCCTCAAAGCTGAAGATTCAAGACACCTGTGGAGTCCATAACCTGCATGGCTTACCTGGCCTTTTGGGAGGCATTGCAAGTATCATTGCAGCTGCTTTACAAGTCGAGAACAAGTGAGTTGCCTAGAATCAGGCCCTATCTGCTAGTAAAATAACATGTTTTCATTGGTTGCAAACTAAGTTTTGACAGGTGACAAAAATGGCCAGACTAAGAATGTATGAAATGTTGCTTTTAGATTGCCTTCTTGGGATGCAGCCGCTTTGCAGTAGGAGCAGTGTTAGAGCACAGATCTAATCTAGAGCACAGATTCGAATCATAGAATTGTAGAGTCGGAAGGGAACCCCAGGGTCATCTAGTCCAACCCCCTGCAATGCAGGAATCTCAACAGACCACAAGGCCAACGTAGTATAGAAGAACAGAATGTTTCAGTTCCACTTTCTCTCATATTCTCATTTTCCCCCAGTGGCGTAGCGTGGGTTGTCAGCACCCGGGGCAAGGCAAGTAATTTGCGCCCCCTAACCCGGGGCAAGGCAAGTAATTTGCGCCCCCCGCTGCCCTGTCCCTCCCCCAGATAGTCCCTCGCTCTCTCTCCGCACCGCACCGCACGCCTGGCACCCTCCCCTCCACAGTGGGCGGCGACCCGGCGGCTCGGATCGGATTTGCACAGCCAGCACTGCAGTGAGAGAGAGTGAGTGAGCCAGGTAGGGGCAGAGAGCTGCGAGTGCGAGCGGCCCCCCCCCCAGATGTTGCGCCCGGTGCGGCCGGCCCCCCCTACACCCCGCACGCTACGTCACTGTTTCCCCCCAATCTTAAGATCTGCTCTCTACATTCCACGTCACTTTTCAATTTACTTGTTTTAAAGTCCTTATGAAAATTGCCCAGAACTTTATACAGTGGTACCTCGGGTTAAGTACTTAATTCGTTCTGGAGGTCCGTACTTAACCTGAAACTGTTCTTAACCTGAAGCACCACTTTAGCTAATGGGGCCTCCCGCTGCTGCCGCGCCTCCGAAGCACAATTTCTGTTCTTATCCTGAACCAAAGTTCTTAACCTGAAGCACTATTTCTGGGTTAGCGGAGTGTGTAACCTGAAGCGTATGTAACCTGAGGTACCACTGTAATGTGTTTTTCTCACTTTGTATGTTCTTGCAAGCAATTTTCTCTTTTTTTAAAAAAAATAATATTTATTGAGTTTTCCAATAACACAACACAACATATCCACAAAAGACACATAATAATAAAAAAAAGAGAATAGAGGAAAAAAAGAAATAAAGACAAAAGAAAACCCAAACGAAGAGGAAAAAAAAAACCCTCTTCCCCATCCCCCCCCACAAAAAATCTCAAAAAAACAAAACTCAAAAAAGGGGGGGGGGACCCAAACAACTCAAAGTTTCAAATTCCTTCTTTTTTAACCTGTTTCTTTGACTTCCTCCCACCTCCCTCTTTGTATTCCAATTTTTAATCTAATCGGCAAATTCCATCCAACTTTTAGTGCTTTTTCACTTATCTACCTTTACCCCTTGTGAAGAAGAAAGACAATAATAGAAAAAGAAAATTTACTTTAAATCTTCTAATCTTAAACCCTATAATAACATACCCTTATATCCTAATGTTTCATCTTCCTTATCTTACTCCCTGGAACCAAAATAAATTCCTTCCGTCATCCCCCATAAATGCTTATTAAAATCATATTATATCAAATTTTACTTAAAAATTTCCAAATTTGTCCCACCATCTCTTCCCCCCGGTTTCAGGTACTGCCAGTCTTTTTTACAGCTTTTTAAGATCTTTCCAATCCATAAGTTCAATCAGTCAGCCAGGTTGTCTTATGTCCGAGGCCATTAAACCATATTCCTGGCCTGTCAGCAGAGTCTTTTTCGAGCCTGAAGTTATGTCAAAATGCGCAAGCAATTTTCTCTTACATACTGCATTTCATGTGAGCATTGAGCCTCCTCCTTCCTGTCCTGAAGGCAGGGGCATTGGAGAAGTCAAGAGGCAGCAAAGAGGAAGACACAGGCAGCTAGGGGACCACTGAATATTGGACCCCCACATTATTTTTTAAAAAGCTACATGTGTTTTATGTCCCAAAGAACACACCTAACAAATTCCACTCATCATGGGTGAAGGTGATGCAATATGTATTTTATCTCCCCTTCCTACAGTTTATCGACTGGTATGCAGGCTGCTGCTCTGGGATGCTCCATTGCAATTGCTTTGGTAGGAGGAGCTTTTACAGGTCAGTAAAATACAGGCCCTTATCGGTTGCTTTCAGACGGGTGTTTGTTGTGGGACGGGTGCACCCCCTTTATCTATTTAACAGCATTAATATGTCGATCGGTTGTAATAAAACCTCTAAGCAGTTTGCAAGAAGTGTTGAAACGATTAAGAAAAACAGTTTAAGACCATTAAAAATATTTAAAGAGAAAGAAGAATAAAAGTAAAAAACGCTAAAACGTGTCTGCTTCTATGTGTCTGGATAGGCTTGAAAGATCTTTGAAATAGGTGCTGAAAGAGTGAATGGAAAGCCCAAGGTTTTTTGGGAAAAACAACAACAAACATATTTACAATATCAAACCACAATCTGGAAACCTCCTTACAAGTGTGTCTGTTTTACTGTGTAGAACCTAGTGTGAAATATAATTGCACTAGCAAGAAAACAGAAGACCCCTCAACATTCTATTGCTTCAAGTTGAATTAAAATACACAAAGCTAATGTTAAGCCTAAATTTTATTTTGGGGGGCACAAATTGATGAGATAATAGACTAATGAGGATTCTGTGGCATTTCTCCAATATTCCGTCTTACTGTTGTTTTATAAAATCTGTCATGGGATGCTTTTAACTACGGCTGTGTCCCCCCCCCCCATGCAGGGTTGATTCTACGTTTGCCTTTCTGGGAGCAACCACCTGATCAGAACTGCTATGATGACTCCGTGTATTGGGAGGTAGGACAGAATAATACAACCGAGTGCATAAAAATAGCATTTTTCTTTCATGGTATCAGCACGATGAGATAGCCAGTGCCAATGTCTCTTTCTGGTCCATCCTTCCTATTTCTTAATAAATGGCTCCACTTTGCAGCGCTCTTTTCCAGATCACATTTGCCTGATTGGGATTTCCAGGGCATAGAAGGATGTGCTGTGAGCTGTGCTGAACTCGCTTTAGATTTTGGTATGTGTGGTGTAGCTTCCTTTGGCTACCAACTAAATTCTGTCTACTCAAACATCTTGTCTGGTTTCCTTCTAGGTTCCCCTTGAAGAGCCATCATACAAGAGCAGTTTTCATTTACCCAGAGAGCCACAGCAAGATCAGCATTGAAGCACAGAAGGAACTATACATATTTAGCTTTTTTCCCAAAGGTGTTTTCTGTTTCTGGTGAAATAACTGGACCATGCATTGTTTTTTTTCCAGTTTATATCTGCTTTAATTTACTGCAAAAATAAAACCAGAGTAAAATGTTTTTCTGGACTAGTATTAATATTATGCACATTCACGCATTACAGCACTACCCACTCAACGCTTGTGTTTCTAATGTATTCAGAACCTGGCAGCAAAATCATTTGAGAGAATGCTTACTGATAAAATAAATACGCAAAGTGACTTCACGCCCAAGCTGCAATCTCCTGGAGTTGATCAGACAGACCCTAAAATGAAACCAGATGCTATAATTTAGTGCCTCTTTTCATAGATACTGCATTTAACTCAACTCTTTCCACCATAATAAAGTTAAAGGTAAAGGGACCCCTGACCATTAGGTCCAGTCATGACCGACTCTGGGGTTGTGGCACTCATCTCGCTTCCAGGTCATGTGGCCAGCATGACTAAGCCGCTTCTGGCAAACCAGAGCAGTGGACGGAAACGCCGTTTACCTTCCCGCCGGAGCGGTACCTATTTATCTACTTGCACTTTGACGTGCTTTCGAACTGCTAGGTTGGCAGGAGCTGGGACCAAGCAACAGGAGCTCACCCCGTTGCGGGGATTTGAACCGTCGACCTTCTGATCAGCAAGCCCTAGGCTCTGTGGTTTAACCCACAGCGCCTCCCGTGTCCCTTCCACCATAATATTGGTAGTTAAATTTAAAAATCCTAATCTGGGCATCAGTTGCATAAAAAAAAAAACAGTAGCTATTGATGATGATGGTACTGAGTAAAAGGAAATAATACCACTGTAGTCAAAGAAACTGAAATACAAGCAGTACAATTCAAACCATGGAAAGCGTTACACTGGTGCACTTTCAAACATCCATCCCTAAATGCAGTTCAATTATTACTCCAAAGAATTTCACAATGCTGCCCTTTACTCCCATTATAACAGATTAATTTTACAGATAATCCAGAGTGGCAGATCTGCGGCCAGATTCAAGAGAGTTTGAATCTGTTCTGGAAAGCATTAGTTTGTGGAAGTGGGCAGTACCCCCTTGAGTAAATATTAAACTGAAAGGCAAATCATCCAAGATACAGCTTTGAATAGTTGTGGAGGATAAGGAAAAATTGGAGGGACAAAGCAGGACACTTTCAGTTTTACTGGGTGGTTTAATGACTAGCTAGAGACAGTACCTAGCATAATATAAATACTGCTCACTGCATTTGCAAGACATTGTCCTCGACCAAACTGCACTGTGGCTTTCATTATAACCACTGCAAAAAAGTGCTTGCTGGAAAAAAATGGATTGGACAGAGCCAAATCCAGCATTGTTCCTCTTTATCCTTATGGTTTACTTTGTTTTGAAACTGGGTGCTTTTTGGAACAAGAGCTCCCAAAATCTTCCACCAGGTCCAAGGCCTTTACCTCTCATTGGGAATCTCCACATCATGGATCTCAAGAGGCCTTATAGAACCATGTTAAAGGTAAAGCTTCCAGTTCTTCCCATGGCAAGGCTGAAGTGTACTGGGGCAGCCCAGTCAGATGAGTGGGGTAGAAAATTATTATTATTATTATTATTATTATTATTATTATTATTATTACTGCTACTACTACTACATATTACATTACATTTTGTTCTTTTAGAGCCTATAAATCTCATCTCCCCTTTTTGTGCTACAGAACCTCCTCTTATCTTTGCCAATAAATAGTCATAGGACCTAGTTGCAATTTATAACTGGTAATTTGAACAAGATGTCTGGGGGTATCTGGTGTCGAATCACGATTGCCTCCATTTTCAAAGATGCAAAAGTGCCAATACAAACCTTGCCCAGCCCAGCCTCCTCCTTCAGCCTATCTTCTAAACTAAATTTGAGAGGTGCATTTAAAGGTATAATCACTTTTATCCTTACAACTGCCTATTTTGTTCTGGTTTCCTGAGCATGCCTAACTGAGCTGCTGTATCAAATGTTGCTGCTACAGCTATTAGTAGCAAATGTTTTGAAGAGCATTGAGGCATAGACAATGCTCTTTTGCTTTATCGTTATGTTATTTGGATTCCGTTTTGCATGGTGATTTGCAAAGATACAAAAAAAGGAATTCATTCCACAAAATTACTATTCTTAAGTCATATGTTTTCAGCTCGGTCCAAGGCACAATGACATGGAAGTAATTTCTACTGAGTTCAATAGTAGTTATTGAAAAATGCTGAAAAACATAGTAAAACTTTGTTACTAGAGTCTGTGGAATGTATAAAAGAGTCTTTTCTCTTAGGTAAATGTGCAAGCTAATGCAGTCAGTTCTGTCAGAGATTATTTACATTAATATATTCTTTGGGTATACTCTGTTTCCCATTTTTTCTTCCATTGAATTCCAGTTGTCAAAGCAATATGGCCCCGTCTTCCGCATCCAACTGGGACCCCGAAAAACTGTGGTGTTGGCAGGATATGAGACAATAAAGGAGGCTCTGGTTAATCAGGCGGACGCATTTGCAGACAGGCCCATCATTCCATTATTTCAAGGGCTTGCACAAGACTTCGGTGAGGCACTTCCCTTTTTTATTGAAACTGGTAATGTGAATTGTGAATAATTGTCAGGCTTCAGGTAATTGGCTTCCTCCCCCCATGGCAGTAGATAAGCAGAACAAAGGAAACAGAGTCTTCTTACCAGTTAGAATTCTTCAATAATCATAGCAAGGGACAACAAATGCCTCCTGCTAGAATGGTGGTGCTCCCAATTAAGGCTCCCTCCTCCCCCTGCCATCCCTATCCATCCACGTCACTCCTACTTCTCATAACCTGAGCATGTAGTTGCTGTGCTTTCTGTTCGGAGACTTTCTGAGCCCTCCTAGATCGAGGGGAGGGGGGGGGGAGGATGTTATCCAATAACTGTGAATGTGTAAACCCTCTCTTTTCCAGTGTTTCTTCTCCTAGCTCCATCCAGTATTTCCCAGCTTTTGCCTTCTCAGCTATGCCCCTCTGCAAACCACCGATCTAAATCTATACT
Source organism: Podarcis tiliguerta (assembly GCF_965153285.1). Taxonomy (NCBI): domain Eukaryota; kingdom Metazoa; phylum Chordata; class Lepidosauria; order Squamata; family Lacertidae; genus Podarcis; species Podarcis tiliguerta. The sequence continues at coordinate 114,626,187 of NC_139536.1, read as the reverse complement.
GTCCTCCTGCTCCTGGGGAGATTCAGGGTGAGGGGGAAGAGGCAGCTCCCACCATGCCTCCTCATTGTAGTTCTCCTCAGCATGGTACCTGACAATAATCGTCCCATGGAAAAGTAATGCCACACACCGGGTGGAAACTGACTAACCGTTTTCTGGTCCAGCCTATACAGAGAGGAAACATGAAAGAGGCATAATGTCCGTCCATGGATTACAAAGTATCAAGCTGAGTGCTGCTGGGACCCCTGACATGTACAAATAATCCTCTACTCTATCCTTTCTATCTATGTGTTCTCAGGTCATGCTCTGATGGCACATCTACCAGCTACTTTGTCAAAGCTCAGAAGTCTGAATGGGAGAATAGCTGGGACCCATTCTCAGTTCCATGGAAGAAATGCAGAACATAATTTATTGATATTTTTGTACAATGGCCATGCAGACATGAAACCTTTCTTCCCATCTCTTCAGGTATAGTTCTGTCTAATGGTGAGAACTGGAAAGTGATGCGGCGGTTTGCTGTAAGCACATTACGGGACTACGGAATGGGAAAGAGGTCCATCGAGGATAGAATTGTTGAGGAATGCAGTGTCCTGATAAAGAAATTTGAATCTTACGAAGGTGGGTTGTTTTCCTCTGATGCATAGCTACACTACCATAGTATCGTGTTACATATTCCTAACTTCCAGAAGCACAGATCCCAGTGTGCCTCCAGGGGTGAAGTCAAACCACTGCATAAGCACAGCACTTTAAAGGTGTTTAGAGTGTTGTGTTCCACAGGGCTCATTCACATATGCTCTTCTCCTGTTGCTTTCCCTTGGGAAAAACCATGCTGTTGAGCAATTTGGGCTTTCTCCAGTTGCCATTGGTTCTGATCTACTGCTAAAGAGTGGGTTACCCCTTGGAAAGGAACAGGGAAGGGGTGGAAATGCTTCAACCATGCCTAGAAAGTGTGTGTGAAGTGGAAGTGTGGATGAGCCCATACTTATCGCTAACTCCACAACTACAGTTCCCAGGGTTTCCTGTGGAGACGTAATTGGTCTGTTTCTTCTGTAGTGTGTAGATTATACTCCAATAACTGCTGTGACTTCCAAGCCCCTTTAAGCATTTCTTAGCCCAGCTATGGCCACATCCAGCAGCACTTAGGATCAGTTTCTTTGATAAAGGAGGTCTACACATAGGTAAGCTGACAGTAGGGATTTAAGGCAACAAAGAGCAGACTTAAAAACAATGCCCTTTCCATACTTGGAATTTAAACAGAATATTTTTGTTTAACTGTCATATTCACGTATAGGAAACCCGACTGAGACCACCACAATTATGAATGCAGCTGTTGCCAATATAATAGTGTCCATACTACTAGGCAAGCGATTTGATTATGAAGATCCCACATACATAAGACTTCTGAAGTTGACTAATGAAAATGCCCAACTTTTTGGAAGCTCTTCAGTCATGGTAATGTATTTTTTCCCCAATTAAAACAAACAAACAAAGCCACTCCCGATCTCGGGAGGGGGTGGGGTTGCGGGCTCTCGTCCGCGACCACAGTCTCGCGGGGCTGGGAAGCCCCGCGGGAAGGTCAGGGATTCCCTAACATTATTACTATGCATTCCCCTGGGCCAGCCAATCGGCTGGCGAGGGGGCGGGGCTTGCCAGGGCAATTTAAGGTCAGGGCTGCCCTGGCTCGCCCCTTTTCCCTCGCACCGGCTCCAGCTCGCTTTTCCCACCCACCCTCCCTCTAGGCTTGCCCCGGACTTTGCTATGGGCTTCGGCTGGTCGCCGCAAGGGGCCTGGTAGGAATTTTTCCATGTGGCTAATTGGCTGTGATTTCGAAGCCTTTGGTTTTTTCGCCTACCTCGTAGCAAAACGTCACAACTCCCTGGTTTTGGCGGTTAGGCATTGGCATGGGTATTGTTATGCATATGAGGGCGGGGGGGAGGAGCGCCATCACCTCCCCCACATCACGAAGGGTAGTTCGTTAAAGGACTCCGAGGGGCGTCGCCTCGTCCGAAACCTACGGAGGCTAGGGCCTAAAGCGCGCCCCCGAGCGGTAACCCCTGGGGGGGCGCCTACGGATGTTCATCTCGGGGGGCTCCCCCTGTTGGTGTTTAACCCTTCCCGGTTAGGCCGGTTAGAATGTTAGGGACAATGCCTAAAGCCAATACCTCTCTTACCTGTAATCAATAAAGTTGTGGCCATTTACGCCCATTAACCTTAATTCTTGTGTCCGAGTCGTTATTTCTACTCCTGTGGGAGGGGGCGGGTGTTGCCACGCAAACAGTTGATTGTAATAACAGTATATGCAAAGTGGGCAGGGAAACATGTTTATAGTATATTGTTCAGGTTTCACCACAAAACACAGAATATTGTTCTCTTGAGAAACTTGGTGATGATTCAAAATATTTAGAAAACTCACATGGCACAGTCATCCCATAACTATAATAAAGTCTCTTTTGCGCACACCCTTTCTTGTCTCACTGCCATTGGGACTCCAAGGACAAGGAAAAACAAGTGATAGCTGGTTCCATGATGGCTCAGAAGGGGCCTCCAAGGGCAGATCTCCCTCTCTGAAGGCAAACCTCCAGAGGAAAACTGCCATAGCGTATTATTCTGGGGTTGCACGTAAATTATGCTATGCTGAGTTACCCCACCCCCCATTCCAAATGCCATTCAAGAGCTTTGTGTTGTATTTGGGCAACCATACTTTGAGAGACCCAGCTGAGAGAACTGTACTGAGTTTTTCTAATGTCTCTTTTCCTTTTTTCACATGTTTATCCTTTCAGCTGTATAACATGTTTCCTGCTCTTGGTTTTCTTTTGGGGGCTCATAAGATTTTCAATCAAAACAGAGATGAGCTGTTTGCCTTCATAAATGCCACCTTCATAAAACACCTCAGAGATTTGGATGAAAATGACCAGAGGAGCTTTATTGACTCATTTCTTATCCAACAGCAAGAGGTAATGGAGTCTTTTAAGTCAACCCAGAATAAGCGTTGACATTTTCAATTCGTGTTTGCAAGTGAATGCATAAGGAGTAGTCAGGAAGTCTCACTTCAGAAGGGTCCAACCTGGCATACTTCCTACCATTTCCCAATAGTCGGCCATTGTTAATGTGTTACAGAAGTTGCCTCTGCAGGGTCAAAGTGCTCACCAGCATTTCTGAAAAAAATTCCCTGATCAAATAAACAGGCCAATGGGTGTACATGAATTTCCAGGGGTGGAATTATGTCAGACTGACCATCAGCTGCTGGAGCTTCTGCCAAGAGAGCTAATTATGCAGTGATAAGAGGTAATGGTTGCCAGACTCCCTTTTGATACAAGGGGGATGGGAAAATGCCTTGTGTGCTGAGAAGAAGGCGTTTTTCACACTGGAGGAGATAGGAAGCTTTGAGGGTGGGGAGGCATCTCAGAGCAAGGGAAAAAAACATTGGCCCATGCACTGACCAATCAGCCTTAAATTAGGGCTTCAGTTCTTTTAACCATTACTAAGATTGGAAATGAATATGAATTGGAGTTCCTGTTTACCAATTAATTAGCACCCAGAAAAGGAAACAGGTGGTTGGGTGACGACAGAGTTCTAAATAACAGGTCCATGTATGCAATCATATAATACTGTTGCAGGTTTATGGGGTCAGTCTGCATGATGCCTGAGTACGTTCCAAATTGTGGGGATCTTGTACCCAGTAAGGGTTAATTCTAATGGAATTTAATCTATTGTTGAATCAGTCAGACAAATTTCTTTGTGAGATGAGGGCCATATACGTGTCACATAAATACTACCACTAGTTCCTTTGTCTAAACCAGGCATAGGCAAAGTCCGGCCCTCCAGATGTTTGGGACTACAATTTCCATCACCCCTAGCTAACAGGACCAGTGGTCAGGGATGATGGGAATTGTAGTCACAAACATCTGGAGGGCTGGACTTTGCCTATGCCTGGTCTAAACCAGGGGTTATCAACCTGGTCCCTACCACCCACTAGTGGGCGTTTCAGCATTCTAGGTGGATGGTAGGGATTCTACAGCACAAGCTTAATCCTCCTTTCATTGAACACTGGTGGGCGGTAAGAAAATTTTACCATCAGGAAAGATGCATTAGTGGGCAGTAGTTATAAAAAGGTTGACTACCACTGGTCTAAACAAAGGCATTTGGCTGAGGAGTTAAGCACCACTATGAGTATCAAAGAAGAAGGAGCTGGATTGCCAAGCTTCCCCAACTTAGCTTCCCCTCTTAACTGGTAGATGGAGAGCAACAGCTGTGACTATGGAGAAGCAAGACATTTTGGGGTCTTGATGCTGAGCCCCTCCATCTTAGGCTCGGGTTGTATATATGTGTAAATAAACCCTATACCATCATCATCATCACATAGTCTGGAAACCTGGAATCTCTCACTGCTCAGCAAGAAGCAATTCTTTGATCATCAGGTCCTGTCAGGTATTCATTTTTATCTCTGCATATGAAATTTTCTCACTCCATTCGTTTTAACCCATTCATACTCTTTGCAACCCAGGAGGAGAAGAAGAACAAGACGAATGGATACTTCCACAACGAAAACTTAAAAACTGTTGTGGCCAACTTAATAGCTGCTGGCATGGAGACCACTTCTACCACACTGCGCTGGGGACTGTTTCTAATGATGAAGTATCCTGAAATTCAGAGTGAGTGCTCTTAATTGGGTTGGCTCCCATTATTCTGAGATATCTTAATTCCAGTTATATGTAACTATTAGAGAGAGAAAATGTTTATAATTTCCATATGTGTGTGTGTGTGTGTGTGTGTGTAACAACAATTGTTCAGTCATAAGTTTAACATTTCAACCTGGACTCCCTTCTCCCTCTTTCTGTGGTTCTTTACATTTCATTTCATATTCCTGCATACTCCAAATTATCTCAACATATTATTTTAGATATATATTCCTGTATAGATCCCATATATATATTGAGACTGCAGGTTTTTACATTAATCCTGCCAATCTTGGTATGTTTACAGTTTGTTTGTAAATATTCAATAAACCATTTCCATTTCTTCCTTTTTTTAAAAAAAAAAATATTATCTTCTGGTTTTTTTAACATCTTAAACATCTTTTTTATTTTATTATATATCATTTCCCAGTAAGCTTTAACCTTATTACAAGACCACCACGTATGAAAAACGGTACCTTCTTTCTCTTTACGTTTCCAGCACATATTCAAGTTGGATTTATACATTTTAGCCAATCTACTAGGTGTTAAATACCATCTATATAACGCTTTCATATAATTTTCTCTTAAACTGTAACATTACGTAAATTTTATATCCATGTTCGATAAACTTTCCCATCCAGCCATTTCTGTATTATTACCAATAACTATTGTTCAGAGCAGGGATGCGGGTGGCGCTGTGGGTAAAACCTCAGCGACTAGGACTTGCCGATCGCATGGTTGGCGGTTCGAATCCCCACAGTGGGGTGAGCTCCCACCGTTCGGTCCCAGCTCCTGCCCACCTAGCAGTTCGAAAGCACAATTAAGTGCAAGTAGATAAATAGGTACCGCTTCTAGCGGGGAGGTAAACGGCATTCTGTGTGCTGCTCTGGTGCCGGTTTGGCGGAGCAGCTTCGTCACGCTGGCCACATGACCCAGAAGTGTCTGCGGACGGCGCTGGCTCCCGGCCTCTAGAGTGAGATGAGCGCACAACCCTAGAGTCTGGCAAGACAGGCCTGTACGGGCAGGGGTACCTTTACCTTAACCTTTATTGTTCAGAGTATCATTGAAGATTTCACTTGTTCTTCCTTTGTCTCCCATTCCAATAATATTTTATACATTTTAGATATCACTTTAACATTACAGTTCAACAGGTCTCTTTCAAGTGTGATGTTTCATCCCCAACCCCCTGCTATATATCCTTTTAAAATACTTCATTCAAATGATGGTATTGTAATCATGTTGTTAACATCTCTGATAAATCATTATTTTAATTTCAAATCTCCACTTAAATTTCTATGTTGCCCAATTTTCCATCATGTTTTTCTTTTTCACCGCTATGGCTTCCAAAGCTGAAAGCCATAGTGGTGTTCTGGTCTCCATCAGGTTTTTATAACTGATCCCATACTCTATACCCCCCCCCCCCAATTATATGGTTTGCATTTTTAAAATTAATTTTAATTGAATTTCTGTTTTATAATATTTAATATTATGATTGTATGGTTTGTAAAACCTTTATGTACTTTAACCTTTTCATACCACAAATAAATGTGCCAACCAAAAATGATATCATGACCTTCCAAATCTAAAATATGTGGATTCTTCAATAACAACCATTCCTTCAACCAGCACAGACAAGGTGCTTCATAATATTACCTCTTTTAATACAGTTTTCATCCCATTAGCTAATTTGTCTGCAAACAGTTTAGAATCTTTATTCAACAATGAAATAGGTTGATAGCTCTTAACCAGCTTTAGATCTCTATTTTGCTTATGAATCAAAGTTATGTATGCACTCTTCCAGGATTTGGGTAACTTTCCTGTATTCAAAGATGTATTCATAATATCTTTTAAACGTTGTATTAAGTAATCCTTTAATTTTTTATATTATATTGATGAAAGTCAATAAGGTCAGGGTATGTTCCCTAAGTTACCGTTTAAAATTGCTTGCTGTAATTCCATCATTGTGACAGGTCCATTAACAAATGACATTTTACCTTTTGGTATCTTAGGTAGTCTGCTGTCTTCTAAATATCTACCCACTTCTTCTAAATTACCTCGTATTAGCTCAATATAGTTCTGTATAAGAACCTCACAAATCGATTTCTTATTTCTTTCAGATTTTGCACAACTCTACCTCCTACATTTATTCTATTAATGCAGGTTTTTTCTAGTTTCTTCTTTATTTGCCAAGTTAATAGTTTCCATGGCTTGTTAGCCTGTTGAAATTGTTTCTGTTTAAATATTTAATTTTCCACTCTATTTCTTGGTTTATTATAATTGAATATTGCATTTGCAACATATTGATATCCTGTTTCACTATCTCTTTTCAAGGGGAATTTATTAATTCTTTCCCTTTCCCTTTTATTTCTTGTAAAATTTCTTGTTTTTTCTGCTCTCTAATATTTCTTTGGTATGCGCTTTGCTATGTAAAAAACACACACCCCACATTAACACTTTACTGGCATCCCATACCACCTTTAAATCTGTCTCTTGGTTTAAACTAAGTTCAAAATAATCCTTTAATTTTTTTGCCCCCCTTTTCTAATATTTCTAGATCATTTAATAAATTTTCATTTAGTCTCCATCTCATCGGGAAACTTGCCCTGTTCTTAATTCAACTATTATAGAGTTGTAGTCTCATAATGTTCTTGATAGAATTTCTGCCCTCTTTACCTTAGTATACAAATCTTTAGAAGCCTCCTGTCCCAATCTAGGGAGGCTACACCATTCATATCGCCCATCAAAACAATCTTTTCATTCAAATTTTCAAAATATTTCTTCTAGCCTCTTTTAAAAATCTGATTTTTTTCCTCATTAGGTGCATGCACACCAATTAATAATACTTTTTCTCCATGTGAAGGTATCTGGGTTATCGATATTCTTCCTTGTTGGTCTTTGAATAATTGTTTTGGGTCCAACCCTGGTTTTATACACATTACAACTCCTCTCCATTTTGATACATCAGAAGTTACAAAGTCCTTTCCCAACCTTTTATTTAAGTTTTATTTATCCAAGTTTAACTTCTTTACAAGATGTTCAATTTTATTCCCTTTGGTCTTATTATTTAGCCTATTTACATTCCCAGTTAGAATTTTCAAAGCCATATTGTTCAATATTTATTTCTCTTTCTCCTCCACCTCAGTTGAATCTTCTTCTTCCTGTCCAAATGCTCTTTCTCTAGCTAACTTTCCACCATATTTTCTCCAAAATCTGTATGGCTCGGTAGGATCACGAAATATTTGGTTTTTACCATTATATGTAAAAGATACCACTTCAGGATATTCCCAGCAGTGATATTTTAATAATCATCCTGGATGAATTTCTCTCCATCAGTATATCAAGTTATTGGCCAAAATGTTTGTCCTGTTTAAAAAATACCCATGTCACATTCTAGAGATTAAGTATGTGAGCCCAGGGAATTGGAGAACCAGTTTATTCCAGTTCTATGCTGGAGAGATTAGTATTTTGAGAGACAAAAGCCAAATCAAAGAGATAATCTTAGCAGAAAAATTAATGCTTTTCTTTTTTGCTTCCCCCAGTAAAGGTCCAAGAAGAAATTGCAAAGGTTATTGGATCTTCTCAGCCAAGGATTGAACACCGAACAAAAATGCCTTATACAGATGCCGTGGTCCATGAGATCCAGAGGTTTGCCAATATTAACCCAACCAACCTGCCACATGCCACGGCTACAGATGTTACCCTTAATGGCTACTTCATTCCAAAGGTGATACATTTCATTGAACTGCTGCCCACTAGTTACAATATATTTAAAGGCTATCCTGGGAGTAAGCCCCTTGGACTTCAGTTTGGGTGACATCTGAGCAGACTTGTATAGGATTGCACTGCAAGCATGCAATCTACCTGTCAGGGAACTGCCATCGGCAGAACAGGAGGTGCAAAGGCTCTCTGAGGTAGAGAGAGACGTTACACCTGAAGAGGGAACCAGTAGGGGGCGAATAGGAACGTCAAGGGAAGGAGAGTCGGAGGAATGGCTCAGAGACGCTTCCAGCGAAAACAGTGGGGAGGTCTCAGGACCTCCTATAGGGACACCCGTTCCTCGCCGGAAACTGTCACGCAGAGAGTCCAGAAGACGTGTTTCCGTTAAGGAGCTTTTATGTTGGAAACGTTTCCGAAAGCAACCACTTTCGGATTCTGCTAGCGATTGACGCAGCCATGCTGGAGGGGCTCCGTCACAGGCAGAGGTTTGAGAACCTGTTCAAACTCTGAGGGACTTGCAGTTTACGCACAAGCAGCTCTTCATCCCATCACAGCAATCCGAAAGTCACCGAAAGCTAGCTTGTGCCAGGGAGAGGCATCATGAGCGAACCAGCCGGAACCGGAGGAGCAGCTGGAGGAGGTCCAAGCCTGGAGGAAAGGTATAGGACGTTGGAAATCCAGCTTGCCTTGCAGACGGCGAGGCTGGAGGAGAGGAGGGCTCAGGATGCAGAAAGGGGGAAGGAGAAAGCCACCCCGCTCCCCAGAAAGATGCCAGGATTGGTGCAGAAATTTGGGGGGGACCCCAGAAACTATCATGCCTTTCGGACAGAGATGCAATACGCTCTCAATCTGCAATTTGATGACTTCCCTGATGAGGAATCACGAGTGGCTTTTGTAATTAGCCATCTCGAATCAGGGGCGAAGGACTGGGTTAGACCCTTGATGGCAGCCAATAATGAGATCCTAAAGGACACAAGGAAGTTTTTTCGTGCCATGGACCTGATGTTTTCCAGCGACATTGAGCAGGGAGGGGTGCGAAGGCAGTTAATGGCTTGCAAACAGGGGAACCGGACTGTCCGTGAGTACTGGACTGAGTTCACTATGTTGATTCATAGATTGGGGTGGGACTTGTCTGCGGAGCCCATTCAGATGCTTTTCGAAGAAGGGCTCTCTTCGTCCTTAAAAGATGAACTTTCCCGGGCCCCCAGAGCGGAGTCTATGGACCAGCTGACTAAATCCGCGCTGGCCATAGGAGCGCGCCAAGAAGCGAGGGCTTTGGAGAAGCGGGAGGGGAAAGGAGAACGTTGGAGGGAGCTCCGCATTCCAGACATTCCAGAGCAGCCTTTCCCGCCGGCAGAGCCGATGGAAGTTGGAACAGCGCGGGCGCGCGCAGTTTCAAACCTCAGTGAAGGGCGGAAGAAGGAGGGAAAGAGCGCCAAGAAATGTTATCTCTGCCAACAGCCAGGACACTTTGCCAGAGTCTGTCCACGGAGAAAGGAATGGCAAGGCATGGCAGGAGCTGTTGGGGGAGAGGAGGAGGAGAGCAAGGAGCAAGTAAAAGCCAACGCCTGGCTGCCGTCGGGGCACAGCAGCCAGGCCCAAAAGCAGTGAAAGTGCCCTCACCAGAACCTCCCAGACCTGCTCTAGTGATAGAGGTGTTGCTAGAGCTGCCAAACGGACACCCCCTACAGGTCAAGGCCCTTCTGGATTCAGGCAGCTCCTGTAATTTCATGAGTAAGGAGTTTGCAGCTGAGCACCAGATACAAACCCTCCCCTTAAGTAAACCCCTGCAGGTGACCACGATTGATGGCAGAGAGCTGTTGGGAGGAGAAGTGAACCAACAGACAGTCCCCATGATAATGAGGGTGGCAAGGCACACCGAGAGAATAGCGTTTAATGTGGCCACCTTGGGAGGAGCTCCCATCATTTTGGGGATGAGCTGGCTGGCACTACACGATCCTCTAGTGGGCTGGCATCAGAGGGTGGTCTCCTTTGGGTCAGCGCATTGCCTAGAACACTGCAAGCAGGGGAAGGATCCAGGGGAAGCCAGGCTCACCCTAGCTGGGATGGAGGTTATGAACAAAGGGGAGGTGCCTCCGCAATATGCAGATCTGAGCAACGTATTTAGCGAAAGGGAAGCGGACAAACTGCCGCCGCATAGACCCTTTGACTGTCAAATCAACCTACTCCCTGGGGCTCAACTCCCAGTGGGCAAGCTGTACGCCATGTCAGACAGGGAGATGCAGGAGCTGAGGGAGTTCATTGACAAAAACCTGAAGCGGGGTTTCATCAGAGAGTCCCGAGCGGTGGGGGGCAGCCCAGTGTTTTTTGTGGACAAAAAAAACACAGATAAGCCGAGACTTGTAGTAGACTTCAGGGCGCTAAATGCCGTGTCGGAACCCCTGGCCTTTCCTATGCCCCGAATTGATGACATTCTGACCAGGGTGAGGAAGGGGAAGATTTTTACAAAACTGGACCTGCGGGGGGCGTACAATCTGATACGCATAAGGAAGGGGGATGAATGGAAGACCACCATGTTCACCCCTTTGGGAGCATTTGAATACCTCGTAATGCCCTTCGGTCTCCAAGCCGGCTCCGCATGTTTTCAAAGTTTTATCAACCACGTCTTGGGACCTTTGCTCTACAAGAATTGTGTGGCCTTTTTGGATGACGTGTTGGTGTATTCGGAAGATGAAGAGCAGCATGTGAGGGACGTGAGAGAAGTGTTGGGCCGGCTGCAAGCCAATCAGCTGTGGGTGAAACTGGAGAAGTGCCAGTTTCATGCCAAGGAGGTGGAATTCCTGGGGTACCGCTTGTCAGACAAAGGATTGGCCATGGATCCAGGCAAGGTCCAGGCGGTGCTGGAATGGAAGACACCGAAGACCAAGAAGGATGTGCAAAGATTCCTGGGGTTTGGGAACTTTTATCGGAAGTTCATCAAGAACTTTGCACACTTGACGGCGCCCATCACTGACTGCCTCAGTAGCAAGAAGAAATTTGTTTGGACGGCGGAGGCGGAGCGAGCTTTTGAAGAACTGAAAAGGGCTTTTGCCTCGGAAGAACAACTTCTGCATGTGGACCTACAGAAGCCCATGAGAGTGGAAACAGACGCGTCAGACCGAGCGGTAGGGGGGGGTACTTCTTCAGCCGGGAAGAAATACGTCGGAGTGGAGACCGTGTGCCTTCTTCTCGAGGAAGCTGAATAAGTCCGAGCGGAACTACACGGTGTATGACAGGGAACTACTCGCCATTCACGAAGCGTTCCGGAGGTGGAGACATTTATTGATTGGGGCACAACACAAGGTGCAAGTGTGCACCGACCACAAGAATTTGGAGTATTGGAGAACAGCTCGAGTACTCAACCAACGACAAGTGAGATGGGCACAGGAATTTTCCAAATTCCACTTCGAGATTTGTTATGTACCAGGCCCAGAGAACGTCAGGGCAGACGCTCTCTCACGCAAACCAGAGTATTTGGAGGGGGAGGGGGCAATCGAAGAAAGACATGTCATTCCTGAGGACCGCTGGGTGTGTGGGGCGGCGCTGGTGGGGAGACGAGAACTGGTAGAGGAAACGGAAAATGACGAATATGCCCAAAATAAGCTCAGAGGTCTCAGGGGAGAGGGTGAGAGCCCGGAGGGTTTTGAGGAAAGAAACGGGGCATTGTATTACAAAGGGGCACTGTATATACCAGAAGGTGAATTGAGAGGGAGGGTACTCAAGCAATTGCATGATAGTCCCACGGCGGGACATTTTGGACAACACAAGACCATGTGGATGGTCACCAGGGAATTTTGGTGGCCCAAGGTGAGGGAAGATGTAAAGGAGTATGTAAGAGGGTGTGACCAATGCCAGAGGGCCAAGGGGGAAAGAAGGGCGCCGGCAGGGTTATTAGAACCATTACCCACGCCAGAACGGCCTTGGGAGGCGGTCTCTATAGATTTTATGACGGATCTGCCCAAATCCAAGGGGAAAACGGCCATTATGGTAGTAGTGGACCTGTTAACTAAGATGTGCCACTTTGTAGCATGTTCACATGCAGTCACAGCGGAAGAAACAGCGAAGTTGTTTGTAGAACACATCTTCCGGCTGCACGGCGCCCCCTTGAGGGTGATCTCAGACCGCGGCAAACAATTTACTTCCAGGTTCTGGAGGAAGCTCATGAGCTTGCTGCACGTGGAAGTCAACTTTTCGACTGCCCGGCACCCTGAAACCAACGGGCAGGCGGAAAGAGCAAATGGCATCCTCCAACAATATCTGCGGTGTTATGTCAATGACAGAGAGAATGATTGGGTCGAAAAGCTGGCGCTGGCAGAATTTGCCTACAACAATGCGGAGAATGTGTCCACAGGGATGAGCCCCTTTTTGGCCAATTACGGGTGTCACCCCAGGGCATTCCCAGGGGAGGGAGGCGAGAGATGGAGCGTCCCAGCGGCCGAACATTTTGTAGAAGAGATGGAAGCGATCCATCGTCAGCTTCAGCTCAACTTAGAAAGGGCCAAGGCACAATATAAGAAGCAGGCAGACAAGAACAGAAGGGAAGGTGAAACAATAAGGGTGGGGGATCAGGTGTGGCTGTCCACCCAAGGGTTGCCGTTCAAAGGGGGTTGTAAAAAATTAAGACCCAAGAGATTGGGACCCTTTGAGGTCATTCAGCAGGTCAACCCAGTGGCTTTCAAACTCCGGTTACCCAGCCACATGAAATTGCACCCAGTGTTCCACAGGTCGTTACTATCACCGTACAAGGGGGGAGGTGAAGGGGAGTACACCAGGGGACCAGTCTTGGAAGAGAGGGAAAGCAGTAACCATGTAGCGGAAATCCTCGATTCCAGGTGGAAGGGCAATCAGGTGGAGTATTTAGTGGCGTGGGAAGGGGAACCGGAGTCAGAAAACACCTGGGTGACGGCAGAGGAGGTCAATGACGAGGTTTTAACAGAAACATTCCACCAAAGATTCCCGAGGAAACCACAGCCGGTAGCAAGGTTTAGGAGGGAGTATTTCGGCACCACAGACGAGGAAGAGGAACTGGAAGGATTCGCGGAGTCGGAGTTGGAAGAAGGAACGGACTCAGATGACGAGGAGTACCGAGAGACTAGGAACCACAACAAGTGGAGAAAGGTGTTCGAAACTTCAGACGATGAGGAAGGTTCTTTCCGGGGTTTTACCTCCTCCCAACCCGTAGGGGAGGAGAAGGGAGGGGGTGAAGGGGGCCCTGGAGGGGAGGTGGATGTCAGGGAACTGCCATCGGCAGAACAGGAGGTGCAAAGGCTCTCTGAGGTAGAGAGAGACGTTACACCTGAAGAGGGAACCAGTAGGGGGCGAATAGGAACGTCAAGGGAAGGAGAGTCGGAGGAATGGCTCAGAGACGCTTCCAGCGAAAACAGTGGGGAGGTCTCAGGACCTCCTATAGGGACACCCGTTCCCCGCCGGAAACTGTCACGCAGAGAGTCCAGAAGACGTGTTTCCGTTAAGGAGCTTTTATGTTGGAAACGTTTCCGAAAGCAACCACTTTCGGATTCTGCTAGCGATTGACGCAGCCATGCTGGAGGGGCTCCGTCACAGGCAGAGGTTTGAGAACCTGTTCAAACTCTGAGGGACTTGCAGTTTACGCACAAGCAGCTCTTCATCCCATCACACTACCCTTCGGAAGCTGTCAGGCATCAGCTTCAACCCATTAAACACATCTCAGTGGGAAGGAGAACAAGGTTGGAAAACAAACCTTTTCTGGTGGGAGATCCCGACTTATATGTTAAAGTTTTTCGAACTAAAGACATTTCTCAGATGAACTCAAATCTCATTTCTCCTGCACTGAATATTTATTGTACCAGAGGCATATGTTTATTTTAAAATAACTCTTGCTTTGCCTTTGCAGGGGACATACATCATAACATTGCTGTCCTCTGTGCTGCACGATGAATCTCAATGGGAGAAACCACATAAATTCTATCCTGAGCATTTTCTCAACTCTGAAGGAAAATTCATAAAGAGAGATGCTTTCATGCCTTTCTCTGCAGGTAACTTTTTTTTTTTTTACTTTTGTGTATACCTGCATGGTGTGTGCTAAATCAATGGGATTTTTACATGCTGGAATGTAACCTATTGTGCAAAGGTAAGAATCACATTAGTTGCTGTGGCCATTTCTGCCACTAGATCTGGCCACCATTGGTGTGCGGCCCCTGGAATGTTGCTCACCAGGCTGAGAAAGGTTTTCCACCCCTGGTTTTCAGCATTGCAGGATGGCTCGTATTGGGAGCTCATAATTCTTTTAAGATGGTCACCGTAAGCTGTTATTTTATCTCTGCATTTTAGTCTGCTTTAAAGTATTTGGGATGTTATTAAGCAACTGCTAAACCCAGTTTCTCTGCTGCCTGTGTGTCCTTACAGGTCGCAGAGCATGTATAGGTGAGACTCTTGCCAAAATGGAGCTCTTCCTCTTCTTCACAAGTCTGCTGCAGAAATTCACCTTCCAGCTACCCCCAGGAACATCTCAAGAAGACCTGGATCTTACTCCTGCTGTTGGGGTTATAACACCTCCCATGCCCCACCAGCTCTGTGCTCTACCACGTTTCTAAGGTTCACAAGTTCCTGGCTTGCTTATCCTACCTGTATGTGCAATGCGAGCCTTTTTTTAAACACCACTTTTCTGCAAGTGTAGCCTAGTGGTGGAATTGGTGCATGCTTTGTCACAAACCTGAAGTGTTCCCCTTTACCTACCATACTGCCGAATCCCGTGAAACTAGCATTGGAGCATCTCTTAAATAAAACCTGGCCCTGTGTTCTTATGACACTTGAGGCATAGAGATCAATCAGCAAAGCTGGTTTCATGTATTCCCATGTTAAGGTATACCTTCAAAGATCTTGAAGCATCATATTCCCAGGTAGAATGCAGAGAATTGTGACCAAGACGATAAAGGGTCTGGAAACCATGCCTTATGCTGAAATTGAGGAAGTTGGGTATACAGTGGTATCTCAAGTTAAGTAATTAATTGGCTCCGGAGATCTGTACTTACCCTGAAACTGTTCTTAACCTGAAGCACCACTTTAGCTAATGGGGCCTCCAGCTGCCGCTGCGCCGCTGAAGCACGATTTCTGTTCTCAACCTGAAGCACTATTTCTGGGTTAGCGGAGTCTGTAACCTGAAGCGTATGTAACCCGAGGTACCACTGTATTAGCTTCTGTGGCTCCAATGTAGTCAAGTCAAGTAACCTTTATTGGCATTACATAAGAACATTCAGAATACATTCAGAATATATAGGCCAGTGCGATCTCGTCGCCACCCCAATGGCACAGTCACCCGCCAAAGGGCAGAAGAGGTGAGCAATCCGCCTCATCTCTGTGGGTTTCCAGCAAGGGCAGGATCCTGTAGCATACTTCAGTGACAAAAAATCAAATAGAGGAACTTAGCTACTGTCTTGGTGAGCTCCTGGTCTCTCCCCTGTAATAAGAAGCGCATAACCTCCGTCTCTGGTTTCCATGTTGGAATACATAGATGGTCTAGAAACTGTTGGCGAAGATCATCATACATTTTACATTTAAGGGCCATGTGAGCTAGAGTTTCCACCAACTGGGCATCGCATGGGCAGATCCTATCTCCTTCTGCCAAACCTGCAAACCTACCCCAAGGGAGGTTAGAAGGATTAGAATTGAACCTAGCCAGCGAAAAAGCCCTTCTTTCTTGCGCATTGAACGAAAATTGTAAATAATTAAGATTAAATTCCTGCACCCAAGAGAGTTGAAAATAAAGAGGGGAGCATGTTTTTTCCCCCAACTGAGATTAGTTCCTGCAGATCTATGTTCCACAGCCTAGTTTTTAACATGGTCTTGGCAACTGGGAAAGCCGCACCGTCCAGGAGATCCTCTGAAAGCCCGAGTTGCCGTATCTTTGTGCGAAACAGTTGTAGCCCTGGGGGAGGGAAGGAGTCAGACAGAACTTTGCTGAATAAGGTATCTTTGTCTGCTGAAAAACAGATGCTTAGCCAGCATAATAGAAAACTCATCCAGGCAACTGCGTCTAGCTAATGTTGGCCTCCCTCTAAACACAGGGCTGCGTAAGGTACGCATCGTGGGACAGTGAAGATCTTAACTAGAAAGGCTGCCTGTACTCTTTCCGCTGACTGGGAAACCCCTGACATCCAGATTGGAATTCCATAGAGCAGTTGAGCTCTGGCTTTAGCATTAAAAGCCTTGAGGGCTGAAGGGATGTGTTGGTTACCTCTTGTTGCAAAGAAGAGCAATATGGCCCGCATGGACAGCTTGCTGGCGTTTACTGCCCCTGCGCAGTGTGAAGACCACCGGAGCCTGTGATGGAAAGTGATCCCCAAGTAGTTGAATTCAAATATCTCCTGGATGTGTTTCCCACCAAAACCCCCAAATATATCTCTTATGAGAATTCCTGAAAACCATTATTTTGCTTTTGTCAAAATTGATACTCATTTTCATACTACACAGATAGTCAATACAGGCACTTAACAAATGCTTTAAGCCAATTCTAGTCCGTGAGAGATCATGGCCACTGGGCCCATCACCTCCTGGCAAATAGAAGGGGAAGAAATGGAGGCAGTTAGAGATTTTACTTTTTTGGGCTCCATGATCACTGCAGATGGTGACAGCAGTCACGAAATTAAAAGATGCCTGCTTCTTGGGAGAAAAGCGATGGCAAACCTAGACAGCATCTTAAAAAGCAGAGACATCACCTTGCCAACAAAGGTCCCTATAGTTAAAGCCATGGTTTTCCCAGTAGTGATGTATGGAAGTGCGAGCTGGATCATCAAGAAGGCTGATCGCCGAAGAATTGATGCTTTTGAATTATGGTGCTGGAGGAGACTCTTGAGAGTCCCATGGACTGCAAGAAGATCAAACGTATCCATTCTTAAGGAAATCAGCCCTGAGTGCTCACTGGAAGGACAGATCGTGAATTTGAGGCTCCAATACTTTGGCTACCTCATGAGAAGAGAAGACTCCCTGGAAAAGACCCTGATGTTGGGAAAGATGGAGGGCACAAGGAGAAGGGGACGACAGAGGACAAGATGGTTGGGCAGTGTTCTCGAAGCCACAAACATGAGTCTGACCAAACTGCGGGAGGCGGTGGAGGACAGGAGTGCCTGGCGTTCTCTGGTGCATGGGGTCACGAAGAGTCGGACACGACTAAATGACTAAACAACAACAACAGCAGTCCGTGAGAGCAGAATCATATCATGTGCACAAAGGAGAATGGGAATTTTTGATGCATTGAGTTTAGGGCTGTGAGCATCCACCAGTTTTAGTAATGGGGCAAGGTCATTTAAGAAGAGATTAAAAAGAGAGGGAGCAAGAACACAGCCCTGTTTCACACCTCGATTTATAGCAACAGGGTCTGACACCTCGTCCCCTGGAGTTATTATTATACAACAGGTATTATTTGAGTAAAGCTTTTTAATCAGGTAAAGTAACCTGGGGTCTAAGCCCAGTGTCTCCAGTTTGGACCGTAACAGTCCCCTTTCGACTGAGTCAAAAGCAGCCTTAAGATCTAAAAAAGCCACAAATAGTCCTTCTTTATGGTGTCACATGTACTTGGCGGCTAAATGGGATAACACTATACAGATACGTAAAGTGGATTTCCCTGGCCTAAACCCTGCCTGCTCTGAGCCTATGATGTTGTTTAGGTCAACCCACGTAGTTAATTTGGATAATAGATGTTTTGCATACATGTCAGAGCTGGCTCCTGGTCCCAGCTCACAAAGGACCAACGCTAGCCGGTAGTAAAGTATCACAGTCTTTATTGAAGAATAGTTTCCATTTCCGAGCCTCAGCGCCCCAGCTCTACGTCTGGAGTCTAGACCGGCGAAGCTCCGTCTGAATCTCCGCCCCCTGTACACCAGTTTAAGACTCTAATCTTACTCCACCTCTCCCTTCTCTCCTTTCTCCTCTGGGTCCTGCTGCCCCCCGGGGTCTCCTCCCTCCTGGACTCCTCTGACGCAGACGTTGACCCTCCTGACTCCCGCTCTCTTTGGCGGGCTTTAGGACTTGGCTCCCTACCCGGGCTGCCAACTGTGCCGCTTTCCTGTACATTTGAACTTGGCGCGCGCGCGCGTTTAACCTTCCTCTTAACCGTTTCCTCGCTCCCTGACGGAGGCGTGGTCAATCCTGCCTCATGTTCTCCCGCTGGTAGCGCGCCGCCTGATCCCAATGCCTGGGACTCCTCCCCCCTACTTCCCTCTGGTGTGGACGCTGGTCCAGATTTCCAGCTGCTGCTCTCTGAGTCCCCTTCTCCCTGAAGTGCCCCCCTGGGTACTCCCCTTGCCCTGACCATGGGAGCCCCTTTTTGTGAATCCTCTGATTCACTGGACAGACTCAGAGACCTCGGATCGCTGTCATCGCTGACATTTCCTTCGGACTCCTCCCCTTCGCTCTCCATTTCCTCCCTCTCCTGTGCCTCTGCTCCTGAACCCCTGACATCCATCCCCCCCTCGAAGCCCCCCCTTCCCCCCTCCCCTTCCTCAGGTGGGGGTGCTGGGTGCTCCGTCGTTGTGGGGGTGAATGGCGGATACAGTACGTCCCCCGTGGCGTGCATCCAGCCGGATAAGTCCTGCTCGTCCTCCGTGCTCTCGCCGACCTCGATTTCCTCTGCTTCCATCTCTGTGCCGCCGTGCTCGAACCCAACGTCCTCCCCCAGCACGTCCATGTCCATCTCTCCCTCTGTCACCTCTGGGTCCGTTGCCTGCCAAGGACCCCCCAGCCACCTCCTGCTCCACCGCTCCTCTCCTCGATCGTCCCACCAAAACGAGCGGTCTGAGGCAAACCCCGAGGGCGACCCCTCCGGGGAACGTGTTTCTATTGCCGGTTCTTCGTCCGAGGTGAACCCCTGGAATGTGCTGGTTGAAAGCGTGGGTGTGAAAAGCCAGTCGTCGAAATACTCGGCTGGCATGGGCCTGTGTGGGAACAAGGCATGAAACTCCTCCTTGAGAAGAGGCTCGTTCAGGGCATAGTCCGGCACCCAACGGTTGGCGCTGGCCGGGGTACCCTCACTGGCGAGAAAATATTCTACTCCCTCTTCCCCCCATCTCGAGTCTAAAATCTCTGTGACCTGGTTGATGGGCTCCCCTCTTGGCGACTCCCTCCTTGGGGGCGTCTCCCTATACGGGTCTGGTGCCGTGCCCTGCGCCTGAAATCGGTGAGGTGCTTTGTAGGGCGTGAGCACCGACCTATGGAACACTGGGTGCATTCTGGATCCCTCCGGAAGTGTCAACTGGAAGGCCACTGGATTGATCTGTGCCTCAACTTGGTAAGGTCCTAGCTGCTTATGTCCGAGTTTCTTCTTCGCTAATGATCTGGTCGGCACTGCTTGGGCCGCTAACCACACCCAGTCTCCCACCTGTATGTCCTCCCCGACCCTTCTGTGCTTGTCAGCCTGCAGTTTGTATGCGTGCTTTGCAAGTTCTAACTGCCTCCTAAGCTGTTCGTGAACTTCCTGCAATTCTGACGCTAAGACTTCCGCTGCCTGTGGCTCCCCCTCCCCCAGTCTCTCTAATCCCGGGAAGGTTCTGGGATGCCTCCCGTTGTTGGCGAAGAACGGTGTCACCCCCGTGGACACGTGCTTCGTGTTGTTGTAGGCGAACTCAGCGAGTGGCAGGTAGTCCACCCATGTTGCCGGCTGCTGATTTGCATAGCATCTCAGGTACTGCTGCATGATGGCATTGACGCGCTCCGCTTGTCCGTTGGTCTGCGGGTGTCTTGCCGACGCTAGGTTGATCTTGACGTTCAGGAAACCCATCAGCTTCTGCCAGAAGTTCGAGATGAACTGTCGCCCCCTGTCGGACAAGATAGACCGTGGCAGACCGTGCACCCTGAAGACGTGGTCTATGAACAGTTTGGCGGTCTGTTCCGCCGTGGCCACCTTCGCGCACGGAATGAAGTGGGCCATTTTGGTGAACATGTCCACCACCACTAGCACTGCCGTTTTACCCCTCGAGCTGGGTAAATCCGTGACAAAGTCCAGGGCCACCCTCTCCCACGGTTCGCTCGGTGTCTGCAGCGGTTCGAGCAGTCCCGCCGGAGGTTTGTGCACTGACTTGGCCCTTTGGCAGGTGTCGCACCTCGAGACGTACTCCGTGACTTCCCCCCGCATCTTGGGCCACCAAAAATCTCTGGCAACTAATTCTGCCGTCTTCTCTTTGCCAAAGTGCCCGGCGGTGGGTGCGTCGTGCAACTGCTGCAGTACTTTCGCGCGGAGGTCGTCTCCCGGTACATAGAGTGCCCCTCTGCGGATGAGCAATCCATCACGTATTTGGAATTCGTCGTCCTTCACCGTGCCCTTGTGCACCTCCTCCATTTTGGCTTGTGCGAAGGGGTCCTCCTGCAGCGCTCGACGGACCGCATCCAGGTCCACGGTTGCTGAAGCGCACGCCCACGCTTTCGGTGCGAAAATGTGCTTGGCCGCTGCTGGTGCCGCCTCTTCGAGGTATTGCGGCTTCCTGGACAGTGCATCTGCCATGATGTTGTTGTCGCCTGGGATGTACTCTATCCTGAAGTCGAAATCCGCAAAGAACTCCGCCCATCTGATGTGCCGCTGGTTCAGGAACCTTGCCGTACGCCAGTACTCCAGGTTCTTATGATCCGTGCGAACCTGCACTGTGTGTTTGGCTCCGATGAGGAAGTGCCGCCACGCCTTGAATGCTGCATGAATGGCCAGCAACTCCCTGTCCCAGATGGTGTAGTTCTGCTCTGACTTGCTGAGCTTCCTGGAGTAGAAGGCACACGGTCTCCAGTCCCCATGCGGGTCCTGCTGCAACAGTACTGCGCCCACGGCTCTGTCTGAGGCGTCCGTTTCAACTCTCATCGGTCTGCTGGGATTCACATGCAGTAGCTGCCCTTCGGACGAGAAGAGACGCTTAAGGTTCTGGAAGGACTGCTCCGCTTGCTCCGTCCAGATGAACTTCTTCTTCTTGGAGCTCAGCGTGTCGGTAATGGCCGCTGTCTGCATCGCGAACCCCTTGATGAACTTGCGGTAAAAGTTGGCGAAACCCACAAACCGCTGGACCTCCTTCCGGTTGCGCGGGCTCTTCCAGTCCAACACTGTGCGAACCTTGGCGCTGTCCATGGCGAGCCCCTTGTCCGACAACTTGTAGCCCAGGAAATCCACCTCCTTCCTGTCGAACTGGCACTTCTCCAGCTTGGCGTACAGCCGATGCTCCTGCAGTCTCTGCAGAACCTCCTTGACGTCTCCCTCGTGGGTCTCCTCTGATTCTGAGAATATCAGGATGTCGTCCAAGAAGCAGACGCATTTCTTGTAGAGGAGACCCGCCAGGACGTGATGCATGAAGGCTTGAAAACAGTGAGCGCCATTTTGTAAACCGAAGGGCATAACTCTGTATTCATAGGTGCCCAGGGGTGTGAACATGGCAGTCTTCCACTCGTCTCCCTCCCGTATGCGAATCAGGTTGTACGCCCCTCGCAGATCCAACTTTGTGAAAACGCGTCCTTTCCTCACCGTTGTGAGCAGGTCATCTATTTTGGGCATGGGAAAGGCCGTGGGCTTGGTCTTGGAATTTAAGAGTCTGAAATCAACTACAAGCCTCTTTTGGGGCGTGTCCTTTTTCTTCACAAAGAATACAGGACTGCCCCCCACTGCCTTCGACTCCCGGATGAAACCGCGCTTCAAATTGAGGTCTATAAACTCCTTGAGCTCCTGCAGCTCGTCTTCAGACATTGAATACAGTTTCCCGTTTGGCAGCGTCGCCCCTGGCAGGAGGTCAATCTTGCAGTCATAGGGCCTGTGGGGAGGCAGCTTGTCTGCTTCTTTCTCGCAGAAAACCTCCAAAAACGCTGCGTACTTGCGCGGCACTGCTTGCAGCGTGCCTAATTGTAGCTGCGTGTCTTCCCCTCCCTCTTCCGGGCTAGGTAGGATGCAATGTTCTGCGCAATAGGATGAGCCGAAGGTCAGTTGGCGCTGGTACCACGCCAATGCTGGGCTGTGCCTGTGCAGCCAACTCATGCCCAAGACTACAGGCGTGTCCGACAGGTGGGTGACATTGAAGCTGATGACTTCTCTGTGATTTCCAATCCGCATCACCATTGGCTGCGTTTGTTGCACCACCTGCCCCCCCAACAATTCTCTGCCATCCACCGTGACAACCTTCAGGGGCAGCGTGGCTGGTAATAGTGATATATTGTGCTGCTGAATGAAATCCAGCCCTATAAAGTCGGCGTTGCTGCCGGAGTCAATGGTGATCGGCACTTCCAGAGTGCGTCCATTGGGCAGTTGGAGAGACGCTGTAAGCTGCACCACTGGTTTGGGTGGGAGGGGGTCTGTGGGCTGCAAAATTGCTGGGGATTGCTTCATTGACTTGTCTGGCTGGACCCCAGTGCCTCTTCCTCCAGCCAGACTCCGTCGTTTCCCTGTGGAGTTGCGTCTGTGACTGTTGCCGAGGCTGCAGTGTGCTTGTGGAGCCTCTGGGGACACTCTTTCGCCATGTGCTGAGCACTCTCGCAGATGTAGCACTTCCTGTTCCCTCTAGGAGGCTTCGTTTTGACTGCTCCCGGTGTTAGGGCTCTGGTAGCTGACTGAGCCCTGGCACCTCCGATCTCCATCGGTTCTTCTCCCCCTCCCTGCGAGGGTGTGGAGTGCGCACGCGTTGCATCTTTGGGAGAGAAGGGAGGTGCTCTGGCTGGCGCCCTTCCCCAACGTCCTTCTTCTCTGTTCCAAGGACGTTCCTCCAAGCGCACCCCAATCTCCAGCGCCCTCTGGACCACTTGCTGAGTGTTCTTTGGCCTCTCTCCCCTTGCAATCTCAGCTTTTACATCTGCATTCAAGCCTTCCCAAAAGAGGTCTCTCACTGGAGCAGAATCTTTCTCCCATCCCAGTGCATGAACTAAGCCAAAAAAGCGTGCATGGTACTGCCTCACACTGGCTCTGCCTTGTTTAAGCCCGTGTATGTCTCTTCTGGCAATGTCGATGTCTATCTTAGATAAAAAACACGAATCCATTGCTTTAATGAAAGCCTTCGCATCTTGGAGCGCCGGATCATTATCTCTCCATAAATTCCTCAGCCACGTTTTGGCCTCCCCATGCAAATGGGACAAGATAAACCCCACTTTCTCTCTCTCATCTCTAAAGTCTTTTGCTAGCAGATCCAGCGCAAACAGCAGGTCGGCTCTGAAGTTGGGGTACTGCTGTAAACTCCCGTCGAAATGAGATACCAGACTGCCTCCCCTCCTCCCCAGTCCAATGCCCTCGGACCTGGGTCCCATTTGCCCCAGTGTGGTGAGCGCTTCCAACCTGGTTCGGAGATCTCTGCAGGCGGCATCCATTTCCTCTTCCCTTTTCTTGGAGGCCCGTACCTCCGCGTTGAGTTGAGTTACTGCATTTCGCAGTTCTGTCAGTTGCTGTTCTGGATTCATTTTGCCTGATTTGTGTGAGCTCTCGAAGCACCCCTCCTCTGCCCTCGCCGCGTCGACTCACGTGGCGAGGTTCTTGGTGCCAAAACTATGAGACGGAGCTTACTGTCAGAGCTGGCTCCTGGTCCCAGCTCACAAAGGACCAACGCTAGCCGGTAGTAAAGTATCACAGTCTTTATTGAAGAATAGTTTCCATTTCCGAGCCTCAGCGCCCCAGCTCTACGTCTGGAGTCTAGACCGGCGAAGCTCCGTCTGAATCTCCGCCCCCTGTACACCAGTTTAAGACTCTAATCTTACTCCACCTCTCCCTTCTCTCCTTTCTCCTCTGGGTCCTGCTGCCCCCCGGGGTCTCCTCCCTCCTGGACTCCTCTGACGCAGACGTTGACCCTCCTGACTCCTCCCGCTCTCTTTGGCGGGCTTTAGGACTTGGCTCCCTACCCGGGCTGCCAACTGTGCCGCTTTCCTGTACATTTGAACTTGGCGCGCGCGCGCGTTTAACCTTCCTCTTAACCGTTTCCTCGCTCCCTGACGGAGGCGTGGTCAATCCTGCCTCATGTTCTCCCGCTGGTAGCGCGCCGCCTGATCCCGATGCCTGGGACTCCTCCCCCCTACTTCCCTCTGGTGTGGACGCTGGTCCAGATTTCCAGCTGCTGCTCTCTGAGTCCCCTTCTCCCTGAAGTGCCCCCCTGGGTACTCCCCTTGCCCTGACCATGGGAGCCCCTTTTTGTGAATCCTCTGATTCACTGGACAGACTCAGAGACCTCGGATCGCTGTCATCGCTGACATTTCCTTCGGACTCCTCCCCTTCGCTCTCCATTTCCTCCCTCTCCTGTGCCTCTGCTCCTGAACCCCTGACAATACAATTCCCCAATATTTGACAATAGGCTTATTGGTCGATAGTTGGAAGGTAACTTTTTGTCCCCCTTTTTAAAGATTGGGATAATTATGTAATTCTGCCATGAATTAGGCAGAATTCCAGTTTTGTCCACCACAGTGAATAGTTCTGCTAGTATCGGAGCCCACCATTCTGGCTTGGCTTTAACTAGTTCAGACAGGATGGCTCCAATGTATTTGGATCCTGTAGAAGACAAGGCTATACAATTCTGTATATAAACTGCCCCAGGAGATTGGACCATTGGCAAACATAAAGACATACCCACCTATAGATTTATAGTTTTTTGTACCCCCAGCCCACTCTGCATCCATGTAACCTACCAGTTCAGGATCACTGTAATCTGGCAACTTTAATTTACAGTTCATGATACCCTTTAGATGTCTGACAACTCTCTTGATAGCTGTCCAGTCGTGTTCAGTAGGAACTTTCACTTTTCTGCTCAGAATAATCACTGCATTTGTTATAACCAACCTGCATGTCATGATCAGGTACAGAAGTATTGCTGATCTGTATTTGTTGTTGTCAGGCAATGGCTTTGTTTCCTTCTGGTTCTTTAAAAAGTCTGTAGTAACAGATGCAGCAACTGGGTGTGCTTCTGGCATCTCCATGCTGTCAGTTAGTTCAGTGACTTTCTGTTTCTGGCTTAGAATAAAACAACCATCTTCTCTCTGTATCTGGACTCCTAGATAGTAATGAACCTTTTCTTGTTCATTGACCGCCACATCTTTGCTTAAATTTTCTTCTACTACTGTGTATTCTCTGTCATTTATGATTGCAATTATCAGGGCATTCATGAATGCCAGAATGTAAGACAATTGTTCAATCTTACATTTGTTGTACAAATACTTGTCTCCATGGCCCTAGCTGTGTTAGCATGGTGTGTGATATTTTGTTCCATGCCCTAGCAGCTTCTTTTAGTCCTTAAAGCCCCCTTTGAAGTCTGCATATCAAATGCACTTTGTTTGACTTGATAAAACACTTGCTTCATGTAAATCTCTGAGATTTTGCCATGTAAAAATGCAGCTTTTATGTCTATGTGTCTCGTGCCTATTTGCTTAGGCTTAGGCGGCTTTGTTATGTTATGTGACTGCTCCAGGCTGCCTTTGATACAAACTATCTGAGCCTCTTGGGCTTGCTGATTGGAAGGTCAGCGGTCTAAATCTGCATGACGGAGTGAGCTCCCATTGCTCTGTCCCGACTCCTGCCAACCTAGCAGTTTGAAAGCCCGTCAGTGCAAGTAGATAAATAGGTACCGCTGCAGTGGGAAGGTAAACAGTGTTCCTGTGCTCTCTGGCACTCATCACGGTGTCCCGTTGCATCAGAAGTGGTTTAGTCATGCTGGCCATATGACCCAGAAAGCTGTCTATGGAAAAACAACAGCTCCCTCAGCCTGAAGGGAGATGAGCACCACAACCCATAGCTACCTTTGACTAGACTTAACCGTCCAGGGTCCTTTACCCTTTCTACCTTTTTTACAAAGTACAATCCAAAATAAAAACTAGCATCCAAAATACTACAGAGAAAGATAGCTACTCCTAGTTTATTCTGCTTTTCCCATGCCTTGACTAGTGTTTTGGCTACTTCACTGGTGCCAGAATGCTTTTCATTTTCCATGCAATCCAAGATTCCTCTAAAATAAAATATGGCATAAAGGTGGTTTGTCCATAGAATCATAGAATCACAGAATCACAGAGTTGGAGGAGACCACAAGAGCCATCGAGTCCAACCCCCTGCCAAGCAGGAAACACCATCAGAGCACTCCTGACATATGGTTGTCAAGCCTCTGCTTAAAGACCTCCAAAGAAGGAGACTCCACCACACTCCTTGGCAGCAAATTCCACTGTCAAACAGCTCTTACTGTCAGGAAGCTCTTCCTAATGTTTAGGTGGAATCTTCTTTCTTGTAGTTGATGACCATTGGATGATGTTCTCTGAGAGTCTGGGTAGCTTGCTTAAGGCTTCCCTCATCAATGGAATTCTGACTGGCCATATCAAAAATGGTGGAAATGTGTCAAATTCAAAATCAAAACTTCAGTCTCCACAAGAGGAAAAACTCAAAACCTTCTCTGCCTAGCTTCTGCTCTGAGAGGGAAGAGGGAGCTAATTTCATTCTCACTGGAGTCAGTGGAAGTCACCATGACCTCACCAGGAAATAGAAAAAAAATGTCTGGTTTGAATTTCTCTTCTCTCTTAAGAAAATCCAGCCACACCCACTATAATACTTTAAATTTTGTCTTCACTGGGCCCCATAACCTTTGTAGGAATGGATTTAGGCACTATGAGAGGATGTACAGTTTAGTTATTGTCCTTCCTTGTTCACATTGTTGCATGTCATCTGCTCTAATGTATACAAAGATATACCCTAATGCCACCATGTTCAACAGTTTCAAGATGAAAATGAATAAAAACTATGCTAAAAAGAAAAATATTTGTGAGTGTTTCAATTGGAGAAAGTTCAGGAAATACTGGACACAATGCAGTCGTACCTAATTAAAGTGGAATAATTTCATCTGCAAATGATTTCACAATGCTGCTCTCTACTCCCAGTGTAACAACAAACTAAGTTTACAGGTAATCCTGAGTGATGACTTCGCCGCCTTCAAGAGCATTTGAATCTGTTCTGGAACATAGCTGTCAACTTACAGATTTGAAAATAAGGGACCAGCAGCCTCGAAAATAAGGGATCAGCAGCCAAAATAAGGGATTTTAGTCAACCAGCAGCCAAACGAAGCCTCAAGCAGTGGTTCCCACAGCGCAGCAACCCAGCAAGGAAAACCACTGTCCCCTCTCCACTATGAAGCGCTGAGCAAAGGCGAGTCCCCAGGCAATGCAGCTGATTTGATTGGCACAAAGCATGCAAGCTCCACCCCCTTAGTTGTTCGTAGACTCCTTATTGGGTGAGCAATGCAGCCAAGCAACACAGTTGGAGCCTCCCTCCTCCCTGGCCTGCAGGGAGGGAGGAAGAGGAGCTACTTCCTTTGAAACCTGGGAAATTTAAGGGACATCATCAATAAGGGACAGCAGCAGGACACGGCGCTGGGATAAGGGAGTTTCCCACCAAATAAGGGACGGTTGACAGCTATGTTCTGGAAAGCATTAGTTTCTGCAAGTAAGCACCACCCACTTGAGTATACATTAAACTGAAATGCAAATCATCCAATGTACAGCATTGAATAGTTGTGGAGAAGAAAAAAAGTCAAAGGGATGGTTAATGTTCGCTAGAAACATTATGTAACATAATATATGGGCTGCTCATTGCAGTTGGTAGACACTGTTGTTGACCAAACTGCACTGTAGTTTTGTTGTTTTCGAAGAAGTCTTTTAGACAGTGTTAGCCTTTGGGTTGCCAGGTTTTTATATGGAGGGTTTTGCTTTTTTCTGTTCGGCTCACTTGCGACTCCCAAGCCTACATCTGTCAGGGCCGCTGGCAAAGTGGCAAAACTCCCCCCTTTCCCCGGCTCACTGTAGGCTTGGGAGTCATGGGAGGGTTGCCCCGTCATCCAGGAAAAAGCCTTGCTCCACAGATCTCCCACTTGCCCGCTTGGTCCTTCGCTTCCTTCCTGCTCGGGCTGCTGGTGGAGGCAAGGGGCGGGCCAGGGAGGGGGGTCGACAGGCCACGAGAAGCGCCCCCTCCAATCCCCCCTTCAGCTGGTGGGCGGCCTCCTTCCCTTGCCCCTTCCTTGCTCTTGTGCACACACGGAGCAAGAACCAGCTCCTCGCACCTGTAAAACAGGCTCTCTCTAACATTCCAGAGAAACCAAAAAGAAAAGCCACTGTTTTGAGCTCGTCTCTTTTATGGATACAACGATTAGTTTTGGCTACAACCATTGGGGATTGCACCAGCAGGGTAGAAAAACGCCTTTGCAATGCTTTGTTCTGATGCGTGGCCTCGCCTTTAATGAAATAATGCGCCCCCCTCCCAGCCATGGTGGCGATGCTGGGACCAGCCAGGCAGCGCCATTGGTGCTTGTGGTCCTCAGGAGCTCCATCCTGCTGTGGCGCTTGCCATCTTGCCTCTCCAGAAGTCCATACTGGTGCACTTTCAGAAATCCATCCCTGAATGCAGTTCAATGATTACAAAGAATTTCACAATGCTGCCCTTTACACCCATTATAAGAGATTAATTTTATACAAAATCTGGATCCAGGTTCAAGAGAGTTTAATAATGGTTTAATGATTAGCTCGAGACAGTACCTAGCATAATATATATGCTGCTCACTGCAATTGCAAGACATTGTCCTCGACCAAACTGCACTGTGGCTTTCATTATAACCACTGCAAAAAAATTGCTTGCTGAAACAAAATGGATTGGACGGAGCCAATTCCAGCGTTGTTCCTCTTTATCCTTATGATTTCCTTTGTTTTGAAACTGGGCGCTTTCTGGAACAAGAGCTCCCAAAATCTTCCACCAGGACCGAGGCCTTTACCTCTCATTGGGAATCTCCACATCATGGATCTCAAGAGGCCTCACAGAACCATGTTAAAGGTAAAGCTTCCAGTTCTTCCCATGGCAAGGCTGAAGTGTACTGTAATAGATTACATTTTGTTCTTTTAGAGCCTATAAATCTCATCTCCCCTTTGTGTGCTACAGAACCGCCTCTTATCTTTCCCAATCATAGGACCTAGCTGCAATTTATAACTGGTAATTTGAACAAGGTGTTTGGTGTCGAATCCCGCTTGACTCTGCCTCCATTTTCAAGGATGCAAAAGTGCCAATATAAACCTTGCCTAGCCCAACCTCCTTCTTGAGCCTATCTTTCTAAACTAGATTTAAGAGGTGCCATTAAAGATATAATCACTTTTAATCTTACAACTGCCTATTTTGTTCTGGTTTTCTGATTATGCCAGCAAATATTTGTTCTGCCACAACTGAATAATAATAATTTATTATTTATACCCTGCCCATCTGGCTGGGTTTCCCCGGCCACCCAACAGACTAAGAATATGATAAAACATCAAACATTATAAACCTCCCTTAAAAGGAGTGCATTCAGGTGTCTTCTAAAAATCAGATAGTTGTTTATTGCCTTGACATCTGATGGGATGGTGTTCCACAGGGCAGGTGCCACTACCGAGAAGGCACTCTGTCTGGTCCCCTGTAACCTCACTTCTCACAGTGACGGAACCACCCTAAGGCCCTGAGCCCTGGACCTGAGTGTCCAGGCTGAACAGGAGTGTGCGGAAATGCTCCTTCAGGTATACAGGTGACCTTTAAAAGTCAGCATCAACACTTTGAATAGTGCTTGGAAATGTACTGGGAGCCAACATAGGTCTTTCAGAAGCAGTGGTATATTGTCTTGGCAGCCACTCCCAGTCACCAGTGTAGCTGCTGCATTCTGGATTTGTTGCAGTTTCCGGGTCACCTTCAAAAGTAGTCCCACATAGAGCACATTGCAGTAGTACAAGCAGGAGATAACTAGAGCATACACCACTCTGGCAAGACAGTCTGCTGGCAGATAGGGTCTCAGCCTGCGTACCAGACAGCTGCGTTGACACAGAATTGCCCTTGCCTCCATGGACAGCTGTGAGTCCAAAATGACTCCCAGGCTGCACACCTGGTCCTTCAGGGGCACAGTTACCCCATTCAGGACCAGGAATCCTCCACACCTGCCTGCCTCCTGTCCCCCCAAAGCAGTACTTCTGTCTTGTCAGGATTCAACCTCCATCTGTCAGCCACCATCCATCCTCCAACTGCCCCCCGACACTCATACAGGACCTTCACCACCTTCAATGGTTTTTATTTAAAAGAGAGGTAGAGCTGTTTATTATCCGCATACCCCACAAGTGAGAGCCCAGGGGCCTGAACACTCATCCCCCAACACCACTTTCTGGACACGCCCCAGGAAGAAGGCGCAAAACCACTGTCTAACAGTGCCCCCAGCTCCCAGCCTCTCTAAGATGGTCCAGAAGGATGTCATGGTCGATGGTATCAAAGGCCATTGAGAGATTCAGCAGAACTAGGAAACAGCTTTCACCTTTGTCCTTAGCCGGCCAGAGATAATCGAGCAGCACAACCAAGGCAGTTTCAGTCCC
Organism: Podarcis tiliguerta; assembly: GCF_965153285.1. NCBI lineage: Eukaryota > Metazoa > Chordata > Lepidosauria > Squamata > Lacertidae > Podarcis > Podarcis tiliguerta. Next base: position 114,595,498 of record NC_139536.1, on the reverse strand, counting down.
ATAATGAGGCTTGAATCCCAAATGGAAGGTATCCGAATGGTCCGCATCCTCTAGATGTTCCTGGAGTTGTTCAGCAACCACCCGCTTAATCACCTTGCCCAAGAATGGAAGATTTGAGACTGGGTGTTAGTTAATGCAGTCTTGGTTCTGTCAGAGAGGATTTGCATTAATATATTCTTTGGGTATACCAGAACTCTCTTTCTCACTTTTTCTTCCGTTGAATTCCAGTTGTCAAAGCAGTATGGCCCTGTCTTGGGCATCCAAATGGGACCCCAGAAAACTGTGGTGTTGACAGGATATGAGACAGTAAAGGAGGCTCTGGTTAATCAGGCGGACGCATTTGCTGACAGGCCCATCGTTCCATTATTTCAAGACCTTGCACAAGGCTTTGGTGAGGCACCTCCCTTTCTATTGGAACTGGTAATGCTTGCAGACACAAACAGGTCTCACCAGGTGAACACAATCTGTTCCCAAGAAATGGTTTGTAAGACGAGTGTTTGCAAAGCATGTCATCGAAATTCATTGTTTCCTGTGGGGGAAATCCTTGTGAATTTTTCAACCCACCTCAGTGCCTTTGACATTGACAGAGTATCTGCAGGCATTAGGCTGAGCATGTGTCACAAAAAATGTCAAATGTGGATTTCTGCAGATCAAGCTAAAATGTTAAAAATAGTGGACCAGGTCAGCCTTTTTCTGTTCTTGACTTTCAGTGGATAAGTGGTGCTCTGTTGAAGAAACAAACATGAAGACCAGTTAAAGCAAACCTTTCCCATTCCCACCTTCTTCCAAATAGTCATATTGTAGAGGTGGGGGAGAAGTAATGCCACACACCAAGGGCAAACTGACTGAACCATTTTCTGCCCCAGACTATATAGAGAAGAAAAATAAAGCCTACTCTAGCCTACACTTTATAATGGAAAATATTGATCAATGGGTTCTCAGGTCATGCTCTGATGGCACAGCTGCCAGCTACTTTGTCAAAGCTCAAACGTCTGAGTCTGAATGGGAGAATAGCTGGGATCCATTCTCAGTTCCATGGAAGAAATGCAGAACACAATTTATTGATATTTTTGTACAATGGCCATGCAGACATGAAACCTTTCCTCTCGTCTCATCAGGTGTAATTTTTTCTAATGGTGAGAACTGGAAAGTGATGCGGCGGTTTGCTTTAAGCACATTACGGGACTACGGAATGGGAAAGAGGACCATAGAGGATAGAATTGTTGAGGAATGCAGTGTCCTGATAAAGAAATTTGAATCTTATGCAGGTGAGTTTGTGTTTTCCTCTGGTGCATAGCTATACTAGCATAGTTTAAAGGTGCCAAGACTATTGTGTCACATATTCCTAAATTCCAGAAGCACAGCTCCCAGGGTTTCCTGCAATTGGTCTGTTCCTGTAACGTGCAGATTGTACTGCAATAACTCCTGTGACTTCCAAACATTTCTTAGCCCAGCTATGGCCACAGCCATCAGCACTTAGGATCAGTTTATTTGTTAAATGAGGTCTACACATAGGGAAGCTGCCACTAGGGATTTAAGGGAACAAAGAACAGACTTAGCATGTCCATTCTAGGAATGTTGTACTCGTCTCTTATGTGTTTTACATCCCACATTTTAAACAGAATATTTTTGCTTAACTGTCATATTTATGTATAGGAAAACCATTTGAGACCACCACAATTATGAATGCAGCTGTTGCTAATATAATAGTGGCCCTACTACTAGACAAGCGATTTGATTATGAAGATCCCACATATATAAGACTTCTGAAGTTGGTCAATGAAAATGTCCGGCTCGCCGGAAGCTCTTCAGTCACGGTAATCTATTTTTTCCAAATAAAACAAACAAACACTTGATTATAATAACGGTGTATGCAAAGTGGGCAGGGCAACCTGTTTATTGTATATTGTTCAGGATTCACTACAAAACACAGAATGATATTGTGAGAAACCTGGTGATGATTCAAAATATTATAAAACTCACATGGCACAGTCATCCCATAACTGTAACAAAGTCTCCTTTGCACACACCCTTTCTTGTCTCACTGCCATCGGGACTCCAAGGACAAGGAAGAACAAGTGATAGTTGGTTCCATGATGGCTCAGAAGGGGCCTCCAAGGGCAGATCTCCCTCTCTGAAGGCGAACCTCCAGAGGAGACCCTTCATACCCTATTATCCCGGGGTTGCACATAAATTACGCTGCCCTGGGGTAGCCCACCCCCCATTCCAAATGCCACTCAAGAGTTTTGTGTTGTATTTGGGCAGTCATGCTCCGAGAGACCCAGCTGAGAGTACAATACTGAGTTTTCTAATGTCTCTTTTTCCTTTTTCACATTTTTATCCTTTCAGCTGTATAACATGTTTCCTGCTCTTGGTTTTCTTTTGGGGGCTCATAAGACTATCAATCAAAACAGAGATGAGCTGTTTGCCTTCATAAATGCCACCTTCATAAAACACCTCAGAGATTTGGATGAAAATGACCAGAGGAGCTTTATTGACTCATTTCTTATCCAACAGCAAGAGGTAATGGAGTCTTTTAAGTTGGCCCAGAATAAGCGTTGACAATTTCAATTCATGTTTTAAGGGCATATTTGCAAGTGAATGCATAAGTTGTAGTCAGGAAGTCTCACTTCAGAAGGGACCAACCTGGCATACTTCCTACCATTTCCCAATAGTCGGCCATTGTTAATGTGTTACAGAAGTTGCCTCTGCAGGGTCAATGGTTGCATGCTCAACAGCAAGGAAAAAACATTGGCCCATGCACTTAAATTAGGGCTTCAGTTCTTTTAACCATTACTAAGATTGGAAATGAATATGAATTGGATTTCTGTTTACCAATTAATTAGCACCCAGAAAAGGAAACAGGTGGTTGGGTGACAACAAAGTTCTAAATAACAGGTTGGAAATTATTTCTAAAATCTTAAACTAATTAATAATGAGTTTGAAAAGTTAAAGCAGATATACAGGCCTGGTGTGCTGGTCCCATGGGTTACCCGAGAGGCGAGGTCCAAGTCAAAGGCGCAACGTGGAGGCAGTCCGTAGTAGCTGAAGCTGGGTGCAGGGCAGGGAGTCGGGTGAAGTCAGGAACAGGCATGCAAGCAGGGAGACAGGGCGGGTCATGAGCTCAGGCAGGAAAGCAGGACAGGGGCCAGACAGGAACTAGCAACCAAGAATGTTGCTCCTGGAAGTTGGGACTGGGGCTGGCCGGCTTTTATCTGCCCCGAGGCATAGGGCGGCCCTGATCCTCTGGTGACTCGCCTCTCCTGGCTGGAGGCGAGCACTCCTCCTGCAGAAACTTAGTTCCTTCCTCCTCTCTGCCCTGAGCCTCTGCAGCTCAGGAGAGGCTGGAGGGTTACCGGACCCAGAGGCAACCTCAGCTTCCTCCATCTAAATACTGCTGCTAGTTCCTTTGTCTAAACATAGGCTGTTGGCTAAGGAGTTAAGCACCACGATTCGCATCAGAGAAGGAGGAGCTGGATTGCCTAGCTTCCCCGACCTCCTCTCTTAGCTGGTGAACAACAGCTGTGACTATGGAGAAGCAAGACATTTTGGGGTCTTGATGCTGAGCCCCTCCATCTTAGGCTCGGGTTGTATATATGTGTAAATAAACCCTATATCGGACTTCCTGTTTCTTGCCAAGGGATATGGCTGCTTCCCATGAGATAGGACCCCCAGTTGTGCCAGAAATTCAAGACTAATATGAGGGTAATTTGTCCTGCTGACCCCTCCAGGGGATGAGGGGGCTGTCTCACCCACAGATCGTCTGATATCTGTCGCCCACAACAAGATGTGGGGGCAGAGGACGCTGGGTGCTGAACCCTGGCACAGAAGAACTCTCTGGATTCAATCTCTCGAGCAGGGACACCTGTTTTTAAAAATTACTAAGATTCAGACCAAAAACGGGCATTTCCAGGATGGAGGAAATGAAAGAAAAATCTGCTAAATTATGCAGTCGCTTGGGCTGAAGAGGAGATAAGATGGCGGCGGTTGCTGCACACTTACAAAAAGAAGAATCCTCCTTCCCCAGAGAGGCTGGAAATATTTTCTCGATTATAAAAAGGGGTGTATTTTACATAAAAATGCATTTGCTTGCATGGATACATTTTTACACATGGTTTGAAGAGAGAGTGACAGCAAATTTTGAGTGCCTGCCGGTTTTCCTAGGGCTGGGGAAAACTGGTGGGGAGGACATGGAGTGCATAGAAGAGCTGGAACAATTTCTATATAACTTACTGTTTAGGAAGCACACCCTCACCGAATTGCATTTACTGGACACATTCAAAACATCATCAAAAGAGAACAAAGAGAAAACAGGGTCATTATTCTTAACTTTGGATGGAAGCCCAGGACTTTCAGCAGAAGGAGATGCCACCAAGAGAACTGTCTTTTAAAATAATCTAAGAGAGGGAAATATTGAAATAAAAGCTCCTGTTAAAACAAGATTGGGAGTCACATACCAGCGAATGATTGATTGAGAAGACAAGGACGGTAAATCAGAATTCGGAAACTGGAAATTAACAAGAAAGAAGAAAACAAATAAATATATTATCTCTGAAACCGAGGGCATGAGGAATCCTACCTTTAAAATTTCTTTGAATTTGGAATATATAATGGTAATATTGTATATTATTTCATTTGATTTGTTAAGAATTGGGAGATTTTTATTGGAAAATGAATGAACATTATTTTAAAATAAATAAATAAACCCTATATCATCCTGATGGCATAGTCTGGAAAGCCTGGCATCTCTCACTACTTAGCGACTGAAGTGATGTGCAATGATACTTTGGATCATTGGTTCCAGTCAGGTATTCATTTTTATCTTTGCACATGAAATTTTCTCACTGCATTCGTTCTAATCAGTTCATACTCTTTGCAACCCAGGAGGAGAAGAAGAAGACGACGAATGCATATTTCCATAATGAAAACTTAAAAGCTGTTGTGGCCAACTTATTTGGTGCTGGCATGGAGACCACTTCTACCACACTGCGCTGGGGACTGTTACTAATGATGAAATATCCTGAAATTCAGAGTGAGTGCTTTTCATTGCGTTGGCTCCCATTACTCTGAGATATCTTAATTCCAGTTATATGTAACTATTAGAGAGAGAAAATATTTATAATTTGCATACACACACACACAATTGTTCAGTCATAAGTTTTACATTTCAACCGGGACTCCCTTCTCCCTCTTTCTGTGGTTCTTTACATTTCGTTTCATATTCCTGCATACTCCAGATTATCTCAACATATTCTTTTAGATATATATTCCGGTATATATCCCATAGATATATTGAAACTGCGGGTTTTTTTCATTAATCCTGCCAATGTCTTAGTATGTTTACAGTTTGTTTGAAAATTCGTAATAAACCATTTCCATTGCTTTCTAATAATAAGAATAATCTTGTTCTCCCAGTACGTTTTGCCATTTCTGCATAGTCCATTAATTTCCGTATCCATTCTTCTCTTGTCGGAACCTCTTCATCGTTCCATTTTTGAGCAAATATTAATCTTGCAGCAATGGTTGCATAAATAAATAAATTTGTATAACTTTATCTAAATTGCATACATAAATAAATTTCTAAATATTCTATAGTAAATAAATTTCTAGGTAGTTCTGATCTCATAATTTCCAAAAGAAAAGCTTATGGCTTTTTAAACATCATAAACATCTTTTTCAGTTCATCATATATCATTTCCCAGTAAACATATGAAAAATAGTACTTTATTTCTCTTTACGTTTCCAGCACATATTCAGTTTGGATTTATATATTTTAGCCAATTTACTAGGTGTCAGGTACCATCTATGTAACATTTTCATATAGTTGTCTCTTAAACAATAACATGCTGTAAATTTTATATCCACATTTGATAAACTTTCCCATGCCTCCATTTCTATATTATTACTAATATCTATTGCCCAGTGTATCACTGAAGATTTCATTTGTTCGTCCTTCGTCTCCCATTCCAACAAGATCTTATACATTTTAGATATCACTTTAACATTACAGTTTAACAGGTCTCTTTCTAGTTGTGAATTTCGTTCCCCAACCCCCCGCTTCATATCCCTTTTAAATACTTCATTCAAATGATGATATTGTAACCATGTTGTTAACATCTCTGATAAATCTTTTAAAAAAATTAATTTACCGGTAAATTCTCCAAAGGTGAAAGCCATAGTGGTGTTTTGGTCTCCAAAAGGTTTTTATACTTATCCCATACTCTATACATTTTTTTCCTGATTATATGGTTTGTAAAACCTTTATGTACTTTCACATTTTCATACCTCAAGTAAGCGTGCCAACCAAAAATATTCTCATGAGCTTCCCAATCTGAAATATGTGGATTATTCAATAACAATCATTCCCTCAAACAGAATAGACAAGGTGCTTCATAATAGAATCTTATATGCGGCAGGAAAAAACCTCCTTTCTCTTTCATCTGTCATTTTCTTATGTTTTATTCTTATTTTTCCTTGCCAGATATATTTAGAAATATATTTTTGCCATTTGTTGAAACAATTTGTCGTCCTGATCACTGGTATTGATTGAAGCATTCCATGACCTTTTAAAATGTGGTTTTTTTGTAGGGGGGTTATTGGGTGGTTGTTTTTATTTTGATTATGTATTTTGTGGTTTTCTATTTTGATTTTATTCTGTAAATAATAAAGATAAACAAAAAGAATATTGTCAGTAATACATTCATTTTAATGGTTGAAGTAATGAAAGTTTCATTCTACTCCATATTTGCAAATTTATTTTACTATCCTCCCAAGTTTTAAAATAATTATCCTTATACAAATTTATATTCTTGCTCTTAACCACACACCCAAATATTTAATCTTCTTTTCACTCTTTAAGATGGATAAACTTTGTAATTTATTTTTACTCTCATCATTCATATTTTTTACCAGGAGTTTGGTTTTATCTTTATTAATTTTAAGACCTGCTATTTCTAAAAAATAAAATAAAAAATCTTTTCCAATGCCTTTGGGATTGACTCTATTGGTTCCTCGACAAATATCACCACATTATCTGCAAAATCTATATTATATTGTATTGTATTGTATTGTATTGTATTGTATTGTATTGTATTGTATTGTATTGTAGTGTATTGTAGTGTATTGTATTATATTATTCATATTGCCCCTTTCCCGCTTTTATTCCCGCTTTTTTTATTATTACATCTTATTCTTTGTGCCAAAACTTCTAAAACTGTTATAAACAATGAAGGTGATAGTGGGCAACCATGTCTAGTTCCTTTTGTTATTTTACAATTCTCAGTCAATACATTACTTACTGATGGAGCAGTATAAAAGGTAAAGGTAAAGGTACCCCTGCCTGTACAGGCCAGTCTTGACAGACTCTAGGGTTGTGCGCCCATCTCACTCAAGAGGCCGGGGGCCAGCGCTGTCCAGAGACACTTCCGGGTCACGTGGCCAGCGTGACATCACTGCTCTGGCGAGCCAGAGTCGCACATGGAAACGCCGTTTACCTTCCTGCTAGTAAGCGGTCCCTATTTATCTACTTGCACCAGGGAGTGCTTTCAAACTGCTAGGTTGGCAGGCGCTGGGACCGAACGGGAGCGCACTCCGCCGTGGGGATTCGAACCGCCAACCTTTCGATCGTCAAGCCCTAGGCGCTGAGACTTTTACGCACAGTGCCACCCGCGTCCCTGATGGATCAGTATATATTGCCTTAACTCCTTTTATAAAACTGTCTCCACAAACCATATATTCCAAAGCCTTAAATATATAATGTCCCAGGAGACATTGTCAAATGCTTTCTCGGAGGCTAAATGCTTTCTCTTTCAATACAGTTTTCAACCTATTAGCTAATATGTCTGCAAACAGTTTATAATCATTATCCAACATCGAAATAGATCAATAGCTCTTAACCAGCTTTGGATCTCTATTTTGCTTATGAATCAAAGTTATGTATATGCTCTTCTGGGATTTGGGTAACTCTCCTGTATTCAAAGTTATAGTCATAATTTATTTTAAAGGTTGCATTAGGTAATCTTGAATTTTTTAAATAATATATTGCTGAAACTCCATCAGGTCCGGGTCCCTTCCCTAATTTTGCCTGTAAAATTACTTGCTGTAATATCATCTTTGTGACAGGTCTATTCAGAAATGACATTTCAACTTTTGTTATCTTAAGCAGTCTGTTGTCTTCTAAATATTTAGCCATTTCTTCTACTTTACCTCATTTGCCTTAATGTGGTGCTGTATAAAAGCTCACTAACTGGTCTATTATTTTTTTTCAGATTTTCCACAACTCTGCCTCCTACATTTATTCTATCAATGCAGTTTTTTCTTCTTTATTTGCCAAGCTAATAGTTTTCCTGTATTTTAGAGGCATATAACTTCCAAGTTTAACTTCTTTACAACATGATCAATTTTATTCATTTAGTCTTATTATTTTGCTTATTTACATTCCCAGTTAGAATTTTCAAAGACATCTTGTTCCATATTTATTTATCTTTCGCCTCTACCTCTGTTGAATCTTCCTCTTCCTTCCTCCAGCTTCCCTTCCAAATGCTCTTTCTCCAGCTAACTCTTTCCTATATTTTCTCCAAAATTTGTCAGGGTCTGGAGGATCCCAAAATCTTTGTTTTTGACCTATTTATGTAAAAGATACCACTTCAGGATATTCCCAGCAGTGATATTTTAATAATCATTCTGGATGCATATCTCTCCCTCAGGTTATTGTCTAAATTGTTTGTTTGTTTGTTCTTCTTAAAAATACATTTGTTAAATTCTAGAGATTAAATTTGTGAGCCTATGGAACTGTAGAATGAGTATGTGGCAGTTTTATGCTTTGGAGATTAATTTCTAAGAGACCTAAGTCAAATAGATAATCTGAGCAGAAAAATAAACATATTTATTTTTGTTTCCCCCAGTAAAGGTCCAAGAAGAAATTGCAAAGGTTGTTGGATCTTCTCAGCCAAGGATTGAACACCGAACAAAAATGCCTTATACGGATGCCGTGGTCCATGAGATCCAAAGATTTGCCAATATCGTCCCAACCAACCTGCCACACGCCACAGCTACAGATGTTACCCTCAATGGCTACTTCATTCCAAAGGTGATCCTTTTCATTGAACTGCTGCCTACTAGTTACAATATATTTTAAAGCTTTCCTGGGAGTAAGCCCCTTGGACTTCAGGGTGGGTGACATCTGTGCAGACTTGTATTGGATTGCACTGCAAGCATGCAAGCTACCCTTCGGAAGCTGTCAAGCATCAGCTTCAACCCATTAAACAGATCTCAGTGGAAAGGAGCGCAAGGTTGGAAAAGAAACCACTTCTAGCGGGAGATCATGACTTATACATTAAAGTTTTTGGAACTAAAGACATTTCTCAGATGAACTCAAATCTCATTTCTCCTACACTAAATATTTATTGTACCAGAGGCATACACTTTATTTTAAAATGACTCTTGCTTTCCCTTTGCAGGGGACATACATCATACCACTGCTGTCCTCTGTGCTGCACGATGAATCTCAATGGGAGAAACCACATAAATTCTATCCTGAGCATTTTCTTAACTCTGAAGGAAAATTCGTAAAGAGAGATGCTTTCATGCCTTTCTCTGCTGGTAATTTTTTTTTACTTTTGTGTATATCTGTATAGTGTGTGCTTAGTCAATGGGATTTTTACATGCATGGAAAGTAGCCTATTGTGCAAAGGTAAGAATCACATTAGTTGCTGTGGCCATTTCTGCCACTAGATCTGGCCACCATTGGTGTGCGGCCCCTGGAATGTTGCTCTCCAGGGAATGTGCCCCACAGGCTGAAAAGACACCCACCCCACCCCCCCTGTTTTCAACATTACAGGATGGCTCGTATTGGGAGTTCATAATTCTTTTAAGAGGGGCACTGTGAGCTGTTATTTTATCTCTGCATTTTAGTCTGCTTTAAAGTATTTGAGATGCTATTAAGCAACTGCTAAACCCAGTTTCTCTGCTGCCTGTGTGTCCTTACAGGTCGGAGAGCATGTTTAGGTGAGACTCTTGCCAAAACAGAGCTCTTCCTCTTCTTCACAAGTCTGCTACAGAAATTCACCTTCCAGCAACCCCGTGGAACATCTCAAGAAGACCTGGACCTTACTCCTGCTATTGGACTTACAACATCGCCCATGCCCCACCAACTCTGTGCTCTGCCACGTTTCTAAGACTCACAAGCTCCTGGCTTGCTTAGCCTACCTGTGTGTGCAATGCGAGCCTTTCTTAAAACACCCCTGTTCAACAACGGTATTTGGGTTGAGTAGCCTACTGGTGGAAATGGTGCATGCTTTGTCACAAATCTTGTGTTCCCCTTTACCTAACATACTGCCGAATCCCGTGAAACCAGCATTGGAGCATCTCTTACTTAAAACCTGGCCCTGAGTCATTCACCAAAAGATCACTATGGAAACAATTTGCCTCACAGCGAAAATTCTGTCTTCTGTTCCAGCGATCAGCTGAATATGATGGGTGGGGAGAGGGGAAGGGCCAGCTGCTCTGAGGCAAAAGCAAAGGAAAAGGTGCGAGCGAGCGACCAGAACCTCCCAGGTATCGATCAGTTGATCCCGATCAACCTGTTGGTTATCCCTGGAATAAAACAGCCATCTTCCATCTTCTCTCTGTATCTGAATGAACTTTCTCTGAGAGTCTGGGTAGCTTAAGGCTTTCCTCATCAATGGAATTCTGACTGGTCATATGAAAAATGAAAATGGTGGAAATGTGTCAAATTCAAAATCAGAACTTCAATCACCACAAGAGGAAAAACTCAAAACCTTCTCCGCCTAGCTTCTGCTCTGAGAGGGAAGAGGGAGCTAATCCCATTCTCACTGGAGTCAGTGGAAGTCACCATGGTCTCACCAGGAAATAGAAAAAATGCCCGCTTTGAATCTCTCTTCTCTCTTAAGAAAATCCAGCCACACCCACTATAATATTTTGAATTTTGTCTTCACTGGGCCCCATAACCTTTGTAGGAATGGATTTAGGCACTATGAGAGGATGTACTGCTTAGCATGTCATATGCTCTAATGTATACAAAGATATACCCTAATGCCACCATGTTCAACAGTTTCAAGATGGAAATGAATAAAAACTATACTAAAAAGAAAAATATGTGTGAGTGTTTCAATTGGAGAAAGTTCAGGAAATACTGGACACAATACAGTCGTACCTAATTAAAGTGGAATAATTTCATCTGCAAATGATTTCACAATGATGCTCTCTACTCCCAGTTTAACAAACAAACTAAGTTTACAGGTAATCCTGAGTGATGAGTTCACTGACTTCAAGAGCATTTGAATCTGTTCTGGAAAGCAATAGTTTCTGCAAATAAGCACCACTCACTTGAATAAACATTAAACTGAAAGGCAAATAATCCATTGTACAGCTCTGAATAGTTGTGGAGAAGAAGAAAAATCAGAGGGATTGTTTAATGATTTGCTAGAAACATTATTATTGGCTGCTCATTGCAGTTGGTAGACACTGTTGTTGACCAAACTGCACTGTAGCTTTGTTGTTTTCGAAGAAGTCTTTTAGACAGTGTTAGCCTTTGGGTTGCCAGGTTTTTATATGGAGGTTTTTGCTTTTTTTCTGTTTGGCTCCGCAGGCCTCCAAGTCTTGGAGTTCTGCTTAGGGGTGGAGCAAGGGGGTGCAGTGATGGCGGGCCATACTGGGTGACATCCTGAGGGAGAGTGACACTCTGCATGCGTATCCCCACCTGCGACTCCCAAGCCTACATCTGTCGGGGCCGCTGGCAAAGTGGCAAAACTCCCCCCTTCCCCCAGCTCACTGTAGGGAGTCATGGGCGGGTTGCCCCGTCATCCAGGACAGGCCTTGCTCCACAGATCGCCTGCTTGCCCACTTGGTGCTTCGCTTCCTTCCTGCTCAGGCTGCTAGTGGAGGCGAGGGGCGGGCCAGGGAGGGGCATCAGCGGGCCACGAGAAGCGCCCCCTCCCATCTCTGCTGCTCCAGAGAAGCGGGCACGGAGCAATGGATCCAAACTACAAGAAAGAAGATTCCACCTAAACATTAGGAAGAACTTCCTGACAGTAAGAGCTGTTCGACAGTGGAATTTGCTGCCAAGGAGTGTGGTGGAGTCTCCTTCTTTGGAGGTCTTTAAGCAGAGGCTTGACAGCCATATGTCAGGAGTGCTCTGATGGTGTTTCCTGCTTGGCAGGGGGTTGGACTCGATGACCCTTGTGGTCTCTTCCAACTCTATGATTCTATGATTCTATGATTCTATGATCCCCCTGCCAGCTGGTGGGCGGTCTCCTTCCCTCGCCCCTTCCTGCCTCTTCTGCACACATGGAGCAAGAACCAGCACCTCGCGCCTGTAAAACAGGCTCTCTCTAACATTCCAGAGAAACCAAAAAGAAAAGTCACTGTTTTGAGCTTGTCTCTTTTATGGATACATTGATTAGTTTTGGCTACAACCATTGGGGATTGCACCAGCAGGGTAGAAAAACGCCTTTGCGCAGGGGCCATGCTAATCCGGACTTCCGGGTTAGCGCCATCGGCGAATCGCGGAGTTCCTCCGACCGGAGGAACTGGCTCCGTGGAAACTGGGTCTTCCCACCGCGGCGAAGGTGGGGACCCGCTAGAAATCCCAGGTGGAGGAAGCCTGGGAACGTGGGGTTCGGCAGGGCACCAGGAGCGCCTCCCCTGCTCACGGGGAATCCCATTTTGGGGCTCCGGAGTGAAGTGGGGTGAGTGGCGCGGTGCTGCGAACTGATTGCTACTTTCACGGAGTGAAGCCGCATAGCCATTGCCGGAGAGCGCTTACTTTTCCCTGTGGACAATTGGACTTAAAACAAGTACCCGTGAGTAGAAACGGAAAATTGGATCAAGAAACACCTTAATTTGGCACCGAAGCAGGAAGGTTCAAAACAGGAAGTCCGCCTTCCGTTTTTTGTAAACAGACTGAAGCGAAACCTTGTAAGCTAAAGCCTGGAAAGTTGTCTATAAAAGCCTAAATTTCCTTCATTTATAACCACTAAAACCCCCCTGGAAGCAGGAGAAAAGGGGGGGGGGACTTTGACTGTTTAAGCCTGGTGGGAGGGGGAGTAAAGAAAGACAAGGTTCCACTGTCTCAAACCTGGGAACGGGGTGTCAGAGTCAGAAATTGTTGGAGATGTTCATTGACTGTGAATTGGAACACTTTGACAGATAGCTAAAAAAGAGAAATGAACTGATTCCAATGTTGCCTTTTGCATTTTAAATGAAAAATGAAAGTAACTTTCCTTTGTTGGACTCGCCTTAAAAAGATGGATACAAATAGAAATTGCCTCCTCTAGAGGGAGCTTGTTAAATTGTTGCTGCAGTCTACTTGGGGACTTTACAGCTGTGAGATTAAGATTGTGGGACCAGTCCTTTGACCTTGAATAAAAATGTGCTGGGAGGAAGTTTTGGTGCTTGCTTTATGCAAGACAAGTGCTTTGTTGGAACAGATGCATGAGAAGATGGATTTGATGAATGAGAAAATGGATTTGATGACTGTTGTGGTCAGTAACTGCGGACAAACAGGGAATACTGATACAGAAATCATTCAGGGACCAACTCAGGAACCTGTATTGACTGGGCAAGTGCAAGAGCAGAAGATAATGGAGGAGGTTGCGGTTGCACCTCAAATAATACAAATGGAGAGACCTGAGGCCCTGCAGGAGCATAAGCCGCTGTTTTTGAAGATTGAAGTTGGAGTGGGCCAGGGGGAGTCTGGAGCTGAGGAGGTTCTTAACTTCGGAGGGACTTTGAAATATACTTTCAAATATTTTTTGGATTACACTGATGATTGTGGGGAGTGGGACTGTGGGGAATGAGCTGCCCTGGTGAAGGGAGATGGAGATAATTTTGGGCTGGAATCTCCCAGAGACCTACTCCTCAATAATAATAATAATAACAACAACAACAATAATAAATTTTATTTATATCCCGCCCTCCCCAGCTGAAGCCGGGCTCAGGGCGGCTAACAACAATTAAATAATCAAACAATCAAATGATCTAACATTCTAAAAACATTCCACTATAAAAATTAATTAAAATCAAATTAATGGCAACCGTTAAGCAAAATTCTGTGCAGGTTGCCAGAGGAGGGAGTCAGGTTGGGCCCTGACCAAAGGCCTGGTGGAACAGCTCTGTCTTGCAGGCCCTGTGGAAAGATGTCAGGTCCCGCAGGGCCCTAGTCTCTTGTGACAGAGCGTTCCACCAGATTGGAGCCACAGCCGAGAAAGCCCTGGCTCTAGTTGAGGCCAGCCTAACCTCTCTGAGGCCTGGGACCTTCAGGATGTTTTTATTTGCAGACCGTAGGTTTCTCTGTGGGGCATACCAGGAGAGGCGGTCCATACCAGGAGAGAAAGGAAAGAAATTAAGAAAGAGACCAACAAAAGACAAGGAAAAGTGCAGGTATAAACAACAAGAAGAAGATGATCTGCAGAAGGGACATGGAAGAGACTTAAGAGCCTCGGACATAAGATTACCAGGTTGATGGACTAGATGGAATGGACAGTAAGGACTGACATAACCCGAGACCAGGAAGAAGAGACGTTGGATGAAGATTGGAAGAAAATTTATAAAGAAAAATTCTTATTTAGGGAATTAGCGTAAAATTAATGAATATTAGGGAAAATGTTGGAATGAAACTATCTGGCTTTAGTAGAAATGATGTAAAGAGTTATGTATAAATAAGTATTACTTTTCAAGCTTTAAGGTATTTTACGGTAAGATAAGGTTAAATAAATCAAGGCAAACTGAATAACAGAATATGGGGAAAGATAGGAAGGATTTGCTGAGTTAATTAATAGGTTTAATTGTTAAGATAAATTAGTCAATAAAAATTGAGAAAGATGGAAAGAATTTGCTGAAATAACTAATTAAACTAGAATACAAAAAGGGAGGTGTGAGGAGGTCAATGAAACAAGCAAATGGAAGTTAAATATATGCAATATGGGATTTGTGTTTTTTCTTTCTTTCTTTCTTTTTGTTGTTGTTGTATTGCTGTATTGGTTTTTATGTATTTTTTTCTTTTTTTCCCTTTTTTTATGTACTGTAGTGCTGTTTCCTATTTTTTTTCTTTTCTATAATCCTGAAACTTTTAATAAATATTACTTTTAAAAAAAGGAAAAAAAACCGCCTTTGCAATGCTTTGTTCTGATGCATGGCCTCGCCGTTAATGAAATAATTGCCCCCCTCCCAGCCATGGTACGTTTGCGTTGACGTATAGTAGTGGTTTTCTGAAATAAAACCAAAGGGCAATTCGCTGCTTGGCTGCAATTTTGCAAATACAACTAAGGTCTTTGCTCTTTTGTAGTTCTC
The DNA here is from genome assembly GCF_965153285.1 of Podarcis tiliguerta. NCBI lineage: Eukaryota > Metazoa > Chordata > Lepidosauria > Squamata > Lacertidae > Podarcis > Podarcis tiliguerta. The sequence goes on along the minus strand of NC_139536.1, from coordinate 114,580,189 downwards.
CCATTGCCAGGTAGATTTGATATCTGCGGGCCTCAATTTTGTTCTGTTCCTACATTATGACTCTTCCACTGCTGCTCCTGCCGAGTAGGTGACTTTATTCATGTAGATCCTGCCACGGTTTTTCTCTTCTTTTCTTAGAATAAGGCAGCAGCCAACGGACCGGCTTTGTACTGAACCTTTTGTGAATATCTATTATAGTTGGTGAACAGTGAAGGGATCCTGTGCAGACATAGATGGAAATCGGATAACTATCAGAGGGTTGTGATTGTTCTCTCTCTCATTACAGTAATTCAGAGTTTTAATAAAATAATGCCATAGCAATCTGAATTGGAGCTTTTGATTAAGAGTGCAGATGCACTTATCACTTTTTAAGCCTGGGTGTTCCACGATTTCAAAACAAAACCCCAGAGAATTCTCTACCTCCAAGGGAAAAAAACCCTCCAACAAAACAGATATCTACATGTGCATTTATTTTGAAAATAATCATGGTGGTGGCGACGGCAGCCATGGTGACAGTGCGGGCACCAGCCAGGCAGCGCCATTGGTGCTTGTGGTCCTCAGGAGCTCCATCCTGCTGTGGCGCTTGCCATCTTGTCTCTCCAGAAGTCCATACTGGTGCACTTTCAGAAATCCATCCCTGAATGCAGTTCAATGATCACTCCAAAGAATTTCACCATACTGCTGCCCTTTACACCCATTATAACAGATTAATTTTACACATAATCTGGGTGACAGGTCTGCATCCAGGTTCAAGAGAGTTTAATAATGGTTTAATTTTTTCCCCCAATTCTTTTTATTAATTTTCATTTAAGTAACCAAAAGTAAACAAATCAATAATACCAAAATATCAATAAACAACAAAAAAGTAACATAAATTTCCATTACAATTCTTCATCATCTTGTTTATATCTCTCCTCTATGTCCCTATTGACCTCCTTCCCTCCTGACTTCGGGCTTCTTAATAAAACTCCTTTCCCCCCCTGCAGTTTCATTATTAATAGTTTACACATCGTAAGATTTATGTCAAACCTGCTGTGGTTTTTAAACTTTTATAATTCCCTTCAATGTATGTTATAAATTTATTCCAATCACTAATAAACTTTGTACCTTTTTGGTATCTAATTTTTTGAGTCATTTTTGCTAGTTCCTCATATTCGAATAATTTTATTTGCCAATCTTTAACAGTTGGAATGTCTGGATTCTTCCATTTTTGTGCTATTAGTATGCTAGCAGCCACTGTCACATATTGGAATAGTGTCTGGTCCTCTTTTTTAATTTCATCCCCAATTATTCCTAATAGGAAGGCTTCCGGTTTTTTAGCAAAAGTATATCTGAATATTTTTTTTAATTCATAATATATAAGTCCCCAGAACTTCATTTCTTCACAGGCCCACCACATATGGTAGAATTTCCCTTCTTTGGTTTTACACTTCCAGCAGGCTTTATTTCCTGTTTTGTACATTTTTCCTAATTTCACCGGTGTGATGTACCACCTGTACATCACCTTTTCCAAATTTTCTCTAAGCGTGACAAAGGCCGTGAATTTCATTCCTTTGGTCCATAATTTCACCCAATTATCATATTCTATGTTGTATCCCAAATCCATTGCCCATTTTACCATAACCTCTTTTATCTCTTCGTCTTTAGTATCCCACTCTAACAGTAGGTTATACATTTTCAATAATAACTTAGTTTTACCTTCTATTATTTCTATCTGAAATTTAGATTTTTTTTCATTTATCCCTGTCTTTTTATCTTCATTCCATACTGTACTTATTTGATGAAATTGCAACCAGCCTGTTAGTCTATCTTTTAACTCTTCATATGCTCTCAGTTTCCATCCGTTTTCTGTTCTTATCAATAAATCTTCATAAGTCAATCTTTCTCCTTCCATGTTTGTTTTTTTAGTAGTTAGGATATCAGTCGGTGATAGCCACCAGGGTGTTTTCCATTCCAAAAGTTTTTTGTTTTTCTCCCAAACCTCATATAATGATCCTCTGATAATGTGACTTGAGAAACCTTTATGCACCTTTTCTTTACTGAGCCACAGAAAAGCGTGCCATCCAAATCTGTTGTTGAAACCTTCTAAATCTAACAAATCCGTGTTTTTCAAATTGATCCAATCTTTAATCCAACAAAGGCAGGAGGCTTCGAAATATAATTTCAAATTTGGCACCGAAAATCCCCCTCTTTCTTTCCAGTCCGTAAGTAATTTAAATTTAAATCTCGGTCTTTTCCCCTGCCAAATAAATTTTGAGAGAGTTTTTTTGCCTATCTTTAAATATTGAGGATCCTCTAATCACTGGAATATTCTGGGGGGAAAATAACATTTTCGGGGAGTATATTCATTTTTATTGCCGCCATTCTTCCCGACCATGAAAGTTTTACTCTGTTCCACGTGTCTAAGTCTTTTTTTATCTCTTTCAACGTTGTAAAATAATTATCGCCAATTAAATTTATGTTTTTTGTGGTTAACCAAATTCCCAAATATTTTAATTTTTTTACCACCTTGATTCCATTCTGTATCTCTAATTTTTCTCTTGCATCATTTTCCAAGTTTTTAGTCTAATATTTCCAAGGCCTTATTGACACTTTTTTGCGGATCTTCTAAGGATAACACCAAATCATCTGCGTGCGCTTTCACTTTGTATTCTTTAGTTCCTACTTTAATCCCTCGTATCTCTGGTTTAATAATGGTTAATAATGGTTTAATGATTAGCTTGAGACAGTACCAAGCATAGTATATATGCTGCTCACTGCAGTTGCAAGACATTGTCCTCGACCAAACTGCACTGTGGCTTTCATTATAACCACTGCAAAAAAAAATATTGCTTGCTGAAACAAAATGGATTGGACGGAGCCGATTCCAGTGTTGTTCCTCTTTATCCTTATGGTTTACTTTGTTTTGAATCTGGGCACTTTCGGGAACAAGAGATCCCAAAATCTTCCACCAGGACCAAGGCCTTTACCTCTCATTGGGAATCTCCACATCATGGATCGCAAGAGGCCTTACAGAACCATGTTAAAGGTAAAGATTCCAGTTCTTCCCATGGCAAGGCTAAAGGGTACTGAGGAAGCCCAGTCAGCACAGTGGGGTAGAAAATTATTATTATTATTCTTAATATCAATAATACATTACATTTTGTTCTTTTAGAGCCTATAAATCTCATCTCCCCTTTGTGTGCTACAGAACCGCCTCCTAACATTCCCAGTCATAGGACCTAGTTGCATTTTATAACTGCTAATTTGAACAAGGTGTTTGGTGTCGGATCCCGTTTGACTCTGCCTCCATTTTCAAGAATGCAAAAGTGCCAATGCAAACCTTGCCCAGCCCAGTCTCCTCCTTCAGCCTATCTTTCTAAATAGATTTGAGAGGTGCCATTAAAGGTATGATCACTTACAACTGCCTATTTTGTTCTGGTTTTCTGATTATTCATAGCAAATATTTGTGCTGCCACAACTGAATAATAATAATTTATTATTTATACCCTGGCCATCTCGCTGGGTTTCCCCAGCCACCCAACAGACTAAGAATATGATAAAACATCAAACATTAAAAACTTTCCTTAAAACGACTGCCTTCAGGTGTCTTCTAAAAATCAGATACTTGTTTATTGCCTTGACATCTGATGGGATGGTGTTCCACAGGGCAGGTGCCACTACTGAGAAGGCGCTCTGTCTGGTCCCCCGTAACCTCACTTCTCGCAGTGAGGGGACCACCATAAGGCCCTGAGCCCTGGACCTGAGTGTCCAGGCTGAACGGTGGGGATGGAGACGCTCCTTCAGGATACTGGGCCGAGGCCATTTAAGGTTTTAAATGTCAGCTTCAAAACTTTGAATAGTGCTTGGAAATGTACTGGGAGCCAACGTACGTTTTTCAGTACCAGTGGTATATTGTCTCAACAGCCACTCCCAGTCACCAGTGTAGCTACCGTATTCTGGATTTGTTGCAGTTTCCGGGTCGCCTTCAAAAGTAGTCCCACATAGAGCACATTGCAGTAGTACAAGCAGGAGATAACTAGAGCATGCACCACTCTGGCAAGACAGTCTGCTGGCAGATAGGGTCTCAGCCTGCGTACCAGATGGAGCTGGTAGACAGCTGCCCTGGACACAGAATTGACCTGCGCCTCCATGGATAACTCTGAGTCCAAAATTACGCCCAGGCTGCACATCTGGTCCCTCAGAGGCACAGTTACCCCATTCAGGACCAGGAGTCCTGCACACCTGCCTGCCTCCTGTCCCCCAAAAACAGTACTTCTGTCTTGTCGGGATTCAACCTCCATCTGTCAGCCAACATCCATCCTCCAACCGCCCCCCACCACTTACAAAGGACCTTCACTGCCTTCAATGGTTTTTATTTAAAAGAGAGGTAGAGCTGGTTATTATCCGCATACCCCACAAGCGAGAGCCCAGGGGCCTGAACACTCATCCCCCAACACCACTTTCTGGACACGCCCCAGGAAGAAGGAGTGAAACCACTGTATAACAATGCCCCCAGCTCCTAGCCTCTCTAGACGGTCCAGAAGGATGTCATGGTCGATGGTATCAAAGGCCACTGAGAGATTCAGCAGAACTAGGAAACAGCTTTCACCTTTGTCCTTAGCCGGCCGGAGATAATCGAGCAGGACAACCAAGGCAGTTTCAGTCTCATGATGAGGCTTGAATCCCAAATGGAAGGGATCTGAATGGTCCGCATCCTCTAGACATTCCTGGAGTTGTTCAGCAACCACCCGCTCAATCACCTTGCCCAAGAATGGAAGATTTGAGACTGGGTGGTAGTTAATGCAGTATTGGTTCTGTCAGAGAGGATTTGCATTAATATATTCTTTGGGTATGCCAGAACTCTGATTCTCAATTTTTCTTCTGTTGAATTCCAGTTGTCAAAGCAATATGGCCCTGTCTTCAGCATCCAACTGGGACCCCAGAAAGCTGTGGTGTTGACAGGATATGAGACAGTAAAGGAGGCTCTGGTTAATCAGGCGGACGCATTTGCAGACAGGCCCACCTTTGCATTATTTCAAGAGCTTGCACAAGGCTTTGGTGAGCCACCTCCCTTTCTACTGGAACTGGTAATGCTTGCAAACACACACTCGTCTCACCAGGTGAACACAATCTGTTCCCAAGAAATGGTTTGTAAGATGAGTGTTTGCAAATCCTTGCCAATTTTTCAACCCACCTCAGTGCCTTTTTCATTGACAGAGTATCTGCAGGCATTAGGCTGAGAGTGTGTCACAAAAAGTGTCACCTGTGGATTTCTTCAGATAAAGCTAAAATGTTAAAAAGAGTGGACCAGGCCAACTTTTTTTGGTCTTGACTTTCAGTGGCTCAGTGGGGCTCTGTTGAAGAAACAAAAATGGAGACCAGTTAAAGCAAACCTTTCCCATTCCCACCTTCTTCCCAACAGTCATATTGTAGAGTTGGGGGAGAATGAGACAGGAGGATTGTGAATAATAGTCACGCAGCACAGTAATGCCACACACCAAGGGGAAACTGACTGACCATTTTCTGCCCCAGCCTATATAGAGAAGAAAAATGAAGGAGGCATAATGAGGAATACAAAGTAACAAGCTGAGTTCTGCTGGGATGCCTGACATGTAAAAACCACCCTCCACTCTAGCCTACACTTTATAATGGAAAATATTGATCAATGGGTTCTCAGGTCTTGCTCTGATGGCACAGCTGCCAGCTGCTTTGTCAAAGCTCAGAAGTCTGAATGGGAGAATAGCTGGGATCCATTCTCAGTTCCATGGAAGACATGCAGAACACAATTTATTGATATCTTTGTACAATGGCCATGCAGACATAAAACCTTTCCTCCCGTCTCTTCAGGTGTAATTCTGTCTAATGGTGAAAACTGGAAAGTGATGCGGCGGTTTGCTGTAAGCACATTACGGGACTACGGAATGGGAAAGAGGACCATAGAGGATAGAATTGTTGAGGAATGCAGTGTCCTGATAAAGAAATTTGAATCTTACGAAGGTGTGTTGGTGTTTTCCTCTGGTGCATAGCTACTCTACCATTGTTTAAAGGTGCCAAGACCATTGTGCTACATATTCCTAACTTCCAGAAGCACAAATCCCAGGGTTCCCTGCAATTGGTCTGTTCCTGTAACGTGCAGATTGTACTGCAATAACTCCTGTGACTTCCAAGCATTTCTTAGCCCAGCTATGGCCACATCCAGCAGCACATAGGATCAGTTTATTTGATAAATGAGGTCTACACATAGGTAAGCTGCCACTAGGGATTCAAGTCAACAAAGAACAGACTTAAATACAATTCCCTTTGCATACTTTGAATTTTTGTGGGGATGTTCAGGGAGGCAGGAGAGGATATATTGTTTAATGATATCCACCAACTTGTGTTAGTAAGTTCTATATCTTAGCAGAGGAAACAGAGGAAACAGGAAGTTTTCTCCTGGCTGGTAGAAAGCATCCCATAGCATGTCCATTCTAGGAATGTTGCACTTGACTCCTAGGAGTTTTACATCCCACATTTTAAAAAGAATATTTTTGTTTAACTGTCATATTTATGTATAGGAAACCCACTTGAGACCACAACAATTATGAATGCAGCTGTTGCTAATATTATAGTGGCCATACTACTAGACAAGCGATTTGATTATGAAGATCCCACATACATAAGACTTCTGAAGTTGGTCAATGAAAGTGCCCTGCTTTTCGGAAGCTTCTCAGTCACGGTAATCTATTTTTTCCATTTAAAACAAACAGTTGATTGTAATAACAGTATTCACTAGAAAACACAGAATAATGATATCTTGAGAAACCTGGTGGTGATTCGAAATATTTAGAAAACTCACACGGCACAGTCATCCCATAAATATAATAAAGTCTCTTTTGCACACACGCTTCCTGGCCTCACTGCCATCGGGACTCCAAGGACAAGGAAGAACAAGTGATTGTTTGTTCCATGATGGCTCAGAAGGGGCCTCCAAGGGCAGATCTCCATCTCTGAAGATGAACCTCCAGAGGAAAACTGCCATAACCTATTATTCCAGGGTTGCACATAAATTATGCTCTGTGAGAGACCTAGCTGAGAGTACAGTACTGAGTTTTCTAATGTCTCTTTTTCTTTTTTCACATTTTTATCCTTTCAGCTGTATAACATGTTTCCTGCTCTTGGTTTTCTTCTGGGGGCTCATAAGACTGTCATGCAACACAGAGATGAAATGTTTGCCTTCATAAATGCCACCTTCATAAAACACCTCAGAGATTTGGATGAAAATGACCAGAGGAGCTTTATTGACTCATTTCTTATCCAACAGCAAGAGGTAATGGAGTCTTTTAAGTTGGCCCAGAATAAGCGTTGCCATTTTCAATTCATGTTTTAAGGGCATATTCGCAAGTGAATGCATAAATTGTAGTCAAGAAGTCTTATTGCAGAAGGGTCCAACCTGGCATACTTCCTACCATTTCCCAATAGTCAGCCGTTGTTAATGTGTTACAGAAGTTGCCTCTGCAGGGTCAATGGTTGCATGCTCAACAGCATTTCTGGGGGGGAAATCCCTGATCAAGAAAACATGAACCAATCAGTTGTTCCATATCCAGTTCTAACTGTAGCTTCTTGTCCCACATAGAGATTTCTCAGGAGACAGATGAGGTGATCAGGCACTCCCATTTCTTTAAGAACTTGCCATAGTTTGCTGTGGTCAACACAGTTAAAGGCTTTTGCATAGTCAATGAAGCAGAAGTAGATGTCTTTCTGGAACTCTCTAGCTTTCTCCATAATCCAGCGCATGTTTGCAATTTGGTCTCTGGTTCCTCTGCCTCTTCTAAATCCAGCTTGCACTTCTGGGAGTTCTCGGTCCACATACTGCTTGAGCCTTCCTTTGTAGAATTTTAAGCATAACCTTGCTAGCATGTGAAATGAGTGCAATTGTGCGGTAGTTGGAGCATTCTTTAGCACTGCCCTTCTTTGGGATTGGGATGTAGACTGATCTTCTCCAATCCTCTGGCCACTGCTGAGTTTTCCAAATTTGCTGGCATATTGAGTGTAGCACCTTAACAGCATCATCTTTTAAAATTTTAAATAGTTCAGCTGGAATACCATCACTTCCACTGGCCTTGTTATTTGCAGTGCTTTCTAAGGCCCATTTGACTTCACTCTCCAGGATGTCTGGCTCAAGGTCAGCAACCCCACTACCTGGGGTGTACGAGACATCCATATCTTTCTGGTATAATTCCTCTGTGTATTCTTGCCACCTCTTCTTGATGTCTTCTGCTTCTGTTAGGTCCTTACCACTTTTGTCCTTTATTATGGCAATCTTTGAACGAAATGTTCCTTTCATATCTCCAATTTTCTTGAACAGATCTCTGGTTTTTCCCATTCTGTTGTTTTCCTCTATTTCTTTGCATTGCTCATTTAAGAAGGCCTTCTTGTCTCTCCTTGCTATTTTTTGGAAATCTGCATTCAATTTCTTGTATCTTTCACTATCTCCCTCGCAATTTGGTTGCCTTCTCTCTCCCGCTATTTGTAAGGCCTCATTGGACAGCCACTTTGCTTTCTTGCATTTCTTTTTCATTGGGATGGTTTTCGTTGCTGCCTCCTGTATAATGCTGCGAGCCTCCATCCATAGTTCTTCAGGCACTCTGTCTAGCAAATCTAAATCCTTAAACCTGTTCCTTGTTGGATTCCAAGCCTTTATCAGCAGAAACTGGCAACTCTCCCAGGCACCCGGCTTGGTCTCCTGTTGACCTCCCGGTCTGCTCTCCCGGCAGGGACCAGGCAGAGGTCGCGATAGGCGATCCTTCTCAGCGTGAGAAGAACACACCACTCTTCCCTGCCCCCCCGGCAGGGGAAAGAGATAGACAGAAACGTATTTACATGCTTTTATTTCTGTCTCTGCAGTGTTACAAAAAACATGTCTGCTCTCTTCAAACTCCAGCAGACGACTGTACAAACACTTCCTGTGCAGCTCATATTACACTCTGAGCTAATTCCGGTGCTGTCTGTTTCCCACAGACACTCCCAACATCACATGACTTTTCCAAGCAATCAGCTTGCAGCATCATTGCTTCAATATCGTAACATACTCCCCCATTTGATTCAATGCGTGCTGCGAGCAAAGCTTAATCCAGAGAAGAAAACAAACAGTTGTTATACATATAACACTCCCCTGTTGTTTCAGTTCCACCCTTGGAACTACCCGCCACTGGTTTCCCCAGTGTACCTCTCTGGTTGTCTGACTTCCAAGGAATGATTGCATCTGCATTTTCTTGGCTAGGGAATGTAGTGTTACGCTTAGCAACTCCCTGTTGTGTCTCTGTCTCTGACTTAGACACAGCTTTAAGCTGTCTTGAGTTGTCAACAATAGTAACACATGCTACAGCTGAGTTAGCAAACTCCTTTGAATACCTCTTGGGTGGTACACCCTTTGTAACTCTCTCGGACCTGCGTAAAAGGTGCTGATCCTCTTTGCTCACTGGTTCAGTCTCAGGACTCTTTGGAGAACCAGTTCCAATAGTAAACAGTGGTTCATCCTCCACCTGTGAAGGTCTAGCCATTGTGTGAGATTTCCTCTCAATGACTGTGTCAACTGAGCTCTTCGAGCTATCACTATCACTCTCAGTACCACTGTAATCAGTAAAATCATCATCATCATCTGAACTGTCCTCAGTGGGAAATGTGTGACCAATTACTCTCTCCTGTTCAGGAGCACTCTCTAGAAATTTTGTGAGAATCACCTGACCAGATTCAGACAAAATTACTCTGTAGAGACCTTTTTCATAACCCACAAAAATGCCTCTAGCATTTTTTACCCCATCTGGAGTTTCAGTTCTGATTTGAGATCCAAAAACCTTAAAATGTGCGACAGAAGGTTTTCTGTGGAACAGCTTTTCAAAAGGAGAACATTCCATACCTTTGGAAACCTTTCTCACCCAACAGTAACAAAAACATGATAAAGCCTCAGCCCAAAACTCATGTGGCAAGTGTGAACTCAGCAATTGCGCCTTCATGGCATTTTGCAATTCTTTGTTCACTTGTACACAGACACTTTTGTTCCATGCATCTGCTGAAACAGCAATCTTGTGCCTTATTCCTTTCTTATCCAGGAAATCCTGAAAATCCTGTAAAAGAAAAACTGGCTTTTCATCTGTGAAAAGACAATCAATGTTAGCATCATGAATATTATTAACCTTCTCACAAAACTCTTTAAACCTTTCTAAGGCTTCTTGTGGTTTGTGTAATGTGAATATCCACACATAATGAGAGAAATAATCCACACACACAAGATAAAATCTTGCATTGCCTCTAGACGGTGCTAGAGGACCAATCACATCAGCATACACTCGCTGAAAAGCTTTGGTTACTCTCATAGTCTTCTTGACGTTATTCGTCGTACCTGCAAGAGAGATCATGTTAGATTCAAAAGCATTACATTTTATGCAATCACTCTCATCAAAAGTCAACAAATACAGTCCATCTTTCTCTCTGGCAGAAAGATACAGCTCTCCATCTTTGAAGATTTTGCAGCTTTCTTCATCATAGGACAAAATCAGTCCTTTCTTTGTGATCTGCGAAACACTCAGCAGATTGTACTTTAAATCAGGAACCAAATACATCTTGTTAATAGTCAAGTTCAGACTTTCAAGATACACAGTCCCAAACCCGATCGCTTTCAGCTCCTGGCCATTGGCCTGTTTCACAGTGAAGCTTTGCTTCTTAAACGTGGAAAACAGTCCTCGGCGCGACGTCATGTGTTGCGTGCAACCTGTATCAATAACAAAAGCGTTCTCCGCTGAAAACTCGGCTTTTGTTGACAGCAATGCCTTTTCAGGTTTCACCTGGGACTTGGTACGACTTTTGCCTGACGCCTCAGGCTTTGCAGAGCTCCCCTTCGCTCCTCTCTGTTGACGTGGCTTCTTACAATGCCGCTGAAGATGCCCAGTCTGTCCACAATTGAAACAATGGACAACGTTCAAAGCAACAGCCGGTTCTTCACTTGCAATAGCAGTGGGGGTGTCAGAACTCCGAGCTTCTCTCCCCCTGTCTTTGACATCTATTGCAGCAAGTCTGTCTTTTTCATTCAGAACGACTGAACAGATTCTCTCCACCATTAGATCAGCCGCTGGTAGAGAACCAAGCTGACTTGCAACGGTTTTATAAGTCCGATTAAGGCTGTTAATAATCATGAAGCAGAATATCTCTTCCTGTAGAGGGAAATTGCGTTGCGCCATCTGCTGGCGTAAGAATTTCATCTCTGTCAGATGCGCTTGTACATCTCCATCAGGCGCTAGCCTCAGATTGGTCAGCTTTTCAAAATGCAGCAACGCTGAAGAACCAGCATCTCTTTGATGTATTCTACGCAGCGTTTCCCAAATCTCACGCGCGTATTCCAAATCCTGAACATGCACGAGTTGATCATCTGAGACACACAGAATTATGGCCGTCCTGGCTCTCACATTCTGTGAATTCCAACATGGCGTTGGTGCAGGAGGGATGGGGTTTTCAATCACCCCAAAAATCCTCTGATTCTGTAGCAGGGCTTTCATCTTTACAGACCATGAGGCATAATTGTCATTAGTCAGTGGAGGTGGGTATGGTAAGCCTCCCCCCTTCTTGGTATCCATTTTGAATCCAAGCCTCAGCTCTCACTATCGAGCCTTGTAAAATCCAAGAGTCTTTTGGCAGCTAAACACAGGCAGCTCTGGAAAGTCCCTTCCAAGAGCAGTTAGACAATAGACAAAACAAACGCTGGAATGTTTACCAGTGTTTTTCCAGCCTCTTCACAGTCCCAGCCTCTTCCGTTGGCTAGTGAATTTCCACTTCCTTTTCAAGCTAACTATCTCCGAAGTAGCTGAAAAGATTGACGTCTCGTTGCTTAGCAACTGGACATTCCAAGCTTGAACAACAAGCTTCTTATCTATCCCAAGAATGCGAAGTATGTGGCTCTCTCTCAGTGCCGTTTTTAATCCAAAAAACAGCTTTTGTGAACCAGAGAAGATTCGATCTGTGTTCACCCTTTTAGCCCATAAAATCAGCATACCTTGGGGTTCCGTTGCTCGTTAGCTTATCAGCAAAAACTGATTGCTCCGGTGCTCTGCCGGTCTTGTAGCTTCCCATCCGCTCGCTACCATATCTTCCTTTATATCCTTGCAGAGGATGAAGTTACGATCCACCAACCTCTCCTGCAGCTTTCATGGATCAAAACCATCGGCTCCGTGCTACCAGATGTTGGATTCCAAGCCTTTATCAGCAGAAACTGGCAACTCTCCCAGGCACCCGGCTTGGTCTCCTGTTGACCTCCCGGTCTGCTCTCCCGGCAGGGACCAGGCAGAGGTCGCGATAGGCGATCCTTCTCAGCGTGAGAAGAACACACCACTCTTCCCTGCCCCCCCGGCAGGGGAAAGAGATAGACAGAAACGTATTTACATGCTTTTATTTCTGTCTCTGCAGTGTTACAAAAAACATGTCTGCTCTCTTCAAACTCCAGCAGACGACTGTACAAGCACTTCCTGTGCAGCTCATATTATACTCTGAGCTAATTCCGGTGCTGTCTGTTTCCCACAGACACTCCCAACATCACATGACTTTTCCAAGCAATCAGCTTGCAGCATCATTGCTTCAATATCGTAACATACCTCACTTCCACTGTGTATTCATAAGGGATTTGATTTAGATTGTATCCTACCGGCCCAGTGGTTTTTCCTACTTTCTTCAGTTTAAGCTTGAATTTTGCTACAAGAAGCTGATGATCTGAGCCACAGTCAGCTCCAGGTCTTGTTTTTGCTGACTGTATTGAGCTTCTCCATCTTTGGCTGCAGAGAATATAATCAATCTGATTTCGATGCTGCCCATCTGGTGATGTCCACATGTAGAGTCGTCTCTTGTGTTGTTGGAAGAGCGTGTTTGTGATGACCAGCTTGTTCTCTTGGCAGAACTCTATTAGCCTTTGCCCTGCTTCATTTTGCTCTTCAAGGCCAAACTTGCCAGTTGTTCCTTTTATCTCTTGATTCCCTACTTTAGCATTCCAATCCCCTATAATGAGAAGAACATCCTTCTTTGGTGTCACTTCTATAAGGTGTTGTAAGTATTCATAGAATTGGTCAATTTCAGTTTCTTCAGCACCAGTAGTTGGTGCATAAACTTGGATTGGTGTGATGTTAAAAGGTCTGCCTTGGATTCGTATCGAGATCATTCTATCATTTTTGAGATTGCATCCCAGTACTGCTTTCGCCACTCTTTTGTTGACTATGAGGGCCACTCCATTTCTTTTACGGGTTTCTTGCCCACAGTAGTAGATATGATAGTCATCCGAACTGAATTCGCCCATTCCCGTCCCTTTCAGTTCACTGATTCCCAGGATGTCAATATTTATTCTTGCCATCTCATTTTTGACCACATCCAACTTACCCAGGTTCATGGTTCTTACATTCCAGGTTCCTATGCAATATTTTTCTTTACAGCATTGGACTTTCCTTTCGCTTCCAGGCATATCCGCAACTGAACGTCCTTTCGGCTTTAGCCCAGCCGCTTCATCAGCTCTGGATCTACTTGTACTTGTCCTCCGCTCTTCCCCAGTAGCATGTTGGACGCCTTCCGACCTGAGGGGCTCATCTTCCAGCGTCATAACTTTTATATGCCTGTTGTCTTTGTCCATGGAGTTTTCTTGGCAGGGATACTGGAGTGGCTTGCCGGTTCCTCCTCCAGGTGGATCACGTTTGGTCAAAACTCTCCACCATGACCTGTTCATCTTAGGTGCCCTGCTCGGCATAGTTCATAGCTTCTCTGAGTTCTTCAAGCCCCTTCGCCACGGCAAGGCAGTGATCCATGAAGGGGAACTTTCAATCTACATTGCCTGTAAAACTGTTTTCTTCCTGTCTTTCCCGTGCTATCCTGACTGGGAAATAAAAGTGAATTCTATCTGCATCACAAGGGCAGCATAATGGAGACGCTCAAGGGGGGGGGGGCGTGTCTCATAAATCAGGCAAAAATAACTGGCTCCTTCATTGCTTCTTGAAAATATATGAAAATACCATAATGAACAGTTAGCAGAGTTAAGAGATGAGATGTGCAGGAAGTTTGGAGAGATTTGATCAGAGATGCAATTGCAGATGAAATAATCTATAGAACCTGTGGGAAAAGACTTGGACTTTTCCCTGCCTAAATGGGGAAACAACAGCTTTACAGCTGTATAAAGGGATGAAACAAATAAAAGAAGCTGTTGTGAAAATCTGAATATTTTGAATAATAGTTATATACATAATTCACATACAGCGATGCGGAATACTAGTTTTCTTCCTTTGCTTTATTTTATTTTTTACCTTGCTTTTTCTGTGACTTTTAATCATTGTTAGTTCTCTGTACGTCCTATTTGTATGTATGTTGTTTTTTGAAGTTATGTATTTTGGATAAAAGAAGATACCCTCAGGAAGGAGATGGACCAAAGATGAAAGGATCTGTGGGAGATGCAGAGAGGATCCCTCAGGGTGGGAAGCTGAGGAAAGAGGTGGGAACTGGGAGGGTTCACTCTTCTGGGTCTGGAATTAGGGTTAAGGTATAAATAATAAAGATCTTAGAATTATTATCCTTCCCCTTTCTTTTTCTTTTCTCTTTTAAAAAAATCTCTTCTTTTTTGGTTTCTAGTTTGTCCTGCTGCAAATTCATGAGCCACTTTTAGATAGGCAGGATGGCCATTTGGGAGAGCAGTTGTACGATTTCATTTGATTTGTTAATAATTGGAAGATTTTTATTGGAAAATGAATGAACCTTATATTAAAATAAATAAATAAACCCTATATCATCATGATGGCATAGTCTGGAAAGCCTGGCATCTCTCACTACTTAGCGACTGAAGTGATGTGCAATGAGACTTTGGATCATCGGGTTCAGTCAGGTATTCATTTTTATCTTTGCACATGAAATTTTCTCACTGCATTCGTTCTAATCAGTTCATACTCTTTGCAACCCAGGAGGAGAAGAAGAAGAAGACGAATGTATATTTCCATAACAAAAACTTAAAAGCTGTTGTGGCCAACTTATTTGCTGCTGGCATGGAGACCACTTCTACCACACTGCGCTGGGGACTATTACTAATGATGAAATATCCTGAAATTCAGCGTGAGTGCTCTTAATTGGGTTGCCTCCCATTATTCTGAGATATCTTAATTCCAGTTATATGTAACTATTAGAGAGAGAAAATATTTATAATTTGCACACACACGCACAATTGTTCAGTCATAAGTTTTACATTTCAACCGGAACTCCCTTCTCCCTCTTTCTGTGGTTCTTTACATTTTGTTTCATATTCCTGCATACTCCAGATTATCTCAACATATTATTTCAGATATATATTCCAGTATATATCCCATAGATATATTGAAACTGTGGGTTTTTTCATTAATCCTGCCAATGTCTTTCCAAAAGAAAAGCTTATGGCTTTTTAAACATCATAAACATCTTTTTCAGTTCATCATATATCATTTCCCAGCAAACATATGAAAAATAGTACTTTATTTCTCTTTAGGTTTCCAGCACATATTCAGTTTGGATTTATACATTTTAGCCAATTTACTAGGTGTCAGGTACCATCTATGTAACATTTTCATATAGTTGTCTCTTAAACAATAACATTCTGTAAATTTTATGTCCACATTTGATAAACTTTCCCACGCCTCCATTTCTATATTATTACTAATATCTATTGCCCAGTGTATCATTGAAGATTTCACTTGTTCGTCCTTTGTCTCCCATTCCAATAAGATCTTATACATTTTAGATATCACTTTAACATTACAGTTTAATAGGTCTCTTTCTAGTTGTGATTTTCGTTCCCCAACCCCCCGCTTCATATCCCTTTTAAATACTTCATTCAAATGATGATATTGAAACCATGTTGTTAACATCTCTGATAAAGTGTGTTCTCCAATAAATGAGAGCACATGTTGCGGTGTGGGCCACTGGGCCAGGCCTCTTGTTACCAGGCAGGTTAATAGTTGTTGCTTGGCATTGTGATTGGATAACCGGGTTGCTGGGGCAAATTGTATGTTGCAAATTGGGTGGGTGGGGCCATAGTCTTTAAATACTGGTGCACTCTGGTTTCTCTTTCTCTTTGCAGAGTGCATCGGATCAGGAGCAATCTTCTCGTTGTCTGGTTACATTTCTTTATTTTCTCCCTTCTTTTTAATCCTCTCTAGTCCCTTAATTAATTTAATTCCCCTCTCTAGTCCCTTGATTAATTTAATTTTCCCTTTTTCCTGTTTGATTTCTCACCCCACCCCTTTCCCTGCCCTGTGGGAAGATTCTCCCTGTGCCTGTGAGCGCTGCCTGTGCATAATCCTCCTGGGCTTGCCTTTCCCAATAGGGAGAGAGCCCCCATTAGGGGCTTTCTTTTGCAAAGAGGTTTCCCCCATTTTTGCCTGTTTAATTGTGGGGCTAGTCAGGGCTGTTCCCAGCTTAGCTGGAATCACTTTCGTTTATAGTATCCCCAAAGGTTGGCTTTATTTTGGGTGCATGCAGTGCTGTTGGCCGAGTTTTAATCTAGCCTTGGGTGGCTGCACTATATTGAGTTCTTTTAATATTGCAATGAGACTATAAAAGGCAGAGAGCTGAAGCAGGGAGGCCTTCACGGCCTTCTCGGCCTGCACATATCATTCAAGCCTAAGCCTGCTACAGTTAGCAGTACAGTAATTGTTAAGTCTCTGTGACATGTGACTCATTTTCTCTATAAGAATTTATCTGTTTGTTTGCAGGCTCACTTGTTGCTAATGTATATCTTAGGCAGACAGAGTGGAGCCAGAGGCTCTCTGTGCCTCCAGTGAGCACTCTGTGTATGCTCTTTAAAGACTCTCCTCCCTGGAAGAGAGGGGAGTGGTTGTGGGCGGGAGCCCGAGCCCCACCCCCTAGCAGGGGGTGATAGCCCCCTGCCTTCCCTCTTACCTGGCTGGCGCCCACGCCCATCAGCAGGCACCCAATCAGGTGCCGCTGAGGAGGCGTGTCCTCCAGTATGTATGCTGGGCGCCAGCCCCCTCCCGGCCTCTCTTCTCGTCGATCTTCATCCCGTCGCGAGTCATCACAGGGAAGAGCCACGAGGTTTGGAGTTGGGGGGGTCTGTGTGTGTGGAGGCTGCCTGGTTTCTGGCTTGCCTTTTAACTTTAGGAGGCTTGCGTGCGCTCATTGCTTTACTGCTTTTAAAAATCCAGGCATCCAGGTTTGCCTTGCTGTGTACTCTTTTCCGTGTAAAAACCTACATTTAACCTTCCATTTCCCCCCACTCCTGGTGCTTGATTTGTTTGTGCGGTCTAAGTGCGAATTACCTTTCTTAAGCTGCAGCTTGTTCCCTTGCCCAGCACATGCCCCCAGCAAGGTCTGAGTGTGAGTGTGGCTCCGTCTTTCTTTCTTCCTTGTCTCCTCGCTTTCCTCCCCCTGCCTCTGCCTTGGTAGCTGTGCGTTTTATTTTATTTTTTGGCCAGGGCTGTCCAATTGCGTGGCTGGTTTGGGTGACTGCATGGTGCTGATAATGCCAAGGTTGCAAGTTTGATCCCTGTATGGGACAGCTGAATATTTCTGCATTGTCTGGGTTGGACTAGATGATCCTCAGGGTTCCTTTTCCTGTTCCTCTCTAATTTTAAGTTGTGTGTATGTGTGCTTGCAGCGTGTGTTTGTGCCTGCCGTTTATTGGTTTATTACTCTTCTAGCGTGGGTTTAATTTACCCTGCCATCCCTTCCATTGGTACCACTTAAATCGGGAGCCCCCTGTAAAATTTTAAAGGCTGCCGGGGCTTGGGAAAGACTGTGCGCTTAAACCTCACCCCTCTTGGTTTCTCTAAGCCACCCCCCCCCTTCGCTTGATGTTTGGGGGATAGAAATAAGGCAGGGCTTGGGGTGGACAATTCAGGGTTTCTGATCAGGGAACTATTCCTCAGCACTGCATGTTTATACGTTTAGAACCTTTGAAGGTGTGCCTTTGCCTGGTTCTTGTCATTGGCTTCACTTGCTAGTACAGGCTCCCTAAAGAAAACCACTTTTAAACAACAACAACAACAACAACAAAAGGGTACGGCTTATAGTACCTTACTGAAAAGTCCAGGTTAACCCACGGTTTATATTTCCACATCATTTTGGCTCAGCTATTTTCCTCTTCTTCAAAAACCTTTTCCTTGCCCGGCATGTTCATTTTACTCCCTCCCCCCTCCTGCCTCCCAACTCCCCCCCCATGCTTTCCTTCTCCTCCCTCCACCCCTCCTCCCTCCCTACACCCCCAACCCTTTCAGGAGATACATTGGTCTTTGGAGTTTCCTTTGCTTCTTGCCTGAGTCATCACAGTTACCAGACAGGTTTTTCAACTGCTGGGGCAGGCTTGATTGCTCTCTGAGTGACCGGCAGTTTGTGAGGCATTGTCTTTAAGCACCTGGCAGTTCAGCAGCTCTAGTTGCATTGTCTTTCCCAGTAGTGATGTATGGAAGTGAGAGCTGGACCATAAAGAAGGCTGATCGCCGAAGAATTGACGCTTTTGAATTATGGTGCTGGAGGAGACTCTTGAGAGTCCCATGGACTGCAAGAAGATCAAACGCATCCATTCTTAAGGAAATCAGCCCTGAGTGCTCACTGGAAGGACAGATCGTGAAGCTGAGGCTCCAATACTTTGGCCACCTCATGAGAAGAGAAGACTCCCTGGAAAAGACCCTGATGTTGGGAAAGATGGAGGGCACAAGGAGAAGAGGACGACAGAGGACGAGATGGTTAGACAGTGTTCTCGAAGCTACAAACATGAATCTGACCAAACTGCGGGTGGCAGTGGAAGACAGAAGTGCCTGGTGTGCTCTGGTCCATGGGGTCACGAAGAGTCGGACACGACTGAACGACTAAACAACAACAACAAGTTGCATTGTCAGTTTAACTAACCAGCAGTTTGACCAATTGCAGTCTTTTGTCTGTTTAAGCACCCTTATTTCCCTCACCTGGTCTTGAGCCGACCTTGTGGGCAAAGATTTACTTTTCTTTGTTTGGCAAATTTTTCTTTGTTTCGTAAAGTTTCCCCAGCAGTGCCGCTGGTGTGGAATCTTATTGATTTCCTTTTCTCTTAATTTGGCTGCAGCTTCTGAGCATCTCCTTGTAAGCAGTTATTTTCAATTCTGTTTGATTACTTGGCATTGCTTTGCGCCTAGATTTGCCTATCATTTAAAAGGGGCAACTTTTATTGCTGTTTCTGAACAAGTTTATTTTCTTCAAGTTTGTTTTGCCCTGATAGTGGCAACTGCCATTTTAGAGGCGAGCCACTGTGGCTTGGTGGCCAGAGTGCAGGACTAGGACCTGGGAGTCAGGGTTCATACCCCCCACTTAGCCATTGTTATCACAAAACAAAACAAACTGCTCCTTTTGGACTATTCTGTTGCTGGGTAGTTCGGCCCACTTGTGATATTGCTCCCAAAAAGAACTTTGGGTTTCTTGAGGGCATGCTTCCCTCTAAAGGGCAAACAGGGATACCTGGTCAGGCAGTGGGTTGCCTCGAGTTTGTTATCTCATTGGAAACATTTATGTCTGGCCTAGCAGGTGATCTTAGGGTTTGGCCCGCTTGGCCCTAGAATTTGATGGCCTCTGGCAGCGTTTCCGGCCTGAATAGCTTCCCCATGTGGTGCACAAAGCATTGGTTTCACCAGTTCCTCACATTTAGTTTTTTGCAGATTATGACAGGGCCTTTGCAGATGCCTCCAGAGCTTGCCTCTCCTGCAGAGGTTGACTTGCTGATGCCCTAGGTGCCTTCTTCCAGAAGGAAGCGTCTTCAGAGGCGGCGATCCAGGAGCAGGGAAAAGGGGAGCAGGGATGATGCTTACACCTCCTTGCAGGTACGTCAAACCTGGGTCTTTAGAGATCATCCTGGATAGCTCAGCTGGTCAGCCTATGGTGCCGGTAATCCCTAGGTTGCAGGATTGGTCCCTGTATGGGACAGCTGCATGCTCCCTCATCACTCTGCCCAGACACTGAGGTCCAGCGCCGAGGGCCTTCTGGTGGTTCCCTCACTGTAAGAGGCCAAGTTACAGGGCACCATGTGGAGGACCTTCTCGGTAGTTGCACCCGCCCTGTGGATTCGCCCTCCGATCAGATGTCTACTACCAGACTTTTAGAAGACATCTAATGCAGCCCTGTTTAGGGAAGCCTTTAATGTTTGCTGCATTTCTGTATTTAATCTTTTGTTGAAAGCTGCCCAGAGTGGCTGGGGAAGTCCAGCCAGATGGGCGGGGTACAAATAGATTATGATGATGATATTGTGGGAGAGTGGACTAGATGATCCTCAGGGTCCCTTCCACCCCACTATTCTTTAAGTTGCAGTTCACTATGGGTATGTTAGATGCAGGGCTGCCATCATCCCCTCAGCTTGCTAGGATCACAGGGACACGGAAATGTGGACCACTTGCGCAGCTCCACATTTCAAATGGAAATTCCCTGAGCAAAAGAACCTGAAGCTGGTATGCAGGAAGCTGGCCCGGCAGCAGCTTTGTTGGGACTTTTTAGGGTTTCTGGCCAGCGTTGGCCCTGTAAATTTACACATCATGGTGGCAACTCAAGGCAGGGCATTCTGCCCAAGTGGGGGCTGGGGGCTAGCAAGCAATAACTCAATACCTCTTGCCCATATTTCCATAAAAATATCTTCCTTGAGAGCCTGGCTAAAAGGTTATCTAGATAGGTCAGTGGTTTTGTGCTTGTGGGAAGGGTTTTCCCAAGGTTTGGGATTCCTCTGGCTTTTCAGCCAGTGGCTCTGAATGCAGCAACTCAAAGCCAGTCAGAGAGCTACCTGTGGTAGCAAGTAAGAAGGTTAGGAAGCAGCTTTCATTGGGACGTTTGGTGGGATCCCCTTGATTCTCCTTCTATTCCTGATTTTCATTTATCCCCTTTGGGGATCGTCCCTAAGAAAGCCCCATATAATCCATATTTATCGCATCCCAAAGGCACCTCAATGAATGACTCTCTGGAATTGTTCTGTGAAATATGCATCTTTGGATCAGGCAGTTGAGCTTACCAACAAATTGGAAGAGGGCCTGGTTGGCATTATGCAATATTGAATTGGCTGTTAGGCTGCTGCCAGTTCACCCTCAAGATTATAAGTAGTTGGGCTTTAATTGGATGGTCCTTACATTGATAAGGCGATGCCAATGGGTTGCGCTATAGGCTGTGCAACACTTGAGTCCTTTAGCATCTTTCTGGATTGAGCATTGCGAGTCATGACTCATTTAACGGGGGGTACCATTATTTGGATTATCTCACTGGCTGGTTCATGTGACACCAGCCTCTGCTTAGGCTTACTGGACGCCCCTTATATTCCCTGAGGAGCTGGATGTTCCCAGTGGATAGGACAGTGGCTCCTACTGCCCCTTTTAACGTATTTAGGGGCTAGCTGGATATCGTTGCTCATACCTAGGCTTGCCTGTGGAAAAGCTGTTTGCCGTGAAGGACGTTATTCTTGTAATACTTCCTCTGATAGCAAATGTTGCTTTGTCAGATTCTATCATTGCTAAGTCAGTTAAAAATTGGCATACAGGGTGGTTGTTCCAGGCTGCCCCTTCCATTCCTGCTCGGCCAGGTGGTCTCATGGCCCGGGGTCCCTTCATCATCCTGTACAGTGGCCTTGAGCCTGGCAGGGCAAGGCTATCACATGTGACCTAACTTTTCTTGAGTTCTCCCCATTGTAGTGTCAGCGCACATCTGGACTGAGGAATACAGGGACCGCCGGGTCTGTCTTGGTCTGATAACCAGCCAGTGTGAGGGTCCTGGCAAAATGGTCCTCATGCTTTGGCAGAGTCTCCGCCCCCTTTTATGTGCTTTCCAGCTGCACTGCTTAAGGTTTAATATTGCGTTTCTGCTCGCTATATTACGGGATCATCTAATGTTTTCTCTGTCACTCTATCCTGTTTTCAGTTGGAGAGCTCAGATCCTGGGCTCCGGACGCCCGGCTATAACCGGATTTTCTGGAGCTCCCGTGGCGCTTTGGCAACAATTGATAATTAAGGAGGAGTAGTAGCTTACATTTCCCCTTCTGCTTTCAGGTCTTATGAGAAGGCCTGGACTGATTTCTTAGTGTTTAGCTGGCAGTCCTCGGCCATTCAGAGGAACTTGCCTCCATTCTCTGAGCAGGACCTGCAGTAATTGGCCTATCTGCTGCAGATCGGATGTACTGTTAAATCTACCAGAATTCAGTCCGCTGCAATGTCTGCTAGAGTAAAGCTTTAATTTTTCAGAGACCCTTCTGAAAGTATGTCGTGTGCAGGGTCTCGGAAGGTTGGAAAAGACTCCAGCCTTCACAGGACTGCCGGCAGGAAGCCGGTCAATCTTGACCTATGCAGTATCTGCAACAAGTTAAGACTTGTCTCCTGGTTCTAGATCTAGATGAGACTTCTATCAGTATTCTATTGTAATTTTGGTGTACTGAGGGTTGGGGAATTGTGTTGGAGCTAGCACGGGGCTGAGAGTTTGGAGGCTTATTGCCTCAGGATTTTTCCTTATCTGCTTTGGAGCTTGTCATAAGTGTCTGGAGCTCTAAGTCAGACCTAGTGAGCAGGGTTGCCATCATCAGGCTTCCAGTCACAGGTAAGGTGGGCCCTTGCCCTGTTACTGGATACCAGAAATATTTGGCTTTTCGTTCCCCTGGGGGGGCTGGCTTGAGGCAGTCTGCAAGGGGAGCGTGTCTCGGCCTCCCACAGCACATGCAAGTGTCATGGTTTTCCAGACGCGGAATGTCATGCGCATGCCGCTGATTGGTCGCCTGCTGCTGTCGGACCTCCCCACCCTATGGCCATAGTGGTGCAGCTGGGGGAAAATGATGTGGCAACTATTGATTGCCTTTCTTTGCGCACCTCAATCCAAAAAGGGATTTGGAGGCATTGGCAGCCTTATTACCTTCAGTGAGAATAATTTGGTCTCACCTGTTGCAGAGGCAAACCTGGCACGGTGTTTCCCGCCCGGGGGCCACTGAAAGGGCCAGGAAGCGCATTAACTCTGCTGTTTGCGTGAAGGTATTGGAGCTGGGTGGTTTGGTGATTTCGCACCCAGACATTAATTTTAAGGCTGAGGCCCTTTACCGGGCAGATGGAGTGCACCTCTCCGATTTGGGGGATGATGTTTGGCTGGATGCGGTGGCTACTAAATTGGGTTCATGGTTAGGTTTGTGAGTGATTGGCGGCGAGCGTTAAGAGTTCGTGTGGCGGTTAGGCATTAGTTATAATATGCTGATGGTGGAGGGGTCAGGATAGGCTGTGCCTGCCCCTCCTATTGCGCTGAAGAGAATTCCGTTAAAGGAATCCTGGGGCTTGCCACGATTTTGTCCAATCCTTGTCATGGGACCAGGGCCGCCCAATCCCTGTCATGGGAATCCTTGTCATAGGACCAGGGCCGGCAAGCTTTCGGGGAGCTGCTGGGGTGAGCGGCGTGGATCCGACGCTTAGCTCAAATGATCCCCAAGTTTGACTTTCCCTTCTACTGGCTACCGATCGGACCTCGGGATGTCAGTTCTGTCCCAGGCGGGGGGACAGATAGTCATAACCAATGTCTAAACAACCACTCACTGATTTTGTATTTTAATAAAGTTGTGGCCAAAATAGTGCCCAAAAAAACAAAACTAAATTACGTGTTATGTGTGAAGTTATTTGAGGGGTGGCCTGGGGACCTACAAATGCAAATCTTTTAAAAAAATTAATTTACCGGTAAATTATCCAAAAGTGAAAGCCATAGTGGTGTTTTGGTTTCCAAAAGGTTTTTATACTTATCCCATACTCTATACATTTTTTTCCTGATTATATGGTTTGTAAAACCTTTATGTACTTTCACATTTTCATACCTCAAGTAAGCGTGCCAACCAAAAATATTATCATGAGCTTCCCAATCTGAAATATGTTGATTATTCAATAACAATCATTCCCTCAAACAGCATAGACAAGGTGCTTCATAATAGAATCTCATATGCGGCAGGAAAAAACCTCCTTTCTCTTTCATCTGTCATTTTTTTATGTTTTATTCTTATTTTTCCTTGTCAGATATATTTAGAAATATATTTTTGCCATTTGTTGAAACAATTTGTCATTCTGACCACTGGTATTGATTGAAGCATTCCATGACCTTTTAAAATGTGGGTTTTTTGTAGGGGGGTTATTGGGTGGTTGTTTTTATTTTGATTATGTATTTTGTGGTTTTATATTTTGATTTTATTCTGTGAACCTCTGGATATAGGGTGGTATATACATGCAGTAAATAAGAAGAAGAAGAAGAAGAAGAAGAAACAAAAAGAATATTGTCAGTAATACATTCATTTTAATGGTTGAAGTAATGAAAGTTTCATTCTACTCCATATTTGAAAATTTATTTTAACATCCTCCCAAGGTTTTAAATAATTATCCTTATGGAAATTTATATTCTTGCTTTTAACCACACACCCAAATATTTAATCTTCTTTTCACTCTTTAAGATGGATAAACTTTGTAATTTATTTTTACTCTCATCATTCATATTTTTTAACAGGAGTTTGGTTTTATCTTTATTAATTTTAAAATCTGCTATTTCTCAAAAAAATAAAAAAAATCTTTTCCAATGCCTTTGGGATTGACTCTATTGGTTCCTCAACAAATATCACCACATTATCTGCAAAAGCTATTTATATTATATTATATTATATTATATTATATTATATTATTCATATTGTCTCTTTCCCGCTTTTATTCCCGCTTTTTTTTAAAATTACATCTTATTCTTTGTGCCAAAACTTCTAAAACTGTTATAAACAATGAAGGTGACAGTGGGCAACCATGTCTACTTCCTTTAGTTATTTTACAATTCTCAGTCAATACATTACTTACTGATGGATCAGTATATATTGAGTTAACTCCTTTTATAAAACTGTCTCCACAAACCATATATTCCAAAGCCTTAAACATATAAAGTCCCAGGTGACATTGTCAAATGCTTTCTCGGAGTCTAAATGCTTTCTCTTTTAATACAGTTTTCAACCTATTAGCTAATATGTCTGCAAACAGTTTATAATCATTATCCAACATTGAAATAGGTCGATAGCTCTTAACCAGCTTTGGATCTCTATTTTGTTTATGAATCAAAGTTATGTATACACTCTTCAGGGATTTAGGTAACTCTCCTGTATTCAAAGTTATAGTCATAATATCTTTTAAAGGTTGCATTCGGTAATCTTGTAATTTTTAAATAATATATGCTGAAACGCCATCAGGTCCTGGTGCCTTCTGTAATTTTGCCTGTAAAATTACTTGGTGTAATTCCATCATTGTGACAGGTCTATTCATAAATGACATTTTAACTTTTAGGTATCTTAAGCAGTCTGTTGTCTTCTAAATATTTACCCATTTCTTCTACTTTACCTCATTTGCCTTAATATGGTGCTGTATAAAAACTCACTAATTGATCTATTATTTTTTTCAGATTTTCCACAACTCTGCCTCCTACATTTATTCTATCAATGCAGTTTTTTCTTCTTTCTTCTTTATTTGCCAAGCTAATAGTTTCCCTGTATTTTGGAGGCATATAACTTCCAAGTTTAACTTCTTTACAACATGATCAATTTTATTCATTTAGTCTTATTATTTTGCTTATTTACATTCCTAGTTAGAATTTTCAAAGCCATCTAGTTCCATATTTATTTCTCTTTCACCTCCACTTCTGTTGAATCTTCCTCTTCCTGTCCAGCTTCCCTTCCAAATGCTCTTTCTCCAGCTAACTCTTTCCCATATTTTCTCCAAAATTTGTCAGGGTCTGGAGGATCCCAAAATCTTTGTTTTTGACCTTTATATGTAAAAGTTACCACTTCAGAATATTCCCAGCAGTGATATTTTAATAATCATCCTGGATGCATCTCTCTCTCTCAGTATATCAGGTTATTGTCTAAATTGTTTGTCCTTCTTAAAAATACATTTGTTACATTCTAGAGATTGTAGATTCTAAACGTTTTTCTTTTCGTTGCCACCAGTAAAGGTCCAAGAAGAAATTGCAAAGGTTGTTGGATCTTCTCAGCCAAGGATTGAACACCGAACAAAAATGCCTTATACAGATGCCGTGGTCCATGAGATCCAGAGGTTTGCCAATATCATCCCAACCAACCTGCCACATGCCACGGCTACAGATGTTACCCTTAATGGCTACTTCATTCCAAAGGTGATCCTTATCATTGAACTGCTGCCTACTAGTTACAATATATTTTAAGGCTTTCCTGGGAGTAAGCCCCTTGGACTTCAATGTGGGTGACATCTGTGCAGACTTGTATAGGATTGCACTGTAAGCATGCAATCTACCCATCAGAAGCTGTCAGGCATCAGCTTCAACCCATTAAACAGATATCAGTGGAAAGGAGCACAAGGTTGGAAAACAAACCATTTCTAGTGGGAGATCATGGTCAAACAAAAGACATTTCTCAGATTAACTCAAATCTCATTTCTCCTACACTAAATATGTATTGTACCAGAGGCATATGCTTTATATTAAAATGACTCTTGCTTTCCCTTTGCAGGGGACATTCATCATACCATTGTTGTCCTCTGTGCTGCACGATGAATCTCAATGGGAGAAACCACATAAATTCTATCCTGAACATTTTCTCAACTCTGAAGGAAAATTCGTAAAGAGAGATGCTTTCATGCCTTTCTCTGCAGGTAATTTTTTTTACTTTTGTGTATATCTGCATAGTGTGTACTTAGTCAATGGGATTTTTACATACATGGAATGTAACCCATAGTGAAAAGGTAAGAATCACATCCGTTGCTGTGGCCATTTCTGCCACTAGATCTGGCCACCATTGGTGTGTGGTCCCTGGAATGTTTCTCACCTTGGAATGGGGCCTTCAGGCTGAAAAGACACCCCCCCCCCCCCCCGGTTTTCAGCATTGCAGGATGGCTCGTATTGGGAGTTCATAATTCTTTTAAAATGGGCACGTGAGCTGTTATTTTATTTCTGCATTTCCTTCTGCTTCAAAATATTAGGAATGTTATTAAGCAACTGCTACACCCAGTTTTTCTGCTGCCTATGTTTCCATACAGGTCGGAGAGCATGTTTAGGTGAGACTCTTGCCAAAACGGAGCTCTTCCTCTTCTTCACAAGTCTCCTGCAGAGATTCACCTTCCAGCCACCCCCTGGAACATCTCAAGAAGACCTGGACCTTACTCCTGCTGTTGGGCTTACAACACCACCCATGCCCCACCAACTCTGCGCTCTGCCACGTTTCTAAGACTCACAAGCTCCTGGCTTGCTTAGCTTACCTGTGTGTGCAATGCGAGCCTTTCTTAAAACACCCCTATTCTGCAAGGGTATTTGGGTTGAGTAGCCTAGTGGTGGAATTGGTGCATTGTTGTTGTTGTTTAGTCGTGTCCGACTCTTTGTGACCCCATGGACCAGAGCACGCCATACTCATACTGGTAGCTTCAAGAACACCATCCAACCATCTCATCCTCTGTCATCCCCTTCTTCTTGTGCCCTCCATCTTTCCCAACATCAGGGTCTTTTCCAAGGAGTCTTCTCTTCTCATGAGGTGGCCAAAGTATTGGAGCCTCAGCTTCACGACCTGTCCTTCCAGTGAGCACTCAGGGCTGATTTCCTTCAGAATGGATAGGCTTGATCTTCTTGCAGTCCATGGGACTCTCAAGACTCTCCTCCAGCACCATAATTCAAAAGCATCAATTCTTCGGCGATGAGCCTTCTTTATTGTCCAGCTAGTGATGTATGGAAGTGAGAGGTGGAATTGGTGCATGCTTTGTCACAAACCTGAAGTGTTCCGTTTACCTACCATACTGCCGAATCCCGTGAAACTATCATTGGAGCATCTCTTACTTAAAACCTGGCCCTGAGTTCTTATGACACTTGAGGCATAGAGATCAATCAACAAATCTGGTTGCATCTATTCCCATGTTAAGGTATACCTTCAAAGATATTCCCAGGTGGATGTGCAGATAATTGTGACCAAGACAATAAAGGGTCTGGAAACCATGCCTTATGTTGAAGTTGAGGAAGTTGGGTATATTAGCTTCTGTGGCTCCAATGTAGTCAAGTCAAGTAACCTTTATTGGCATTACATAAGAACATTCAGAATACATTCAGAATAGATAGGCCAGTGCGATCTCGTCGCCACCCCAATGGCACAGTCACTCGCCAAGGGGCAGAAGAGGTGAGCAATCTGCCTCATCTCTGTGGGTTTCCAGCAAGGGCAGGATCCTGTAGCATACTTCAGCGACAAAAAATCAAATAGCGGAACTTAGCTACTGTCTTGGTGCGCTCCTGGTCTCTCCCCTGTAATAAGAAGCGCATATCCTCCGTCTCTGGTTTCCATGTTGGAATACATAGATGGTCTAGAAACTGTTGGCGGAGATCATCATACATTTTACATTTAAGAGCCATGTGAGCTAGAGTTTCCACCAGGTGGGCATCGCATGGGCAGATCCTATCTCCTTCTGCCAAACCCGCAAACGTAGCCCAAAGGAGGTTAGAAGGATTAGAATTGAACCTAGTCAGTGGAAAGGCCCTTCTTTCTTGTGCATTAAACAAAAATTGTAAATAATTAAGATTAAATTCCTGCAGCCAAGAGAGTTGAAAATAAAGAGGGGAGCATGTTTTTCCCCCAACTGAGATTAGTTCCTGGCGATCTATGTCCCACAGCCTAGTCTTTAACATGGTCTTGGCAACTGGGAAAGCCGCACCGTCCAGGAGATCCTCTGAAAGCCCGAGTTGCCGTATCTTTGTGCGAAACAGTTTTAGCCCTGGGGAAGGGAAGGAGTCAGACAGAACTTCGTTGAGTAAGGTATCTTTGTCTGCTGAAAAACAGATGTTTAGCCAGCATAAAAGAAAACTCATCAAGGCAACTGTCTCTAGCTTATGTTGGACTCCTCTAAACACAGGGCTGCATAAAGTATGCATCATGGGACAGCAAAGATCTTAACTAGAAAGGCTGCCTGCACTCTTTCTGCTGACTGGGAAAACCCTGACATCCAGATTGGAATTTTTGATGCATTGAGTTTGGGGCTGTGAGCATCCACTAGTTTTAGTAATGGGGCAAGGTCATTTAAGAAGAGATTAAAAAGAGAGGGAGCAAGAACACAGCCCTGTTTCACACCTCGATTTATAGCAACAGGGTCTGACACCTCGTCCCCTGGAGTTATTATTATACGACAGGTATTATTTGAGTAAAGCTTTTTAATCAGGTAAAGTAACCTGGGGTCTAAGCCCAGTGTCTCCAGTTTGGACCATAACAGTCCCCTGTCGACTGAGTCAAAAGCAGCCTTAAGATTTAAAAAGGCCACAAATAGTCCTTCTTTATGGTGCCGCATGTACTTGGCGGCTAAATGGGATAACACTATACAGTTACGTAAAGTGGATTTCCCTGGCCTAAACCCTGCCTGCTCTGAGCCTATGATGATGTTCAGGTCAAGCCACGTAGTTAATTTGGATAATAGATGTTTTGCATACAATTTCCCAATATTTGACAATAGGCTTATTGATCAATAGTTGGAAGGTAATTTTTTGTCCCCCTTTTTAAAGATTGGAATAATTACAGAATTCTGCCATGAATTAGGCATAATTCCAGTTTTGTCCACCACAGTGAATAGTTCTGCTAGAATCAGAGCCCACCAGTCTGGCTTGGCTTTAACTAGTTCAGACGGGATGGCTCCCATTTGGATCCTGTAGAAGACAAGGCTATACAATTCTGTATATAACTGCCCCAGGAGATTGAACCATTGGCAGACATAAAGACATACCCACCTATAGATTTATAGATTTTTGCACCCCCAGCCCACTCAGCGTCCATGTAACCTACCAGTTCAGGATCACTGTAATCTGGCAACTTTAATTTAGAGTTCATGATACCCTTTAGATGTCTGACAACTCTCTTGATAGCTGTCCAGTCGTGTTCAGTAGGAACTTTCACTTTTCTGCTCAGAATAATCACTGCATTTGTTATAACCAACCTGCATGTCATGGTCAGGTACAAAAGTATCGCTGACCTGTATTTGTTGTTGTCAGGCAATGGCTTTGTTTCCTTCTGGTTCTTTAAAAAGTCTATAGTAACAGATGCAGCAACTGGGTGTGCTTCTGGCATCTCCATGTTGTGGTTCGAGGACCCGACCCCCGCGCCGTGGAAATGAATAGACAAGGACATGTGATATATGGTTTATGGGCATGGAAAAGGCCACAACTTTATTGGTTACAGCGGTGAAAAGGTATTGGCTTAGGCATTGGATGTCCACCACAGGGGTTGAATCACCAGTGGGCGGAGCCTGTTGATGATAATACAACTAAAGCTCTCCCCTGACGTCACCAGAGGTCGTGCCATGGCCTCCCGCCAAGCAGGCATCGGACAGAATACACGACCTCCGGATTCCTTTAATGGAATACCCAAAAATTGAAGGCTTAGGCGATGGCCACACCTAGCCTTCCAACACACCATCACGCAATAATCCAATGCCTAACCTACCCACCAATACCACGAAAGTTGTGACGATTGCTACGAGGTAGGCGAAAAAACCCCATGGCCTACTGCCATGCGGAAAAACTCCTACCAGGCCCCCCAACTAACCAGGGCGACCAACCTAAGGTCCATAGCAAGGCCAAGACCCTAAGCTAAAGGGAGTGGAGGGTGGGTGACTCTCAGCGAGACGAGGAGGAAAGAGGCCGGGGAGAGGGCTGGCGCTTCGATTTAAAGCTCGCTGGACACGCCCCCCACCGGCACCCGATTGGGTGCCGGCTGGTGGGCGGGCGCGCCAGCCAGGTGAGCTAGGTAAGCAGGGGGCAGTTGCCCCCTGCTAGGGGGTGGGGCTTGGGCTCCCGCCCACAACCACTCCCCTCTCTTTCAGGGAGGAGAGTCTTTGTGGTTCGAGGACCCGACCCCCGCGCCGTGGAAATGAATAGACAAGGACACGTGATATATGGTTTATGGGCATGGAAAAGGCCACAACTTTATTGGTTACAGTGGTGAAAAGGTATTGGCTTAGGCATTGGATGTCCACCACAGGGGTTGAATCACCAGTGGGCGGAGCCTGTTGATGATAATACAACTAAAGCTCTCCCCTGACGTCACCAGAGGTCGTGCCATGGCCTCCCGCCAAGCAGGCATCGGACAGAATACACGACCTCCGGATTCCTTTAACGGAATACCCAAAAATTGAAGGCTTAGGCGATGGCCACACCTAGCCTTCCAACACACCATCACGCAATAATCCAATGCCTAACCGCCACCCGAGCCGAAGGCTCACCGCCAATACCCTCACAGCTGCAACCAATCCCTCACACTACTGATAACGCTGTCAAGCCACAAATCGTTTCCTTGGTCTGAGAGATGTACCCCATCATCCCGGTACAAGGCCTTGTTGCCAACCCGGATACGGTCATGCGTGATAACTTGGCCATTCAAATATCGCACCCGACGGGACACGGCTCTGTTCAGTATCTTCCTAGTTCTCTCAACGGCCATACAACTCTGTGCCCCACGCCAAACAATTCTTTTCAGGAGGGAGGACCAAAACACAGTAGTCCCAGGGCACGAGACAGCAATCTCGCCCAAATCAGTTCTTATGCTCCATGACAAGTCCGCAGTTCCTCTGGTAACAAGGTCATTCTCCCCTAGTTGAATAATAAGGATGTCGGGGGGGGGGCAAACAAGGCCACTTTTTCACGCAACAAAGGCATAAGCTCCTGCCAACGCATGCCTCTTCTCGAGAACCAGAAACAACGAATTCCGGGGTGCAGGCCAAGGTTAACGGTAAGGCCGGAACTGCACGCCCTCGCACGGGCCCAATGGACAATACTATGGCCGCAGATCCACACGATCTTTCTGACAGCAGCTGAGGATGAAAAGAAGGAGAGGCCAAGGTAAGTCGGGGTAATGGGGGTAACGCAATCTAACGGATATAAGCCTTATATGCATCTGATCTCCAACGACCCATTTCCTTAATCCTGTCAACCGGCAGGCCCAGACGAGCAGCTGTTGTTGCAGCGCCGATTCGAAAAGAGTGCGCTGCGTAATCTTGGGAAGGTAACCCACAAGCGTCAATGGCTCTGCGGAGCACCCTCGTAAATTGGTATCTTAGCAAAGGAGACCCATCCTGATGAATCAGAAGCGGGCCCGGGCTGGGAGGCCGGAGGTGGAGGAACCGTCTGGTGTCCTTTACTGGGCATGGACCCGACTCCTTCGAAGCTACCAGTTTCACCAACACCCCCCTACCAGCCTGATCTGTTTTAGACTGACGTATCCGGACTGTCATGGACGCCTCAGCCAGTTGCACGTCTTCCGCTAAGAGGCCGCGCGTTGAGCCGTTTGCACTAACCTCGGCTACAACCTCGCCCACCCGCAGGGCGCCAAAAAATGCGATTGAATAGGCGGCGGAGAACATGCGGGCCTCATACTTGGACCAGCAGATGGACCTCAATTTTGTGCGGATCTTGGTCAGTAACGCATAAGAGATCGGCTTACGGCCCCCGGCCTTCGAAGGTTGCAGCCTGCCCCAGCCTTCAATGGCCCTGCGGACTAAGAAGTCACTACATGGATCGAATGAGAAAGTGGCCTTAGAGAAAAAACTAATGGCCGCCACATGTATCTTCAAGGTTTTTTTAGCTCGACCTAGGTCATCAAGGTGCGAAAGATATCTTAAGACGTCATCAGTGGACAGTGGCACACTAGGGGCAAGCCCCGATAACCCTGACCTGAAGCCCAAGAAATCGCACCAGGCCTTCTTATAAGACCTGACTGTGGAAGGTGCGACGGACGCCAATACTCCCTGAATCACTTTGCGTCTCCAACACTCCACAGGTGCTCCGGAAAGGGTTCGGACGACAGTTGCGCTCCAGGTGCCAGCGACCGGAAGCGGGACATCTGAAAGCGAGACAAGGCATCTGCAATATTAGCCAGGTGAGCTAGGTAAGCAGGGGGCAGTTGCCCCCTGCTAGGGGGCGGGGCTCGGGCTCCCGCCCACAACCACTCCCCTCTCTTTCAGGGAGGAGAGTCTCTGTCAGTTAGTTAAGTGACTTTCTGTTTCTGGCTTAGAATAAAACAACCATCTTCTCTCTGTATCTGGACTCCTAGATAGTAATGAACTTTTTCTTGTTTTTTGACCACCACATCTTTGCTTAAATTTTCTTCTACTACTGTGTACTTAGTGTCATTTATGATTGCAATTATCAGGTCATTCATAAATGCCAGAACGTAAGACAATTGTTCAATCTTACATTTGTTGTACAAAAACTTGTCTCCATGGCCCTAGCTGTGTTAGCATGGTGTGTGATATTTCGTTCCATGCCCTAGGAGCAGAGCAAGGGGGTTGCATAATTTTTTTTGTCACCCTCCCCTCCCATGAATCCCAAGCTGACAGTGAGCGGCCCCAGTGAAGTGGTGAACCTCCCCCCCCTCTTCCCCTGGCTTGCTGTAGGCTTGGGAGTCATGGGGGGGGTGACAAAAAAAATTCCACACCAGGTACCACCAGAGCTTGCTACTCCTCTGGCTCTGCTGAGCTATTGGTGGGATGCTCCCAGTCCAAGCATGGTTGAAGCCACTGGGGGGGGTTGGGGCTCTGCGCAGCCTCCTTGGTTGTCGTGTTGGGAAACCTTGGTTACCCCCCAATCATGGTTGTGGCGGCAGCCGTGGTGGCAGTGCTGGGACCAGCCAGGCAGCGCCATTGGTGCTGGCGGACCTCAGGAGCTCCATGCCGCTGTGGGGCTTGCCATCTTGCCTCTCCAGAAGTCCATACTGGTGCACTTTCAGAAATCCATCCCTGAATGCAATGATTACAAAGAATTTCACCATACTGCTGCCCTTTACTCCCCTTATAACAGATTAATTTTACACATAATCTGGGTGACAGATCTGCATCCAGGTTCAAGAGAGTTTAATAATGGTTTAATGATTAGCTTGAGAAAGTACGTAGCATAATATATATGCTGCTCACTGCAGTTGCAAGACATTGTCCTCGACCAAACTGCACTGTGGCTTTCATTATAACCACTGCAAAAAAAATTGCTTGTTGAAACAAAATGGATTGGACGGAGCCGATTCCAGCGTTGTTCCTCTTTATCCTTATGGTTTACTTTGTTTTGAAACTGGGCACTTTCTGGGACAAGAGCTCCCAAAATCTTCCACCAGGACCAAGGCCTTTACCTCTCATTGGGAATCTCCACATCATGGATCTCAAGAGGCCTTACAGAACCATGTTAAAGGTAAAGATTCCAGTTCTTCCCATGGCAAGGCTGAAGGATACTGGGGCAGCCAAGTCAGATGAGCAGAGTAGATTATTATTATTATTATTCTTAATATCAATAATGCATTACATTTTGTTCTTTTAGAGCCTATAAATCTCATCTTCCCTTTGTGTGCTACAGAACCACCTCTTAACTTTCCCAATCATAGGACCTAGTTGCATTTTATAACTGGTAATTTGAACAAGGTGTTTGGTGTCGAATCCTGTTTGACTATGCCTCCATTTTCAAGTATTCAAAAGTGCCAATGCAAACCTTGCCCAGCCCAGCCTCCTCCTTCATCCTATCTTTCTAAACTAGATTTGAGAGGTGCCATTAAAGGTATAATCACTTTTATCCTTACAACTGCCTAATTTGTTCTGGTTTTCTGATTATTCCCAGCAAATATTTGTGCTGCCACAACTGAATAATAATAATAATTTATTATTTATACCCTGCCCATTTGGCTGGGTTTCCCTGGCCACCCAACAGACTAAGAACATGATAAAACATCAAACATTAAAAACTTTCCTTAAAACTACTGCCTTCAGGTGTCTTCTAAAAATCAGATAGTTGTTTATTGCCTTGACATCTGATGGGATGGCGTTCCACAGGGCAGGTGCCACTACTGAGAAGGCACTCTGTCTGGTCCCCTGTAACCTCACTTCTCGCAGTTAGGGAACCGCCAAAAGGCCCTGAGCCCTGGAGCTGAGTGTCCAGGCTGAACGATGGGGGTGGAGACGCTCCTTCAGGATACTGGGCCGAGGCCATTTAGGGCTTTAAAGGTCAGCATCAACACTTTGAATAGTGCTTGGAAACGTACTGTGAGCCAACGTAGGTCTTTCAGAACCAGTGGTATATTGTCTCGGCAGCCACTCCCAGTCACCAGTCTAGCTGCCGCATTCTGGATTTGTTGCAGTTTCTGGGTCACCTTCAAAAGTAGTCCCACATAGAGCACATTGCAGTAATACAAGCAGGAGATAACTAGAGCATGCACCATTCTGGCAAGACAGTCTGCTGGCAGATAGGGTCTCAGCCTGCGTACCAGATGGAGCTGGTAGACAGCTGCCCTGGACACAGAATTGACCTGCGCCTCCATGAACAGCTGTGAGTCCAAAATGAATCCCAGGCTACACATCTGGTCCTTAAGAGGCACAGTTACCCCATTCAGGACCAGGAGTCCTCCACACCTGCCGGCCTCCTGTCCCCCTAAAACAGTACTTCTGTCTTGTCAGGATTCAACCTCCATCTGTCAGCCACCATCCATCTTCCAACCGCCCCCCAACACTCACACAGGACCTTCACTGCCTTCAATGGTTTTTATTTAAAAGAGAGGTAGAGCTGGTTATTATCCGCATACCCCACAAGTGAGAGCCCAGGGGCCTGAACACTCATCCCCCAACACCACTTTCTGGACACGCCCCAGGAAGAAGGAGTGAAACCACTGTATAGCAGTGCCCCCAGCTCCCAGCCGCTCTAGACGGTCCAGAAGGATGTCATGGTCGATGGTATCAAAGGCCACTGAGAGATTCAGCAGAACTAGGAAACAGCTTTCACCTTTGTCCTTAGAAGGCCGGAGATAATCGAGCAGCACAACCAAGGCAGTTTCAGTCCCATGATGAGGCTTGAATCCCAAATGGAAGGGATCCAAATGGCCCGCATCCTCTAGACATTCCTGGAGTTGTTCAGCAACCACCCGCTCAATCACCTGGCCAAAGAATGGAAGATTTGAGACTGGGTAATAGTTGGCCATACTGGCTGGGTGCAAAGATTTATTTTTTAATAAGTGGCTTTATAACCACCACTTTCAGCGGGTTTGGGAAGGCTCTTTAACAGAGTGAAGCATGCACCACCCCGCAGAACTTTTATGAGCCAGGATGGGCAAGGATGGAGGAGACAGGTGGTCAGTTGCACTTGTCCAAGCAGATATTCCTGGAGTTGTTCAGCAACCACCCGCTCAATCACCTTGCCAAAGAATGGAAGATTTGAGACTAGGTGGTTGTTAATGCAGTCTTGGTTCTGTCAGAGATGATGTACATTAATATATTCTTTGGGTATACCAGAACTCTCTTTCTCACTTTTTCTTCCGTTGAATTCCAGTTGTCAAAGCAGTATGGCCCCGTCTTCAGCATCCAAATGGGACCCCAGAAAACCGTGGTGTTGACAGGATATGAGACAGTAAAGGAGGCTCTGGTTAATCAGGCGGACGCATTTGCTGACAGGCCCATTGTTCCATTATTTCAAGAGCTTGCACAAGGCTTTGGTGAGGCACCTCCCTTTCTATTGGAACTGGTAATGCTTGCAAACACACAGTGCTCCCACCAGGTGAACACAGTCTGTTCCCAAGAAATCGTTTGTAAGATGAGCGTTTGCAAAGCAAGTCATCGAAATCCATTGTTTCCTGTGGAGGAAAATCCTTGTGAATTTTTCAACCCACCTCAGTGCCTTTGACATTGACAGAGTATCTGCAGGCATTAGGCTGAGAGTGTGTCACAAAAAGTGTCACCTGTGGATTTCTTCAGATAAAGCTAAAATGTTAAAAAGAGTGGACCAGGTCTTGACTTTCAGTGGATAAGTGGTGCTCTGTTGAAGAAACAAAAATGGAGACCAGTTAAAGCAAACCTTTCCCATTCCCGCCTTCTTCCATATTGTAGAGGTGGGAGTCATATTGTAGAGGTGGGGGAGAATGAGACAGGAGGATTGTGAATAATAGTTGCACAGCAAAGTAATGCCACACACCAACGGGAAACTGACTGACCATTTTCTGGCCTAGAATCATAGAATCATAGAGTTGGAAGAGATCACAAGGGCCATCGAGTCCAATGCCCTGCCAAGCAGGAAACACCATCAGAGCACTCCTGACATATGGTTGTCAAGCCTCTGCTTAAAGACCTCCAAAGAAGGAGACTCCACCATACTCCTTGGCAGCAAATTCCACTGTCAAACAGCTCTTACTGTCAGGAAGTTCTTCCTAATGTTTAGGTGGAATCTTCTTTCTTGTAGTTTGGATCCATTGCTCCGTGTCCGCTTCTCTGGAGCAGCAGAAAACAACCTTTCTCCCTCCTCTATGTGACATCCTTTTATATATTTGAACATAGCTATCATATCACCCCTTAACCTCCTCTTCTCCAGGCTAAACATGCCCAGCTCCCTTAGCCGTTCCTCATAAGGCATCGTTTCCAGGCCTTTGACCATTTTGGTTGCCCTCCTCTGGACACGTTCTAGTTTGTCAGTGTCCTTCTTGAACTGTGGTGCCCAGAACTGGACACAGTACTCCAGGTGAGGTCTGACCAGAGCAGAATACAGTGGCACTATTACTGGCTAGCCTACACAGAGAAGATAAATAAAGATAAAGCACAGATCCCAGGGTTCCCTGGCCTAGACTACACAGAGAGGATAAATTAAGAAGGCATAATAGAATACAAATAACAAGCTGAGTTCTGCTTGGCCTGACATGTACAAACCACCCTCTACTCTATCCTACACTTAGTAGGGGAAAATATTGTTCAATGGGTTCTCAGGTCTTGCTCTGATGGCACAGCTGCCAGCTACTTTGTCAAAGCTCAGAAGTCTGAGTCTGAATGGGAGAATAGCTGGGATCCATTCTCAGTTCCATGGAAGAAATGCAGAACACAATTTATTGATTCTTTGTTCAATGGCCATGCAAACATGATACTTTTCCTCCCATCTCTTCAGGTGTAATTCTGTCTAATGGTGAAAACTGGAAAGTGATGCGGCGGTTTGCTTTAAGCACATTACGGGACTACGGAATGGGAAAGAGGACCATAGAGGATAGAATTGTTGAGGAATGCAGTGTCCTGATAAAGAAATTTGAATCTTACGAAGGTGGGTTGGTGTTTTCCTCTGGTGCATAGCTATACTAGCATAGTTTAAAGGTGCCAAGACTATTGTGTTACATATTCCTAACTTCCAGAAGCACAGATCCCAGGGTTCCCTGCAATTGGTCTGTTCCTGTAATGTGCAGATTGCACTGCAATAACTCCTGTGACTTCCAAGCATTTCTTAACCCAGCTATGGCCACATCCAGCAGCACTTAGGATCAGTTTATTTGTTAAATGAGGTCTACACATAGGGAAGCTGCCAGTAGGGATTTAAGGCAACAAAGAACAGACTTAAAAACAATGCCCTTTCCATACTTTGAATTTCTGTGGGGATGTTCAGGGAGGCAGGAGAGGATATATTGTTTAATGATATCCCCCAACTTGCGTTAGCAGAGGAAACAGGAAGTTTTCTCCTGGCTGGTAGAAAGCATCCCATAGCATGTCCATTCTAGGAATGTTGCACTTGACTCCTATGTGTTTTACATTCCACATTTTTAAAAGAGTATTTTTGTTTAACTGTCATATTTATGTATAGGAAACCCATTTGAGACCACCACAATTATGAATGCAGCTGTTGCCAATATTATAGTGGCCCTACTACTAGACAAGCGATTTGATTATGAAGATCCCACATACATAAGACTTCTGAAGTTGGTCAATGAAAATGTCCGGCTTTTCGGAAGCTCTTCAGTCCTGGTAATCTATTCTTTTCCAATAAAACAAACAGTTGATTGTAATGACATTGTATGCAAAGTGGGGAGGGCAACCTGTTTATTGTATATTGTTCACGATTCACTACAAAACACAAAATGATATTGTGAGAAACTTGGTGGTGATTCGAAATATTTAGAAAACTCACATGGCACAGTCATCCCATAACTGTAACAAAGTCTCTTTTGCACACACGCTTTCTGGCCTCACTGCCATCGGGACTCCAAGGACAAGGAAGAACAAGTGATAGTTGGTTCCATGATGGCTCAGAAGGGGCCTCCAAGGGCAGATCTCCCTCTCTGAAGGCAAACCTCCAGAGGAGACCCTTCATAGCCTATTATTCTGGGGTTGCACATAAATTACACTGCCCTGAGGTAGCCCTAACCCCATTCCAAATGCCACTCAAGAGTTTTGTTTGTATTTGGGCAACCATGCTTTGAGAGACCCAGCTGAGAGTACAATACTGAGTTTTTCTAATGTCTCTTTTTCTTTTTTCACATTTTTATCCTTTCAGCTGTATAACATGTTTCCTGCTCTTGGTTTTCTTCTGGGGGCTCGTAAGACTGTCATCCAAAACAGAGATGAACTGTTTGCCTTCATAAATGCCACCTTCATAAAACACCTCAGAGATCTGGATGAAAATGACCAGAGGAGCTTTATTGACTCATTTCTTATCCAACAGCAAGAGGTAATGGAGTCTTTTAAGTTGGCCCAGAATAAGCGTTGCCATTTTCAAGTCATGTTTTGAGGGCATATTCGCAAGTGAATGCATAAGTTGTAGTCAGGAAGTCTCACTTCAGAAGGGACCAACCTGGCATACTTCCTACCATTTCCCAATAGTCAGCCATTGTTAATGTGTTACAGAAGTTGCCTCTGCAGGGTCAATGGTTGCATGCTCAACAGCATTTCTGGGGAAAAAATCCCTGATCAAGAAAACATGTAATTATAGATAATTATGCAGTGATGAGAGGTAATCAAGTCATAAATATTGGTTGCCAGACGCCCTTTTGATACAAGAAGGGATGGGATAATGCCTCATGTGCTCAGAAGGAGGCATTCTTCACACTTGAGGAGATAGGAAGCTTTGAGGGTGGGGAGGCATCTCAGAGCAAGGAAAAAACATTGGCCCATGCACTGACCAATCACCCTTAAATTAGGGCTTCATTTCTTTTAACCATTACTAAGATTGGAAATGAATATGAATTGGAGTTTCTGCTTATCAATTAATTAGCACCCAGAAAAGGAAGCAGGTGGTTGGGTGATGACAGAGTTCTAAATAACAGGCTGGAAATTATTTCTAAAATCTTAAACTAATTACTGATGAGTTTGAAAAGTTAAAGCAGATATACAGGCCTGGTGTGCTGGTCCCATGGGTTACCCGAGAGGCGAGGTCCAAGTCCGGTCTGTGGTCAAAGGCGCAACATGGAGGCAGTCCGTAGTAGCTGAAGCTGGGTGCAGGGCAGGAAGTCGGGTGAAGTCAGGAACAGGCATGCAAGCAGGGAGACAGGGCGGGTCATGAGCTCAGGCAGGAAAGCAGGACAGGGGCCAGGCAGGAACTAGCAACCAACAATGTTGCTCCCACAAGTTGGGACTGGGGATGGCCGGCTTTTATCTGCCCCGAGGCATAGGGCAGCCCCTATCCTCTGGTGACTCACCTCTCCTGGCCTGGAGGCGAGCACTCCTCCTGCAGGAACCCTATATCATCATGATGGCATAGTCTGGAAAACCTGGAATCTCTCACTACTTAGCGACTGGAGTGATGTGCAATGATACTTTGGATCACCGGGTCCAGTCAGGTATTCATTTTTATCTTTGCACGTGAAATTTTCTCACTCCATTCGTTTTAATCAGTTCATACTCTTTGCAACCCAGGAGGAGAAGAAGAAGAAGACGAATGCATATTTCCACAACGAAAACTTAAAAACTGTTGTGGCCAATTTATTTGCTGCTGGCATGGAGACCACTTCTACCACACTGTGCTGGGGAATGTTACTAATGATGAAACATCCTGAAATTCAGAGTGAGTGCTTTTAATTGGGTTGGCTCCCATTATTCTGAGATATCTTAATTCCAGTTATATGTAACTATTAGAGAGATAAAATATTATAATTTATTATTATTATATTCTCTTTCCCGCTTTTATTCCCGCTTTTTTTAAATTACATCTTATTCTTTGTGCCAAAACTTCTAAAACTGTTATAAACAATGAAGGTGACAGTGGGCAACCATGTCTACTTCCATTAGTTATTTTACAATTCTCATTCACTACATTACTTACTGATGGATCAGTATTTATTGCCTTAACTCCTTTTATAAAACTGTCTCCACAAACCATATATTCCAAAGCCTTAAACATATAAAGTCCCAGGAGACATTGTCAAATGCTTTCTCGGAGTCTAAATGCTTTCTCTTTTAATACAGTTTTCAACCTATTAGCTAATATGTCTGCAAACAGTTTATAATCGTTATCCAACATCGAAATTGGTTGATAGCTCTTAAGCAGCTTTGGATCTCTATTTTGTTTATGAATCAAAGTTATGAATTACACTCTTCGGGGATTTGGGTAACTCTCCTGTATTCAAAGTTATAGTCATAATATCTTTTAAAGGTTGCATTCGGTAATCTTGTAATATATTGCTGAAACTCCAACAGGTCCGGGTGCCTTCCGTAATTTTGCCTGTAAAATTACTTGCTGTAATTCCATCATTGTGACAGGTCTATTCAGAAATGACATTTTAACTTTTAGGTATCTTAAGCAGTCTGTTGTCTTCTAAATATTTACCCATTTCTTCTACGTTACCTTATTTGCCTTAGTATGGTGCTGTATAAAAACTCACGCATTGATCTATTATTTTTTTCAGATTTTCCACAACTCTACCTATTACATTTAGTCTATCAATGCAGTTTTTTCTTCTTTCTTCTTTATTTGCCAAGCTACTAGTTTTCCTGTTTCTTGGAGGCATATAACTTCCAAGTTTAACTTCTTTACAACATGATCAATTTTATTCATTTAGTCTTCTTATTTAGCCTATTTACATTCCCAGTTAGAATTCTCAAAGCCATCTTGTTCCATATTTATTTCTCTTTCACCTCCACCTCTGTTGAATCTTCCTCTTCCTGTCCAGCTTCCAGTTCAAATGCTCTTTCTCCAGCTAACTCTTTCCCATATTTTGTCCAGAATTTGTGAGGGTCCGAAGGATCCTAAAATCTTTGTTTTTGACCTTTATATGTAAAAGACACCACTTCAGAATATTCCCAGCAGTTATATTTTAATAATCATCCTGGATGCATATCTCTCCCTCAGTATATCAGGTTATTGTTTAAATTGTTTGTTTGTCCTTCTTAAAAATACATTTGTTAAATGCTAGAGATTAAATTTGTGAGCCTATGGAATTGTAGAACGAGTTTGTGGCAGTTTTATGCTTCAGAGATTAATTTTTAAGAGACCTAAATCAAAGAGATAATCTGAGCAGAAAAATGAATGCTTTTCTTTTCTTTACTTTTCTATGTTTTTGTTTCCCCCAGTAAAGGTCCAAGAAGAAATTGCAAAGGTTGTTGGATCTTCTCAGCCAAGGATTGAACACCGAACAAAAATGCCTTATACAGATGCCGTGGTCCATGAGATCCAGAGATTTGCCAACATCGTCCCAACCAACCTGCCACATGCCACGGCTACAGATGTTACCCTTAATGGCTACTTCATTCCAAAGGTGATCCTTTTCATTGAAGTGCTGCCTACTAGTTACAATATATTTTAAGGCTTTCCTGGGAGTAAGCCCCTTGGACTTCAGGGTGGGTGACATCTGTGTAGACTTGTATAGGATTGCACTGCAAGCATGCAATCTACCCATCAGAAGCTGTCAGGCATCAGCTTCAACCCATTAAACAGATCTCAGTGGAAAGGAGCACAAGGTTGGAAAAGAAACCATTTCTAGTGGGAGATCATGGTTTATACATTAAAGTTTGTCAAACGAAAGACATTTCTCAGATGAGCTCAAATCTCATTTCTCCTACACTAAATATTTATTGTACCAGAGGCATACACTTTATTTTAAAATGACTCTTGCTTTGCCTTTGCAGGGGACATACATCATACCATTGCTGTCCTCTGTGCTGCACGATGAATCTCAGTGGGAGAAACCACATAAATTCTATCCTGAGCATTTTCTTAACTCTGAAGGAAAATTCGTAAAGAGAGATGCTTTCATGCCTTTCTCTGCAGGTAATTTTTTTACTTTGGTGTATACCTGAATAATAATGATAATGATAATGATAATAATTTCTTATGTATACCACACCAATCTGGCTGGGCTTCCCCAGCCACTCTGGGCGGCTTCCAAAAGAATATTAAAATACTGTGATACATCAAACATTGAAAGCTTCCCTAAACAGGGCTGTCTTCTTAAAGTTGTTCTCTTTGACATCTGGTGGGAGGATGTTCCACAGGGAGGGCGCCACTACCAAGAAGGCCCTCTGCCTGGTGCCATAGTGTGTGCTTAGTCAATGGGATTTTTACATGCCTGGAATGTAGCCTATTGTGCAATGGTAAGAAACACATCAATTGCTGTAGCCATTTCTTCCCCTAGATATGGCCACCATTGGTGTGCAGCCCCTGGAATGTTGCTCACCAGGGAATGTGGCCCTCAGGCTGAGAAAGGTTTCCCACCCCGGTTTTCAGCATTGCAGGATGGCTCATATTGGGAGTTCACAATTCTTTTAAGATGGGCACAGTGAGCTGTTATTTTATCTCTGCATTTTAGTCTGCTTTAAAGTATTTGGGATGTTATTAAGCAACTGCCTAAACCCAGTTTCTCTGCTGCCTATGTGTCCTTACAGGTCGGAGAGCATGTTTAGGTGAGACTCTTGCCAAAACGGAGCTCTTCCTCTTCTTCACAAGTCTCCTGCAGAAATTCACCTTCCAGCTACCCCCTGGAACATCTCAAGAAGACCTGGACCTTACTCCTGCTGTTGGGCTTACAACACCACCCATGCCCCACCAACTCTGTGCTCTGCCACGTTTCTAAGACTCACAAGCTCCTGGCTTGCTTGGCCTACCTGTGTGTGCAATGCGAGCCTTTCTTAAAACACCCCTGTTTGGCAACGGTATTTGGGTTGAGTAGCCTAGCGGTGGAAATGGTGCATGCTTTGTCACAAATCTTGTGTTCCCCTTTACCTGCCATACTGCCGAATCCCGTGAAACTAGCATTGGAGCATCTCTTAAATAAAACCTGGCCCTGTGTTCTTATGACACTTGGGGCATAGAGATCAACCAACAAATGGTTGCATGTATTCCCATGTTAAGATATACTTTCAAATATCTTGCAGCATCATATTCCCAGGTAGATGTGCAGAGAAAGCCACTTCCGAGCTAGGGAGGAGGTGGGGTTGCGGGCTTCACGCCCCTTCCCACACTCGCGGGGGCTGGCTCCAGCCCACGCAATAGCGGGAAATCCTCGGACGCATCATACCCTGAGCCAGCCAATCG
The DNA here is from genome assembly GCF_965153285.1 of Podarcis tiliguerta. Taxonomy (NCBI): domain Eukaryota; kingdom Metazoa; phylum Chordata; class Lepidosauria; order Squamata; family Lacertidae; genus Podarcis; species Podarcis tiliguerta. Next base: position 114,535,984 of record NC_139536.1, on the reverse strand, counting down.
GCTGGCTTGGGGGGCGTGGCCTTGCCTACTTAGGTCTGGTGCGGCTGCGCTGCAGCTGACCTGGTTTTCCCTCCCCTCCCACCCTTTAGGCTAGGCTCTCTGATGTTGCTATGGGCTTCGGTCAGTCGCCGTCAAGGCATTTAAAATCTTAGAAGCAAAGCGGCTGTGAATAGGTCCCAATTATATATGAAAGTCCATCTGTACTCACTTTTTGAAGAGCAATTTAGGTTCTTAATGAGGCTTGGCATGCAATGCAAATTGTTAATGTAAGAGGGAAAAGAAAAAACATACCAAGACCGTCCAGATTCCAAACATCATGATGAGGATCTCTTTGAAGTTTGATGTACCAGAGACTGTACATACTGCAGGTTTTCCCCTCAGCTTCGTCAGTTCAGAGTGTGTCTGGTTGTCTTCCAAATCTTTATATTTTCCCAAACAGATGCTTCCGGCTATGGGGTGGCATCGCAGGAGTGTCAGTCCGTCCCTTGCTCCGTACCCCAGTGCCCTGGGGCAAACCGCGGGTCGTCGAGACAGTCCTCCCCTGCCCTGGGAAGGCTGCCAGGGCTAATTACCCCCATATCAGCCCTGAATTATCGGAACGGCTGAGGTCCAATCGTGTGGGATCCGCCATCTTCCACGGCCGGAAACAGGAAGCCCAGCACCAGCCACTTGGTTAACTCGAACTCTTGTGTCCTGTGTCTTTATTTCTATAGGGGGAGGCAGGAACTCGCCACGCAATTGTGACCAAGGCGAAAAAGGGTCTGGAAACCATGCCTTATGAGGAGTGGTTGAGGAAGTTGGGAATGTTAACATCTGTGGCTGCAATGTATGCTGATTCTGAACTGTATTTGTTGTTGTCAGGCAATGGCTTTGTTTCCTCCAGGTTCTTTAAAAAGTCTGTAATAATAGATCTGGCAACTGGGTTTGCTTCTGGCATCTCCTTGCTGCCAATTAGTTCTGTGACTTTCTGCTTCTGGCTTAGAAGAGGGGCGTCCAACTCCCACGAGACTGCGATCTACTCACGGAGAGGGGGAGGCACTGGCAGCCAAAGTTGTTCAGCTTCTTTTAGAGAGGAAAGTTCTATTTTGGGGGTTAAGGCCAAGGTTCTTGAGCCTTTTTTATGGAGAAAATCTCCATTATTAAGGGGGAAATGTCAGACTAGAGTAAAGGGGAGAGGGGATTAGTCATTCACCAAAAGATCGCTATGGAAACAATTTGCCTCACAGCCAAAACTCCGGCTTCTGTTCCAGCGATCAGCTGAATATGGTGGGTGGGGAGAGGGGAAGGACCAGCTGCTCTGAGGCAAAAACAAAGGAAAAGGAGCGAGCAAGTGACCAGAACCTCCCGGGTATTGATCAGTCAATCCTGATCAACCTGTTCGTTATCTCTGGAATAAAACAACCATCTTCCATCTTCTCTCTGTATCTGAATGAACTTTCTCTGAGAGTCTGGGTAGCTTAAATGGTGGAAATGTGTCAAATTCAAAATCAAAACTTCAATCTCCACAAGAGGAAAAACTCAAAACCTTCTCTGCCTAGCTACTGCTCTGAGAGGGAAGAGGGAGCTAATCCCTTTCACAATAGAGACAAGGGAAGTCACCATGGTCTCACCAGGAAATAGAAAAAATGTCTGGTTTGAATCTCTCTTCTCTCTTAAGAAAATCCAGCCACATCCACTAAAATACTTTGAATTTTGTCTTAACTGGGCCCCATAACTTTTGTAGGAATGGATTTAGGCACCACGAGAGGATGCACTGCTTAGTTATTATCCTTCCTTGCTCATATTGTTGCATGTCATATGCTCTAATGTATACAAAGATATACCCTAATGCCACCATGTTCAACAGTTTCAAGATGGAAATGAATAAAAACTATGCTAAAAAGAAAAATATGTGTGAGTGTTTCAATGGGAGAATGTTCAGGAAATACTGGACCCTTTCAAACTAAATGCTGTCGTCCCTAATTGAAGTTGAATAATTTCATCTGCAAATGATTTCACAATGCTGCTCTCTACTGATAATCCTGAGTTATTAATTCGCCGTGTTCAAGAGCATTGTAATCTGTTCTGGAAAGCATTAGTTTCTGGAAGTAAGCACCACTCACTTGAGTAAACATTAAACTGAAAGGAATATCATCCAATGTACAGCTTTGAATAGTCGTGGAGAAGAAAAAAATCAGAGGGATGGCTTAATGATTCGCTAGAGACATTACATAACATAATATAATATAATATATGGGTGGCTCATTGCAGTTGGTAGACACTGTTGTTGACCAAACTGCTCTGTAGCTTTGTTGTTTTTGTAGAAGTCTTTTAGACCGTGTCGGCCTTTGGGTTGCCAGGTTTTTATCTGGAGGTTTCTGCTTTTTTTCTGTTTGGCTCCGGAGACCTCCAGGCCTTGAAGCTCTACTCAGCTATTGGTGGGATGCTACCAGTCCCAGCGGGGGCAAGGCCACTGGGAGGTGGCTTGGGGCTCTTCACAGCCTCCTCGGTTGTTGCATTGGGCACCCCTGGTTACCCCCCAATCATGGTGCTGATGGCGGTGCAGGTACCATCCAGACAACGCCATTGGTGCTTGTGGTCCTCAGAAGCTCCATGCTGACCTTGGCGCTTGCCATCTTGCCTCACCGGAAGTCCATACTGGTGCACTTTGAAACATCCATCCCTGAATGCAGTTCAATGATTACTCCAAAGAATTTCAGAATGCTGCCCTTTGCACCCATTATAACAGATTAATTTATACATAATCTGGGTGACAGGTCTGCAGCCAAGTTCAAGAGAATTTGAATCTGTTCTGGGAGGCAACAGTTTTTGGAAGTAAGCACCACTCACTTGAGTAAACATTAAACTGAAAGGTAAATCATCCCATGTACAGATTTTAATAGTTGTGGAGAAGAAGAAAAAAATCAGAGGGGCAAATCAGAACACATTTCCATTTTACTGGATGGTTTAATGATTTGCTAGAGACAGTACCTAGCATAATATATATGTTGCTCACTGCAGTTGCAAGACATTGTTCTTCACCAAATTGCACTGTAGCTTTCATTGTAACCACTACCCCAAATAATTGCTTGCAAAAACGAAATGGATTGGACGGAGGCGATTCCAGCTTTGTTCCTCTTTATCCTTATTATTTCCTTTGTCTTGAAACTGGGCGCTTTCTGGAGCAAGAGCTCCCAAAATCTTCCACCAGGTCCAAGGCCTTTACCTCTCATTGGGAATCTCCACATCATGGATCTCAAGAGGCCTTACAGAACCATGTTAAAGGTAAAGCTTCCAGTTCTTCCCATGGCAAGGCTAAAGGGTACTGGGGCAGCCCAGTCAGCAGAGCGGGGTAATAATAATAATAATAATAATAATAATAATAATAATAATAATACACTTTGTTCTTTTACAGCCTATAAATCTCATCTTTCCTTTGTGTGCTACAGAACCTCCTATTATCTTTCCCAATAAATAGTCATAGGACCTAGTTGTAATTTATACCTGGTAATTTGAACAAGGTGTCTGGGGGTGTCTGGTGTCGAATCCCGTTTGACTCTGCCTCTATTTTCAAGGATGCAAAAGTGCTGATACAAACCTTGCCCAGCCCAGCCTCCTCCTTCAGCCTATCTTTCTAAACTAGATTTAAGAGGTGCCATTAAAGGTATAATCACATTTATCCTTACAACTGCCTAATTTGTTCTGGTTTTCTGATTATTCCTAGCAAATATTTGTGCTGCCGCAACTGAATAATAATAATAATTTAATAATAACTTATTATTTATACCCCACCCATCTGGCTGGGTTTCCCCTGCCACTCTGGATGGCTCCCAACAGATTAGGAACATGATCAAACATGATCAGACACCAAACTTTAAAACTTACTTTAAAAGGACTGCCTTCAGGTGTCTTCTAAAAGTCAGATAGTTGTTTATTTCCTTGACATCTGATGGGAGGGCATTCCACAGGGCGGGCATCACTACCAAGAAGGCCCTCTGCTTGGTTCCCTGTAACCTCACTTCTCGCAGTGAGGGAACTGCTAGAAGGCCTTCAGAGCTGGGTCTCAGTGTCTGGGCTCAATGATGGGGGTGGAGATGCTCCTTCAGGTATACTGGGCCGAGGCCGGTTGGAGCTTTAAAGGTCACCACCAACACTTTGAATTGCGCTTAAAAATGTACTGGTAGCCAATATTGGCCTTTACAGGCCGGTGTTATATGGTCTCGGCAGCCACTCCCAGTAACCAGTCTAGCTGCTGCATTCTGGATTAGTTACAGTGTCTGGGTCACCTTCAAATGTAGCCCCATGTAGAGCATATTGCAGTAGTCCAAGCGGGAGATAACTAGAGCATGCACCGCTCTGGCGAGACAGTCTGTGGGCAGTCTGTGGGTGGGTAGGGTCTCAGCCTGTGTACCAGATGGAGCTGGTAGACAGCTGCCCTGGACAAAGAATTGACCTGTGCCTTCATGGGCAGCTGTTTGTCCAAAATTACTCCAAGGCTGCACACCTGTTCCTTCCAGGGCACAGTTACCCCATTCAGGACGAGGGAGTCCTCCACACCTGCCAACCCCCTGTCCCCGCAAAACAGTACTTCTGTCTTGTCAGGATTCATCCTCAATTCAGCCACCATCTACCTCCAACTGCCTCCTGACACTCACACAGGACCTTCACTGTTCTGTTTTAAAAGAGAGGTAGAGCTGGTTATCATCTGCATACTGATGAACATGTAGCCCAAACCTCCTGATGATCTCTCCCAGCAGCTTCATGTTGATGTTGAAAATAATGGAGGAGAGGATGGAACCCTGAGGCACCCCACAAGTGAGAGCCCAGGGGCATGAACAGTTATCTCCCAACACCACTTTCTGGACACAGTCCAGGAGGAAGGAGCAAAACCACTGTATAGCAGTGTTTCCAGCCCCCAGCCCCTCTTGATGGTCCAGAAGGATGTCATGCTTGATGGTATCAAAGGCCACTGAGAGATCCAGCAGAACTAGGAAAGAGCTTTCACCTTTGTTCTTAGCTGCCGGAGATCACTGGCCTACAGTTTCAGTCCTATGATCAGGCCTGAATCCAGATTGGAAGAGATCCAAATGGTCCGCATCCTCCAGGCGTGCCTTGAGTTGTTCAGCAACCACCCGCTCAATCACCTTGCCAAAGAATGGAAGATTTGAGACTGGGTAATAGTTCACCATATTAGCTGGGTGCAAAGATTTATTTTTTAATAAGTGCCTTTATAACCACCACTTTCAGCGGGTTTGGAAAGGCTCTTTAACAGGTCTGCACCACCCCAAAGAGCTTTTATGAGCCAGAATGGGCAAGGATGAAGGAGACAGGTCATCAGTTGTACTTGTCCAAGCAGCCTATCCACATCCTTGGAGGTAACAGTTTGGAATTAATCCCATGCAACTTGACTAGACATCCCATGCAACTTGACTCTAGCACTCTCCTGCCCTGGCCCTGCTCCCAAGGTGGAGTCTACTGAACTGGGTGAAAAGGCTGAGCTGCTGTATCATGAGTCCAGCAACTGTTGCTGCTACAGCTATTAGTAGCAAATGTCTCGAAGAGGATTGTGGCATAGACAATGCTCTTTTACTTTATCATTAGGTTATTTGGATTCTGTTATTGAAAAAATCTGATAAAAGTCTAACAGTCAAACTGTGGATTGTATAAAAGAGCCTTTACTCTCAGGTAAATGTGCAAACTAATGCAGTCTTGGTTCTGTGACAGATGATTTACATTAATATATTCTTTGGGTATGCCAGAACTCTGTTTCTCACTTTTTCTTCTGTTGAATTCCAGTTGTCAAAGCAATATGGCCCTGTCTTGGGCATCCAAATGGGACCTCGGAAAATTGTGGTGTTGACAGGATATGAGACAGTAAAGGAGGCTCTAGTTAATCAGGCGGACGCATTTGCTGACAGGCCCACCTTTGCATTATTTCAAGAGCTTGCACAAGGCTTTGGTGAGGCACTTACCTTTCTATTGGAACTTGTAATGCTTGCAGACACAGACTGGTCCCACCAGGTGAACGCAATCTGTTCCCAAGAAATGGTTCATAAGATGAGTGTTTGCAAAGCAAGTCAACGAAATCCATTGTTTCCTGTGGGGAAAATCCTTGAGAATTCTTCAACCCACCTCAGTGCCATTGAAATTGACAGTGTATCTGTAGGCATTAGGCTGAGAATGTGTCACAAAAAGTGTCACCTGTCAATTTCTACAGATCAAGCTAAAATGTTAAAAAGAGTAGACCAGACCAACTTTTTTTGGTCTTGACTTTCAGTGGCTCAGTGGGGCTCTGTTGAAGAAACAAAAATAGAGACCAGTTAAAGCAAACCTTTCCCATTCCGACCTTCTTCCCAACAGTCATATTGTAGAGGTGGGGGAGAATGGGGCAGGAGAATTGTGACATGTCACATGGAAAAGTAATGCCACACACCAAGGGGAAACTGACTGACCATTTTCCGGCATAGCCTACACAGAGAGGATAAATTAAGAAGGCATAATGTCTGCTCATTGAATACAAAGTAACAAGCTGAGTGCTGCTGTGACCACTGTCATGTACAAACAACCCTCTACTCTATCCTCTCTATCTATTTGTTCTCAGGTCATGCTCTGATGGCACATCTACCAGCTACTTTGTCAAAGCTCAGAAGTCTGAGTCTGACTGAGAGAATAGCTGGGATCCATTCTCAGTTCCATGGAAGAAATGCAGAACATAATATATTGATTCTTTGTTCAATGGCCATGCAAACATGAAACCTTTCCTCCCGTTTTCAGGTGTAAGTCTGTCTAATGGTGAAAACTGGAAAGTGATGCGGCGGTTTGCTTTAAGCACATTGCGGGACTATGGAATGGGAAAGAGGACAATAGAGGACAGAATTGTTGAGGAATGCAGTGTCCTGATAAAGAAATTTGAATCTTACGAAGGTGGGTTGGTGTTTTCCTCTGGTGCATAGCTACACTACCATAGTTTAAAGGAGCCAAGACTATTGTGTTACATATTCCTAACTTCCAGAAGCACAAATCCCAGGGTTCCCTGCAATTGGTCTGTTCCTGTAATGTGCAGATTGTACTGCAATAACTCCTGTGACTTCCAAGCATTTCTTAGCACAGCTATGGCCACATCCAGCAGCACTTAGGATCAGTTTATTTGTTAAATGAGGTCTACACATAGGGAAGCTGCCAGTAGGGATTTAAGGCAACAAAGAACAGACTTAAAAACAATGCCTTTTCCATACTTGGAATTTCAACAGAATATTTTTGTTTAACTGTCATATTTATGTATAGGAAACCCGTTTGAGACCACCACAATTATGAATGCAGCTGCTTCCAATATTATAGTGGCCCTACTACTAGACAAGCGATTTGATTATGAAGATCCCACATACATAAGACTTCTGAAGTTGGTCAATGAAAATATCCGGCTTTTCGGAAGCACTTCAGTCACGGTAATCTATTTTTTCCATTTAAAACAAACAAACAGTTGATTATAATAACGGTGTATGCAAAGTGGGGAGGGCAACCTGTTTATTGTATATTGTTCACGATTCACTACAAAACACAAAATGATATTGTGAGAAACTTGGTGGTGATTCGAAATATTTAGAAAACTCACATGGCACAGTCATCCCATATCTATAACAAAGTCTCCTTTGCACACACGTTTTCTGGCCTCACTGCCATCAGGACTCCAAGGACAAGGAAGAACAAGTGATTGTTTGTTCCATGATGGCTCAGAAGAGGCCTCCAAGGGCAGATCTCCCTCTCTGAAGGCAAACCTCCAGAGGAGACCCTTCATAGCCTATTATTCCGGGGTTGCACATAAATTATGCTATGCTGAGGTAGCCCATCCCCCATTCCAAATGGCATTCAAGAGTTTTGTTTTGTATTTGGGCAATCATGCTCTGAGAGACCCAGCTGAGAGTACAATACTGAGTTTTTTCTAATGTCTCTTTTTCTTTTTTCACATTTTATCCTTTCAGCTGTATAACATGTTTCCTGCTCTTGGTTTTCTTTTGGGGGCTTATAAGACTGTCATTCAAAACAGAGATGAGCTGTTTGCCTTCATAAATGCCACCTTCATAAAACACCTCAGAGATTTGGATGAAAATGACCAGAGGAGCTTTATTGACTCATTTCTTATCCAACAGCAAGAGGTAATGGAGTCTTTTAAGTTGGCCCAGAATAAGCATTGCCATTTTCAATTCATGTTTTGAGGGCATTTTCACAGGTGAATGCATAAGTTGTAGTCAGGCAGACTTATTGCAGAAGGGACCAACATGGCATACTTCCTACCATTTCCCAATCTTCGGCCATTGTTAATGTGTTAACGGTACAGATGTTGCCTGTGTAGGAGCAAAGGTTGCATGCTCACCAGCATTTCTGAAAAAAATCCCCGATCAAGAAAAAATGACAATGGGGTTATATAAAAGAGCTGTTGTGGAGCCCAGAGAGATTGATGGATTTATGTTAAAAGATGACTGGAGGTGACAGAGATTGGATTTAGAAAGCGAGATTCTAGTTAGCAAATTGAAGGAAGAAAAACCCCCTCACCTCATAGGTTTGTAAAATGACTGGATGAAATTGCAAAAAAGAGAGAGAAATCTTTCCTTTTTAAAAAACCCCGAAGTGAAACATCACCAACTAGAAATGAGATTGGAATGTGGCACTAGGTATGATTTAATGAAGATACAATATGCAAATATTTATGGGTTATTTTACTGTTAAGATTTGTTGGAACCCTTGACAACTCATCATATTGAAACAGAGAAAGGCTGTTTTAGACACGATGAGAACAATTAAAGAGCTATATTTGGACTTTTTCAGTTGAATAAGGTGAACCCAAGAGGCCTGGGAGTAAAGATTGAAAAATATCATCAAGCAGAATGAAAAAAAGTGCTCAGTGTGGTGAAAATACTGAAAAACACCCCACTGCCTGTTGGTGCCATGCATCAACTATTGAATGAACAATTGGAAGAACTTAGAGTGGAGAGGCATTAAATTGTTAATAATGGGGAGCTGCTGCTGAAAAGGCCAATTCTCATGTTGCCATGCTCCGTTATTCTTGGAGAGGAGCTACAGGAAGAAGCCTTAGATGGATCTGCAGGATCTTGGTCGATTTATATGGGGAGAGGTAGTCTTTGATTTATTGCAGTCCTCAGTTGGCAGTTGGACTAGGACTTAATTAATTTTAAGTCTGCTCCTTATGTGAGGCAGACTATTCCACAGTAGGGAAGCATTTGCTCTTTGGCAATAGGCCAGGCATTTATCCTTCTCCCTCTTAACCACCACAGTTAAGATTCTTCCCTTTTCTCCTTCCTCTCTTCACTCCCCTCTCCCCTCAATTTATTTTGCCGCTTTTATCAAAATTTATACCCCTACAACATTATTTGGAATCCTCCCCCGAAATTTTACGAAAATATCTTCTGGAAGATTCCTCAAGCTCAATATCATATGAGGTGGCCAAATTCTGCACTTTGGTAATCGGGAAGCGTAAATCTCTTCTGCTGAATGGCACAATGCGAAGTTCCCTTGTGTAATCCTTTTTCTTTTTCTTCTTCTTTTTTTTCTGATGCCATTGTTGAATTCTCTTTGTCTGATCTTGTGGTGTTTAGTGTTACTGGCTTTTGCCGCAATAAAACTTGAACTTGAACTTGACTCCCCTCTGGCTCCCAGTGGGACAGGCAGCTATTACAACCAGCAACTCTATCGGTGTTACTCTTCCTGTTGGAAAGTGTGGCAGAAAGGAGTTGCAATCGCGAAAATATGGAGGGCACCACATTGTCTATCTCAGTTTAATGAAACAGTTCTAGATGAATATGTGGTTTTTCTGTGTCATTTTTTCCATTTTAGACTATGAGTAAATACATTAAAGACTATGAGTAAGTACATTAAAGAAGTTCACTGAGAACCATATATGTCAGCAGAAAACAACACTTTATGTTGTTTCAGATCTCCACAAGTGTTCACCAGAACACTTTCAGATCTCCACAAGTGTTCACCAGAAATGCTGCCTTCCATGTATGCAATCATAATACTGTTGCAGGTTTGTGGGGTCAGTCTGCATGATGCCTGAGCACGTTCCAGCTTGTGGAGACCTTGTACCCAGTAAGGGTTACAGTGGTGCCCCACAAGACGAATGCCTCGCAAGACGGAAAACCCGCAAGACGAAAGGGTTTTCCGTCTGCAGAGGCGCTTCGCAAGACGAATTTCCCTATGGGCTTGCTTCGCAAGACGAAAAATGACGGGGGGGAAATCGATTTTTTTTTTTTTGCTCCAAAACCCCTTATTCTGAATCGCTAAGCTGCTAAAAGCATTTTAGCAGCAAAACCGCTAATCCCCCCCCCCAAAAAGCCGTTTTTAGCCCTTTTTTAGCTAATAGCGCTACTACGTCAATGGGCTTGCTTCGCAAGACGAAAAAACCGCAAGACGAAAAGACTCCCGGAACGGATTCTTTTCGTCTTGCGAGGCACCACTGTAATTCTAATGGAGGAATCTATTGTTGAATCAGTCAGACAAGTTTCTTTGTGAGATGAGGGCCATATACTTGTCATCTAAATACTGCCACTAGTTCCTTTGTTTAAACAAAGGCTGTTGGCTGAGGAGTCAAGCACCACGGTTCGCATCAGAGAAGAAGGAGTTGGATTGCCAAGCTTCCCCAACCTCCTCTCTTAGCTGGTAGATGGAGAACAACAGCTGTGACTATGGAGAAGCAAGACATTTTGGGGTCTTGATGCTGAGCCCCTCTATATATAGTCATACCTCGGGATAAATACGCTTCAGGATAAGTATTTTCGGGTTGCGCTCTGCGGGAACCCGGAACTAACGGAGTGCATTACTTCCGGGTTTTGCCGCTCGAGCATGCGCAGACAGGCAAAATGACATCACACACATGCGCGGAAACAGTGAAACACGACCAGCGCATGTGAAGACGCACAATCGCATCTTATGTTCTGTTCAGGATGCGAACGGTGCTCCAGAACAGATCCCGTTCACATCCCGAGGTACCACTGTATGTTTAAATAAACCCTCTTTCATCATGATGGCATAGTCTGGAAACCTGGAATCTCTCACTGCTCAGAGACTGTGGTGATGTGCAATGATACTTTGGATCATCGGGTCCAGTCAGGTATTCATTTTTATCTTTGCACATGAAATTTTCTCACTCCATTCGTTTTAACCAGTTCATACTCTTTGTGACCCAGGAGAAGAAGAAGAACAAGACGAATGTATATTTCCACAACAAAAACTTAACAGTTATTGTGTCCAACTTATTTGCTGCTGGCACAGAGACCACTTCTACCACACTGCGCTGGGGACTGTTACTAATGATGAAACATCCTGAAATTCAGAGTGAGTGCTTTTCATTGGGCTGGCTCCGATTAGTCTGATATAGCTTAATTCCAGATATATGTAACTATTAGAGAGAGAAAATATTAATAATTTTCATATCTATCTATCTCACAACAATTATTCAATCATAAGTTTAGCATTTCAACCTGGACTCCCTCTTTCTGTGATTCTTTACATTTCGTTTCATCTTCCTGTGTACTCCAAATTATCCCAACATATTCTTTTAGATATATATTCCCTTATATATCCCATATATATATTGAAACTGCAGGTTTTTACATTAATCCTGCCAATGTCTTAGTATGTTTACAGTTTGTTTGCTAATATTACATAAAGCATTTCCATTCCTTTCTTTTTTTTAATAAAAAAAAAAAGGTTATCTTAATATGTTATTCTCATGGTAAGTTTGGTCATTTCTGTGTAGCCCATTAACCTGTATCCTTTCTTCTCTTGTCGGGACCTGTTCTTCCTTCCATTTATTTATGTATGGGCAAATAACATTCTTGCAGCTGTGGTTGCATACATAAATAAATTTATATACTGTAGTTCCAATCCCAAGATTTCCAAAAGAAAAGCTTCTGGTTTTTCAAACATCTTAAACATCTTTTTCAGTTCATTTTATATCATTTCCCAGTAAGCTTTAACTTTATTACTAGACCACCACATATCAAAAAGGTACTTTCTTTCTCTTTACGTTTCCAGCACATATTCAAGTTGGATTTATACATTTGAGCCAAACTATTATGTGTTAGATACCATTTATATAACATTTTCATATAGTTGTCTCTTAAACTATAACATTCTGTAAATTTTATATCCACATTTGATAAATTTTCCCATGCCTCCATTTCTATATTATTACTAATATCTATTGCCCAGTGTATCATTGAAGATTTCACTTATTCGTCCTTTGTCTCCCATTCCAATAAGATCTTACACATTTTAGATATCACTTTAACATTACAGTTTAACAGGTCTCTTTCTAGTTTCATATCCCTTTTAAATACTTCATTCAAATGATGATATTGTAACCATGTTGGTAACATCTCTGATAAATCTTTTAAAAAATTTAATTTACCGGTAAATTCTCCAAAGGTGAAAGCCATAGTGGTGTTTTGGTCTCCAACAGGTTTTTATACTTATCCATACTCTATACATTTTTTTCTGATTATATAGTTTATAAAACCTTTATGTACTTTCACATTTTCATACCTCAAGTAAGCGTGCCAACCAAAAATATTGTCATGAGCTTCCCAATCTGAAATATGTGGATTCTTCAATAACAATCATTCCCTCAAACAGAATAGACAAGGTGCTTCATAATAGAATCTTATATGCAGCGGGAAGAAACCTCTTCTCTCTTTCACATCTATCAATATTTTATATTTTATTCTCATTATTTCTCTTGCCAGATATATTTATAAATATATTTTTGCCATTTGTTGAAACAATCTGTCTTGCTGGTAATAATTGAAATGACCTTTTAAAAACGTGGTTTGGGGCGTTTATTGGGTTGTTGTTTTTATTTTGATTATGTATTTTGTGGTTTTATATTTGATTTTATTCTGTGAACCTCTGGATATAGGGCAGTATATAAATTCAATAAATAATAATAAGAAGCATAAACTAAAATAATATCCTCGGTAATACATTCATTTTAATGGTTGATACCCTACCCTGTAATGAAAGTTTCATTCGCCTCCATATTTGCAAATTTATTTTAATATCCTCCCAAGTTTTTAAATGATTATCCTTATACAAGTTTATATTCTTTGCTCCAAATATTGAATCTTCTTTTCACTCTTTAAGATGGATAAACTTTGTAATTTATTTTTACTCTCATCCTTCAAAATTTTCACCAGGAGTTTGGTTTTATCTTATTAATTTTAATTTTAATTTTTTTTAAATTTAAATTTAATTAAAATTAAAATTTTAATTAATTTAATTAAAATTAAAATTAAATTTAAATTTAATTTTAAGACCTGCTATATATATATATATATTATATATATATATATATATATATATATATATATATGCAGGTTTTGGTGTCTTCGGGTGTCTTCCCGTGTAAAAGTTGGGGTGTCTAGGCGACGTTTCGACGAGGTCTCACTCGTCATCTTCAGGCTGGTGCTTTCGGCTTCTTGTTACTGGAACAGAGCAGGATCTCAGTGTTTGAGTTCCTATAAATACTGTTGAGGAGGTGTGGTGTATAGCCTCCAATGTTCTGGGCAGAGAGGAGGTTCCCAGGCTAGTGTGCCTTTTCTTCTTTTGTTCCTTAATTACTTGAGGGATATCTTGAGTGATTTCTTGAGTGATTTCCTGAATCCCACTTAGGTGGGTCATTAGGTGTGGATTAGTTGTTAAAGCCTTCGTGTCTTGAACTCTTGAACTTTGTGAAGAGTTTTTCTGAGAAGATGGCTGTGCTGCACTTGGTTGTGCTCTGGCTTGGCTTCGTGTATAGGGGCGAGCTGTGGTTTTGTGGCCTGTGCCAGCCAGATCTGTGTAGGGATTGCAGGGGGGTGCAGCATCCGGAGGTGCCACCCTGGTTTGGCTACTGGATGGTGTCTGTAATTTATCTGTGGAGAGGGTCTGGGTTTGGGTCTGGTGTGGTTGATTGGTGATGGCGTTCTGTGTGCCTCTGGATCTGGTGTCAGATTTTGTGGGGAGGGCTAATTTCCAGATGTCTGGCAAGCGGGATGTGTCGTCACGCTTGTTCATGTTGTGAGGGTGTTTCTCTATCTCGATGGCTTCCATGATTATTCTCTTGTGGTGATGTTCCATGTTAAAGAGCAATTTGGAATCTGCAAAATTAATTTCGTGTCCTGTTTCTTTCATGTGTTGGAAAAGAGAGGAAAATCATCCAGATGCCCCAAACTCTACGGCCTCCCCAAGATACACAAAGAAGGAACACCACTCAGACCAATAGTCAGCTCCATAGGCTCACCTCTACAAAATCTCGCTAAATTTCTCGCCAAGCAACTTCAGCCCTATGCAGAATCCATCTCTTCACACGTTCCAAACTCCTTCCAGTTCATAGAAACAATAAAGAAGCAAAACCTACAACCCAATGACCTACTTGTGAGCTTCGATGTTGTATCTCTCTTCACACAAGTGCCCATTAATGAAGCCTTGACAGCCATTCAAAACAAATACAATCCCCCCGAATACATCTTGGACCTGACCAACCACTGCCTAACCAACACGTACTTCATCCACAATGGACAAAGATACAAACAGATAGAAGGAGCACCTATGGGATCACCCCTCTCACCGGTCATCGCTAACCTGTACATGGAACACTTTGAAACCAATGCTTTAGACAAGTCAGAACACAAACCCAAACTTTGGCTCAGATATGTTGACGACACCTTTGTAATTTGGCCACACGGGAAGGAAAAACTGGATAGCTTCCTCACACATCTCAACAGCCTACACCCCAAAATACAATTCACTATGGAAATAGAAGCCAACAACCAACTTCCCTTCCTTGACGTCCTAATCTACAAAAAACCTGATGGCTCCCTAGGACACACTATCTACCGGAAAAAAACACACACCAACCGCTACTTACATGCACAATCACACCACCACCCTGCACAAATAAACTCCGTAGCCAAGACTCTCATCTCCAGAACCAAACGCCTGGCTGACGAAGACCACTTGACAACTGAGTTACAGAATCTCTCAAATGTGTTAATTGCCAATGGATACCAGCAAAACAGGGTTACGAAGCTAATCCAAAAAGAAACACCCCCCAAAAACCAAGACACAGAAGAAAACAATGGCATAGCCCTCCTTCCTTATATCAAGGGCACTACAGATAAAATTAGCAAAATCCTCCATAAACACAATATCAAAACAGCCTTTTGCACCAACCAAAAAATAGCCAATATCCTCAGAAACCCCAAGGATAAAATTCAGTTGGAAAACCAAGGGGTCTATGAAATACCCTGCAAAGTCTGCCCAGCCACGTACATTGGACAAACAAACAGACGAATAAATGCACGGATCGCAGAACACAAGAATGCCGTCAAAAAAGAAGAAAAAACTTCCTCTCTTTTCCAACACATGAAAGAAACAGGACACGAAATTAATTTTGCAGATTCCAAATTGCTCTTTAACATGGAACATCACCACAAGAGAATAATCATGGAAGCCATCGAGATAGAGAAACACCCTCACAACATGAACAAGCGTGACGACACATCCCGCTTGCCAGACATCTGGAAATTAGCCCTCCCCACAAAATCTGACACCAGATCCAGAGGCACACAGAACGCCATCACCAATCAACCACACCAGACCCAAACCCAGACCCTCTCCACAGATAAATTACAGACACCATCCAGTAGCCAAACCAGGGTGGCACCTCCGGATGCTGCACCCCCCTGCAATCCCTACACAGATCTGGCTGGCACAGGCCACAAAACCACAGCTCGCCCCTATACACGAAGCCAAGCCAGAGCACAACCAAGTGCAGCACAGCCATCTTCTCAGAAAAACTCTTCACAAAGTTCAAGAGTTCAAGACACGAAGGCTTTAACAACTAATCCACACCTAATGACCCACCTAAGTGGGATTCAGGAAATCACTCAAGAAATCACTCAAGATATCCCTCAAGTAATTAAGGAACAAAAGAAGAAAAGGCACACTAGCCTGGGAACCTCCTCTCTGCCCAGAACATTGGAGGCTATACACCACACCTCCTCAACAGTATTTATAGGAACTCAAACACTGAGATCCTGCTCTGTTCCAGTAACAAGAAGCCGAAAGCACCAGCCTGAAGATGACGAGTGAGACCTCGTCGAAACGTCGCCTAGACACCCCAACTTTTACACGGGAAGACACCCGAAGACACCAAAACCTGCATTCCTGTACCCGTGAAAATCTACGAAAGCATATATATATATATATATATATATCTTACAGTGCCTTCAGGGTTGACTCTATAGGTTCCTCAACAAATATCAGCACGTTATCTGCAAAAGCTTTTAATTTATATTATATTATTAGTTATTATATTATATTATATTAATTATATTATATTATATTATATTATATTATATTATATTATATTATATATATTTATATTGTCTCTGTGCCACTTTTATTCCTTTATTTTCTTGGTTACATCTTATTCTTTGTGCCAAAACTTCTAAAACTGTTATAAACAACGAAGGTGACAGTGGGCAACCATGTCTACTTCCTTTAGTTATTTTACAATTCTCAGTCAATACATTACTTACTGATGGATCAGTATATATTGCCGTAACTCCTTTTTAAAAGTGTCTCCACAATCCATATATTCCAAAGCCTTAAAGATATAAATTCCCAGGAGACATTGTCAAATGCTTCCTCGCAGTCTAAAAACATTAAAGCTGCCAATTTTTCATTTATCACTACTAAATATTCTATTACATCAATTATGTTTCTATTATTATCTTTCATTTGTCTTCCCAGCAAAAAATCAGCCTGATCCAGCCTTAATGGATTACCTCTTTTAATACAGTTTTCAACCCATTAGCTAATATGTCTGCAAACAGTTTATAATCGTTATTCAACAACGAAATAGGTCGATAGCTCTTAACCAGCTTTGGATCTCTATTTTGCTTATGGATCAAAGTTATGTATGCACTCTTCCGGGATTTGGGTAACTTTTCCTATTAAGTTATATTCAAAATATATTTTAAAGGTTGCATCAGGTAATCTTGTATCATCTGGCCTATGAGACCGCCCTTGAATCCCTGAGGCAAAGGACATTTCACATAGTGACCTGTGATCTTGATCTCATGCAATTTGTGGCCCAGTAGCCGCAGGAATCCAACATGAGTACACCATCCAGATAGCCTCATATCTTAGGAACCTGTCTGTACCAACCTATCAGCATTTATTTACCAAAGCCAGACTAAATGTTTTTCCATCGGAAGTGCTAAATCATGAGTAGGCAAACTAAGGCCCAGGGGCCGTATCTGGCCCAATCACCTTCTAAATCCGGCCCGCGGACAGTCTGGGAATCAGCATGTTTTTACATGAGTGTCTTTTTTTTTAAATGCACCTCTGGGTTATTTGTGGGGCATAGGAATTCGTTCATCCCCCCCCAAAAAAAACCATAGTCAGGCCCCCCACAAGGTCTGAGGGACAGTGGATTGCCCCCCCGCTCAAAATGTTTGCTGACCCCTGTGCTAAATGGTTGACTGAGCGGCATCCCTTATCAGAATAGGCTTTGTTTATGTTCTCAGGACATCGATTGCATGACGCATATCTTACTGCATTGTGGCAGTACGACCAACTGATCAAACCCCTACTGGCAAATCTGCTGGGAAAATCTGAAGCCTCCCATGCTAAATATCTTTTGGATGACAGGTCTAATGATATTACACTGGCCGTGGCAAAGTTTCTTTCGGAAGTTATAAGAAACAAAGATTATCATGCTAGAGACAAAACAAAATGACCCCCTCTGTTGCTCTTTCTTGTGTGGTTGACTGTCTTAACTGTATTTTTTTCTGAAATTGCTCTATGAGACTTTGAACCGCAATAAAGATTTATTATAATACAGTTTTAAACTTATTAGCTAATCTGTCTGCAAACAGTTTATAATTGTTATTCAACAATGAAATTGGTTAATAGCTCTTAACCAGCTTTGGATCTCTATTTTGATTATGAATCAAAGTTATGTTTGTACTCTTCCAGTATTTGGGTAACTCTCTTGTATTCAAAGTTATATTCATAATATCTTTTAAAGGTTGCATCAGGTAATCTTGTAATTTTTTAATAACATATTGCTGAAAGTCCATCAGGTCCACGTGCCTTCCCTAATTTTGCCTGTAAAATAGCTTGCTGTAATTCCATCATTTTGGTATCTTACGTAGTATGCTGTCTTCTAAATATTTACCCATTTCTTCTAAAACTGCTTTTGTTCATTTTTGAATACAGTGGTACCTCGGGTTACATACACTTCAGGTTACATACACTTCAGGTTACAGACGAATTAAGTACTTAACCCAAGGTACCACTGTAATTGTTTTGGGTCCAGCTCAGGTTTTATACACATTGCAACTCCTCTCTTTTTTGTTATATCAGAAGGTACAAAGTCCTTTCCATGCCTTTTATTTATTAAAATTCTTCTATGTTTCTTCACAATGTGTTTCTTGGAGGCATTTAACATCCCAGTTTAACTTCTTTACATGTTCAATTTTCTTGGAGGCATATAACACCCAAGTTTAACTTCTTTACATGTTCAATTTTATTCATTTAGTCCTATTATTTAGCCTATTAACATTCCAAGTTAGAATTTTCAAAGCCATCTTGTTCCTTATTTATTTCTCCACCTCTGTTGAATCTTCCACCTTCCAATTCAAATGCCCTTTCTACAGCTAATTCTTGCCCATATTTTCTCCAAAATTTCTCTGGCTCTGTAGGATCCAGAAATCCTTGTTTCCTGCCTTTATATGTACAGTGGTACCTCAAGGTTACATATGCTTCAGTTTCATACACTTCAGGTTACAGACTCCACTAACCCAGAAATAGTACCTCGGGTTAAGAACTTTGCTTCAGGATGAGAACAGAAATTGTGCAGTGGTGGCGCAGCAGCAACAGGAGGCCCCATTAGCTAAAGTGGTGCCTCAGGTTAAGTACAGTTTCAAGTTAAGAACAGACCTCCAGAACGAATTAAGTTCTTAACCCGAGGTACCACTGTAAATGCTACCCCTTCAGGATATTCCCAGCAATGATATTTTAATAATTATCCTGGATGCATTTCCCTCCCTCAGCATATCAGGTTATTGATTAAAATGTTTGTCTTATTTAAAAATACATTTGTCAAATTCTAGAGATTAAATTTGTGAGTCCGGGAAATTGGAGAACCAGCTTATAGCAGTTCTATGCTGCGGAGATTAATATTTTAAGAGGCCAAAGTCAAACAGATTATCTTCGCAGAAAAAAGAATGCTTTCTTTTTTGTTTCCCCCAGTAAAGGTCCAAGAAGAAATTGCAAGGGTTGTTGGATCTTCTCAGCCAAGGATTGAACACCGAACAAAAATGCCTTATACAGATGCTGTGGTCCATGAGATCCAGAGATTTGCTGATATCGTCCCAACCAACCTGCCACATGCCACGGCTACAGATGTTACCCTCAATGGCTACTTCATTCCAAAGGTGATCCTTTTCATTGAACTGCTGCCTACTATTTACAATATATTTTAAGGTTTCCTGGGAGTAAGCCCCTTGGACTTCATTGTGGTTGACATCTGTGCAGACTTGTATAGGATTACACTGAAAGCATGCAATCTACCCATCAGAAGCTGTCAGGCATCAGCTTCAACCCATTAAACAGATATCAATGGGAAGAACAAGGTTGGAAAAGAAACCATTTCTGGTGGGAGATCATGACTTATACGTTAAAGTTTGTCAAACTAAAGACATTTCTCAAATGAACTCAAATCTCATTTCTCCTGCAGTCAGTATTTATTGTACCAGAGGCATATGCTTTATTTTAAAATAGCTCTTGCTTTGTTTTTGCAGGGGACATACATCATGCCATTGCTGTCCTCTGTGCTGCATGATGAATCTCAATGGGAGAAACCATATAAATTCTATCCAGAACATTTTCTTAATTCTGATGGAGAATTCGTAAAGAGAGATGCTTTCATGCCTTTCTCCGCAGGTAACTTTTTAAAAACTTTTGTGTATACCTGCATAGTGTGTGCTTAGTCAATGGGATTTTTACATGCCACGAATGTAACCTATTGTGCAAAGGAAAGAATCACATCAGTTGCTGTGGTCATTTCTGCCACTAGATCTGCCCACTGTTGGGGCCCTGGAATGTTCACCCCTGGAATGTTGCTCACCAGGGAATGTGGCCCTCAGGCTGAAAAATCCCCACCCCGGTTTTCAGCATTGCAGGATGGCTCGTATTGGGAGTTCTTAATTCTTTTAAGATGGGCACTGTGAGCTGTTATTTCATCTCTGCATTTCCGTCTGCTTTTAAGTATTTGGGATGTTATTAAAGGTAAGGTCCAGTCGTGGCCGACTCTGGGGTTGCGGCGCTCATCTCGCTTTATTGGCCAAGGGAGCCGGCGTACAGCTTCCAGGTCATGTGGCCAGCATGACTAAGCCGCTTCTGGCGAACCAGAGCAGCGCACGGAAACGCCATTTACCTTCCCGCTGGAGTGGTACCTGTTTATCTACTTGCACTTTGATGTGCTTTCAAACTGCTAGGTTGGCAGGAACAGGGACCAAGCAACGGGAGCTCACCCCGTCGCAGGGATTCGTACCGCCAGCCTTCTGATTGGCAAGTCCTAGGCTCTGTGGTTTAACCCACAGCGCCACCCACATCCCTTGGGATGTTATTAAGCAACTGCTAAACCCAGTTTCTCTGCTGCCTATGTTTCCATACAGGTCGGAGAGCATGTTTAGGTGAGACTCTTGCCAAAATGGAGCTCTTCCTCTTCTTCACAAGTCTCCTGCAGAAATTCACCTTCCAGCTACCCCCTGGAACATCTCAGGAAGACCTGGACCTTACTCCTGCTATTGGGCTTACAACATCGCCCATGCCCCACCAGCTCTGTGCTCTGCCACGTTTCTAAGGCTCACAAGCTCCTGGCTTGCTTAGCCTACCTGTGTGTGCAATGCAAGCCTTTCTTAAAACACCCCTGTTCAACAAGGGTATTTGGGTTGAGTAGCCTACAGGTAGAATTGATCTGTGCTTTGTCACAAACCTTAAGTGTTCCCCTTTACCTGCCTTAATGCTGAATCCCATGAAACTAGCATTGGAGCATCTCTTACTTAAAATCTGGCCCTGAGTTCTTATGACACTTCAGGCATAGAGATCAACCAACAAAGCTGGTTCATTTATCCCCATGTTAACATTTACATTCAAAGATCTTGAAGCATCATATTCCCAAGTAGATGTGCTGAGAATTGTGACCAAGACGATAAAGGGTCTGGAAACCATGCCTTATGAGGAATGGTAGAGGAAGTTGGGTATGTTAACATCTGTGGCTGCAGTGTATTCTGATTCTGAAATGTATTTGTTGATGTCAGGCAATGGCTTTGTTTCCTCCGGGTTCTTTAAAAAATCTGTCATAATAGATCTGGTTACTGGGTTTGCTTCTGGAATCTCCATGCTGTCAATTAGTTCAGTGACTTTTTGCTTCTGGCTTAGAATAAAACAACCATTTTCCATCTTCTCTCTGTATCTGAATGAACTTTCTCTGAGAGTCTGGATTAGCTTAAGGCTTCCCTCATCAATGGAATTCTGACTGGTCATATGAAAAATGAAAATGGTGGAAATGTGTCAAATTCAAAATCACTGCTTAGTTATTATCCTTCCTTGCTCATATTGTTGCATGTCATATGCTCTAATGTATACAAAGATATACCCTAATGCCACCATGTTCAACAGTTTCAAGATGGAAATTAATAAAAACTATGCTAAAAAGAAAAATATGTGTGAGTGTTTCAATGGGAGAATGTTCAGGAAATACTGGACCCTTTCAAACTAAATGCTGTCGTACCTAATTGAAGTTGAATAATTTCATCTGCAAATGATTTCACAATGCTGCTCTCTACTGATAATCCTGAGTTATGAGTTCGCCGTGTTCAAGAGCATCGTAATCTGTTCTGGAAAGCATTAGTTTCTGGAAGTAAGCACCACTCACTTGAGTAAACATTAAACTGAAAGGCATATCATCCAATGTACAGCTCTGAATAGTTATGGAGAAGAAAAAAATCAGAGGGATGATTTAATGATTCGCTAGAGACATTACATAACATAATATATGGGTAGCTCATTGCAGTTGGTAGACACTGCTGTTGACCAAACTGCTCTGTAGCTTTGTTGTTTTTGTAGAAGTCTTTTAGACTGTGTCGGCCTTTGGCTTGCCAGGTTTTTATCTGGAGGTTTCTGCTTTTTTTCTGTTTGGCTCCAGAGGCCTCCAGGCCTGGTGTAGTGGTTAAGAGCAGTAGACTCGTAATCTGGGGAACCGGGTTTGCATCTCCGCTCCTCCACATGCAGTTGCTGGGTGACCTTGGGCCAGTCACACTTCTTTGAAGTCTCTCAGCCCCACTCACCTCACAGAATGTTTGTTGTGGGGGAGGAAGGAAAAGGAGATTGTTAGCCGCTTTGAGTCTCCTTCGGCTAATGAAAAAGCGGGATATCAAATCCAAACTCCTTTTCTTCTTCTTCTTCTTCTTCTTCTTCTTCTTCTTCTTCTTCTTCTCAGCTATCGTTGGGATGCTACCAGTCCCAGCCAGGTCGAGGCCACTGGGAGGTGGCTTGGGGCTCTTCACAGCCTCCTTGGTTGTCAGGTTGGGCACCCCTGGTTACCCCCCAATCATGGTGGCAGCAGTGGCCGGGTTGGCAGTGCAGGCACCATCCAGGCAGCGCCATTAGTGCTTGCGGTCCTCAGAAGCTCCGTGCTGCTTTGGCGCTTGCCATCTTGCCTCGCTGGAAGTCCATACTGGTGCACTTTGTAACATCCATCCCTGAATGCAGTTCAATGATCACTCCGAAGAATTTCACAATGCTGCCCTTTACTCCCATTATAATAGCCAATACAATTCTGGGCTGCATCAATAGGAGTATAGCATCTAGATCAAGGGAAGTAATAGTGCCACTGTATTCTGCTCTGGTCAGACCTCACCTGGAGTACTGTGTCCAGTTCTGGGCACCACAGTTCAAGAAGGACACTGACAAACTGGATCGTGTCCAGAGGAGGGCAACCAAAATGGTCAAAGGCCTGGAAACGATGCCTTATGAGGAACGGCTAAGGGAGCTGGGCATGTTTAGCCTGGAGAAGAGGAGGTTAAGGGGTGATATGATAGCCATGTTCAAATATATAAAAGGATGTCACATAGAGGAGGGAGAAAGGTTGTTTTCTGCTGCTCCAGAGAAGCGGACACGGAGCAATGGATCCAAACTACAAGAAAGAAGATTCCACCTAAACATTAGGAAGAACTTCCTGACAGTAAGAGCTGTTTGACAGTGGAATTTGCTGCCAAGGAGTGTGGTGGAGTCTCCTTCTTTGGAGGTCTTTAAGCAGAGGCTTGACAACCATATGTCAGGAGTGCTCTGATGGTGTTTCCTGCTTGGCAGGGGGTTGGACTCGATGGCCCTTGTGGTCTCTTCCAACTCTATGATTCTATGATTTTACAGCTAATCCTGAGTGACAGGTCTGCAGCCAGATTCAAGAGAGCTTGAATTTGTTCTGGAAAGTCTCAGTTTGTGGAAGTGGGCACTTCCCCCTTGAGTAAACATTAAACTGAAAAGCAAAACATCCAATATACAGCTTTGAATAATTGTGGAGAAGAAGAAGAAAAAAATCAGAGGGACAAAGCAGGACACTTTCCATTTTACTGGGTGGTTTAATGATTAGCTCGAGACAGTACCTAGCATAATATAAATACTGCTCACTGCAGTTGCAAGACATTGTCCTTGACCAAACTACCCTGTAGCTTTGATTATAACCACTGAATAGTTGTGGAGAAGAAAAAAATCGGAGGGATGGTTTAATGATTCGCTAGAGACATTACATAGCATTATATATGGGCTGCTCATTGCAGTTGGTAGACACTGCTGTTGACCGAATTGCAGTGTGGCTTTCATTACAACCACTACCCCAAAAAAATTGCTTGCTGAAACGAAATGGATTGGACGGAGCCGATTCCAGCTTTGTTCCTCTTTATCCTTATGGTTTCCTTTGTCTTGAAACTGGGCACTTTCTGGAACAAGAGCTCCCAAAAACTTCCACCAGGACCGAGGCCTTTACCTCTCATTGGGAGTCTCCACATCATGGATCTCAAGAGGCCTTACAGAACCATGCTAAAGGTAAAGATTCCAGTTCTTCCCATGGCAAGGCTAAAGGGTACTGGGGCAGCCCAGTCAGATGAGCGGGGTATAAATAATGATAATAATAATAATAATAATAATAATAATAATAATAATAATAATACATTTTGTTCTTTTACAGCCTATAAATCTCATCTTCTCTTTGTGTGCTACAGAACCTTCTCTTATATTTCCCAATAAATAGTCATAGGACCTAGTTGTAATTTATACCTGGTAATTTGAACAAGGTGTCTGGGGGTGTCTGGTGTCGAATCCCGTTTGACTCTGCCTCCATTTTCAAGGATGCAAAAGTGCCAATGCAAACCTTGCCCAGCCCAGCCTCCTCCTTCAGCCTATCTTTCTAAACAAGATTTGAGAGGTGCCATTAAAGGTATAATCACTTTTATCCTTAAAGGTAAAGGGACCCCTGACCATAAGGTCCAGTAGTGGCCAACTCTGGGGTTGCGGCGCTCATCTCGCTTTATTGGCCGAGCTGTATTGGCGTACAGCTTCCGGGTCATGTGGCCAGCAGGACTAAGCCACTTCTGGTGAACCAGAGCAGCGCATGGAAACGCCATTTACCTTCCCGCCGGAGCGGTACCTATTTATCTACTCGCACTTTGACGTGCTTTTGAACTCCTAGGTTGGCAGGAGCAGGGACCAAGCAACTGGAGCTCACTCCATCGCAGGGACTCGAACCGCTGGCCTTCTGATCGGCAAGTCCTAGGCTCTGTGGTTTAACCCACAACACCACCCATGTTATCCTTACAACTGCCTATTTTTTCTGGTTTTCTGAGTATTCCTAGCAAATATTTGTGCTGCCACAACTGAATAATAATAATAATTTAATAATAATTTATTATTTATACCCCGCCCATCTGGCTGGGTTTCCCTGGCCAATCTGGGCGACTCCCAAAAGATTAATAACATGATAAAACAGTAAACATTAAAACTTACCTAAAAACTACTGCCATCAGGTGTCTTATAAAAGGCATATAGTTGTTTATTTCCTTGACATCTGATGGGAGTTCCACAGTGTGGGTGCCACTACCGAGAAGGACCTCTACCTGGTTCCCTGTAACCTCACTTCATGCAGTGAGGGAACCACCAGAAGGCCCTCGAAGCTGGACCTCAGTGTCTGGGCGGAACGATGGGGTGGAGACTCTCCTTAAGGTATACTGGGCCGAGGCCATGTAGGTCTTTAAAGGTCAGCACCAACACTTTGAATTGTGCTTGGAAACGTACCTGGAGCCAACAGTGACATAGCAAGGTCAGGTGATACCCAGTGTGGGTTTATTGTCACCCCCCCCACACACACACACGTTGAAATATATACAGTGGAACCTGGTGGCACTGTGGGTTAAACCACAGAGCCTAGGACTTGCTGATCAGAAGGTCGGTGGTTCGAATCCCCACGACGGGGTGAGCTCCTGCTGCTTGGGCCCTGCTCCTGCCAACCTAGCAGTTTGAAAGCACGGTAAAGTGCAAGTAGATAAATAGCTACCACTCCGGTGGGAAGATAAACGGCATTTCCGTGTGCTGCTCTGGTTCACCAGAAGTGGCTTAGTCATGCTGGTCACATGACCCGGAAGTTGTACACCAGCTTCCTTGGCCAATAAAGCGAGATGAGCGCCGCAACCCCAGAGTTGGTCATGACTGGACCTAATGGTCAGGGGTCCCTTTACCTTTACCGTGGGTTAAGAACTTAATTCGTTTGAATACCTGACGGCCAGGAATGATAAACAAGCGATATTAATGTTTGTAGATGCGGAAAAGGCCTTTGATAATATATCTTGGGAATTTATGATAAAGAATATTGATTTAATGGGCATTGGACAATTGTTTATAAAAGGTATAAAAGCTATATATTCTGGTCAAAAAGCAAAATTAATAGTAAATAATATAATAACTGGAAATATTGAAATTACGAAAGGTTCAAGACAAGGGTGTCTGCTCTCACCACTATTATTCATATCGGTACTGTAAGTCTTTCTAAGGACAATAAGAGAAAATGAGAAAATAAAAGGAATTTCAGTTGGCTGGAAAGAACATAAAGTGAAAGCCATTGCAGATGACTTGGTACTAACTATAGAAGAACCATTAAATAAGGCCAAAGAAGCTATTAAAAAAATAGAACAATTTGGACAAGTAGCAGGTTTTAAATAAAACAAAAGCAAGACTAAAATATTAGTTAAAAATATGAAACAAGACTTGGCTGATATATTGCAGGAGGAAATTGGTATAGAAGTAGTCAAAAAAGTTAAGTATTTAGGAATTTGGTTAACCACAATGAACATAGATTTATTTCAAAATAAATCCTCCAGGTGTGCCTGGAGTTGTTCAGCAACCACCTGCTCAATCACCTTGCCCAAGAATGGAAGATTTGAGACTGGGTGGTAGTTCACCATATTAGCTGGGTCCAAAGATTTATTTTTTAATAAGTGGTTTTATAACCACCGCTTTCAGTGGAGCTGGGAAGGCTCTTCAAGAGACGGAAGCATTCACCACCCCACAGAACTTTTATGAGCCAGGATGGGCAAGGATGAAGGAGACAGGTGGTCAGTTTCACTGTCCAAGCAGCCTGTCCACATCCTCAGAGGTAACACATTGGAATTCCAGAAATCTGGCACTCTCCCGCCCTGGTCCCCCTCCCATGGTGGAGTGTACTGAACTGGGTGAAAAGGCTAAGCTCAGTTCAGTAGACTCCACCATGGGAGCAGGGCCAGGGAGGGAGGGTGCTATCATGCAGCTGTAGCAGCAACAGTCGCTGCTACAGCTATTAGTAGCAAATGTCTTGAAGAGCACTGAGGCATAGACAATGTTCTTTTACTTTATCATTATGTTATTTGGATTCTGTTTTGCATGATGATTTGCAAAGATAGAAAAAGGGAATTCATTCCACAAAATTACTATTCTTAAGTCATATGTTTTCAGCTCGGTCCAAGGCACAATAACATGGAAGTAATTTCTACCAAGTTCAATAGTAGTGATTAAAAAAAACCTGATACTAGTCTAACAGTCAAACTTTGCCACTAGATTCTGTTGAATGTATAAAATAACCTTGACTCTTAGGTAAATGTGCAAGCTAATGCAGTCTTGGTTCTGCCAGAGATGATTTACATTAATATATTTTTTGGGTATACCAGAACTCTCTTTCTCACTTTTTCTCCTGTTGAATTCCAGTTGTCAAAGCAATATGGCCCCATCTTCAGCATTCAAATGGGACCCCGGAAAACTGTGGTGTTGACAGGATATGAGACCGTAAAGGAGGCTCTGGTTAATCAGGCGGACGCATTTGCAGACAGGCCCATCGTTCCAATGTTTCAAGAGCTTGCACAAGGCTTAGGTGAGGCACCTCCCTTTCTATTGGAACTTGTAATGCTTGCAGACACACACTGGTCCCACCAGGTGAACACAATCTGTTTCCAAGAAATGGTTTGTAGGATAAGCGTTTGCAAAGTAAGTCATTGAAATCCATTGTTTCCTGTGGGGGAAATCCTTGTGAGTTTTTCAACCAGCCTCAGTGCCTTTGACACTGACAGAGTATCTGCAGGCATTAGGCTGAGAATGTGTCACAAAAAGTGTCAAGTGTGGATTTCTGCAGATTACATGGAAAAGTAATGCCACACACCATTTTCTTGCCCAGCCTAAGCAAAGAGGAAACATGAAGGAGGCATAATATCTGCCCATGGAATACAAAGTTCTGCTGGGATCCCTGACATGTACAAACCACCCTCTACTCTATCCTACACTTTGAAATATTGTTCAGTGGGTTCTGAGGTCTTGCTCTGATGGCACAGCTGCCAGCTACTTTGTCAAAGCTCAGAAGTCTGAATGGGAGAATAGCTGGATCCATTCTCAGTTCCATGGAAGAAATGCAGAACACAATTTATTGATATTTTTGTGCAATGGCCATGCAGACATGAAACCTTTCCTCCCATTTTTAGGTGTAACTTTGTCTAATGGTGAAAACTGGAAAGTGATGCGGCGGTTTGCTTTAAGCACCTTACGGGACTACGGAATGGGAAAGAGGACCATAGAGGACAGAATTGTTGAGGAATGCAGTGTCCTGATAAAGAAATTTGAATCTTACGAAGGTGGGTTGGTGTTTTCCTCCGGTGCATTGCTACACTACCATAGTTTAAAGGTGCCAAGACTATTGTGTTACATATTCCTAACTTCCAGAAGCACAGCTCCCAGGGTTCCCTGCAATTGGTCTGTTCCTGTAATGTGCAGATTGTACTGCAACAACTCCTGTGACTTCCAAGCATTTCTTAGCCCAGCTATGGCCACATCCAGCAGCACTTTGATAAAGGAGGTCTACACATAGGTAAGCTGCCAGTAGGGATTTAAGGCAACAATGAGCAGACTTAAAAACAATGCCCTATCCATATTTGGAATTTCAACAGAATATTTTTGTTTAACTGTCTTGTTTATGTCTAGGTAACCCATTTGAAACCACCTCAATTATGAATGCAGCTGTTGCCAATATTATAGTGTCCATACTACTAGACAAGCGATTTGATTATGAAGATTCCACATACATAAGACTTCTGAAGTTGATCAATGAAAATATCCGGCTTTTTGGAAGCCCTTCAGTCACGGTAATCTATTTTTTCCAATTAAAACAAACAAACAAACAAACAAACAAACAAACAAAAACAGTTCATTGTAATGGCAGTGTGTGCAAAGTGGGGAGGGCAACATGTTTATTGTATATTGTTCAGGATTCACTACAAAACACAGAATATTGATATCTTGAGATACCTGCTGGAGATTCGAAATATTTAGAAAACTCACACGGCACAGTCATCTCGTAACTACAACAAAGTATCTTTTGCAAACACGTGTCAGCGAAGCTCTGATTCTGACAGGAGGAGAAGAAGCAGGCACAGGGAGAGGACAGTTAACAGCAGAAAGCAGAGAGGAGGGGGAAAGCAGCTGTAATCTGAGCTCTGAGCAAAGGGACAGACAGAGGTGTGAGAACTCCAATAGTGGAGAAGACATTGGAATGCAGGAAATACTCTCTGCCAAATCTCGTAGGATTTCAAAAGTGGCAGAGCTGCGCGAAAGATACCGGAAGAAAAGGTGGGGGCTTCTATTCTGGGGAAGGGGGAGGAGCTCAGTCTGGGCAACTGTATCTTCTGGGGAGGATGATGAGTAAAGGAGCTCCATCCTAGTTTGTTGTTTTAGCAATTAACAGCCAGTGTTGTCTTGCATAGCCTATTATCCCGGGGTTGCACATAAATTACTCTGCCCTGAGGCAGCCCACCCCCCCATTCCAAATGCCATTCAAGAGTTTGGTTTGTATTTGGACAACCACACTTTGAGAGACGCAATTGAAAGAACTGAGCTTTCCTAATGTCTCTTTTTCTTTTTTCACATTTTTATCCTTTCAGCTGTATAACATGTTTCCTGCTCTTGGTTTTCTTCTGGGGGCTCATAAGACTGTCATCCAAAACAGAGATGAGCTGTTTGCCTTCATAAATGCCACCTTCATAAAACACCTCAGAGATCTGGATGAAAATGACCAGAGGAGCTTTATTGACACATTTCTTATCCGACAACAAGAGGTAATGGAATCTTTTAAGTTGGCCCAGAATAAACGTTGACATTTCCAATTCGTGTTTTGAGGGCATATTTGCAAGTGAATGCATAAGGAGTAGTCAGGAAGTCTCACTTCAGAAGGGACCAACCTGGCATACTTCCTACCATTTCCCAATAGTCAGCCATTGTTAATGTGTTACAGAATTTGCCTCTGCAGGGTCAATGGTTGCATGCTCAACAGCATTTCTGGGGGGAAATCCCTGATCAAGAAAACTGGATCAAGGAGCTGGATTGGCAAGCTTCCCTGATCTCCACTCTCAGCTGTGACTATGGAGGAGCAAGACGTTTTGGGGTATTGATGCTGAGCCCCTCCATCTTAGGCTTGGGTTATATATATATATGTATATTTACACGCACATATATATGCGTGGCGTGCTCTGGTCCATGGGGTCATGAAGAGTCGGACACGACTAAACGACTAAACAACAACAACATATATGTGTGTAAATAAACCCTATACCACCATGATGGCATAGTCTGAAAAACCTGGAATCTCTCACTGCTCAGTGATTGGGGTGATATGAAATGATACTTTGGATCATCGGGTCCACTCAGCTATTCATTCTTATCTTTGCACATGAAATTTTCTCACTCCATTTGTTTTAACCAGTTCATACTCTTTGCATCCCAGGAGGAGAAGAAAAACAAGACGAATGCTTATTTCCACAACAGAAACTTAATAGTTATTGTGGCCAACTTATTTGCTGCTGGCATGGAGACCATTTCTACCACACTGCGCTGGGGACTGTTACTAATGATGAAATATCCTGAAATTCAGAGTGAGTGTTTTTCATTGGGTTGGCTCCCATTATTCTGAGAAAGCTTAATTTCAGTTATATGTAACTATCAAAGAGTGAAAATATTTATAATATTCAATCATAAGTTTAACATTTTAATCTGATCTCGCTTCACCCTCTTTCTGTGGTTCTTTGCATTTCATTTCATCTTCCTGCGTACTCCAAATTATCTCAACATATTCTTTTAGATATATATTCCCATATATATCCAATATATATATTGAAACTGCAGGTTTTTTCCTGATTATATGGTTTGTAAAACCTTTATGCACGTTCACATTTTCATACCTCAAATAAGCGTGCCCACAAAAAAATATTATCATGATCTTCCAAATCTAAAATATGTGGATTCTTCAAGAACAACCATTCCTTCAACCAGCACAGACAAGGTGCTTCATGATAAAATGATAATATTACTTCTTTTAATACCGTTTTCAACCTATTAGCTAATTTGTCTGCAAACAGTTTATAATCTTTTTTCAATAATGAAATAGGCTGATAGCTGTTAACCAGCTTTGGATCTCTATCTTGCTTATGAATCAAAGTTATGTACAGTATGCACTCTTCCAGGATTTGGGTAACTTTCCTGTATTCTAAGAGTTACTCAATTCTTTTAAAGGCTGTATTAAGTAATCTTGTAATTTTTATATTATATTGCTGAAAGTCCATCATGTCTGGGTGCCTTCCCTAATTTACCCTGTAATTTTGCTTGTTGTAATTCCATCTATGTGACATGTCTATTATGAAATGACATTTTATCTTTTGGTATCTTAGGTAGTTTGCTGTATTCTAAATATTTACCCATTTCTTCCAAATTGCCTCATTCGCCTCAATAAAGTTCTGTATAAAAACTCACAAATTGATTTCTTTAATTTTTTACATGTTTATAAATTTTATTAGTATTTTCCACACAGCAACAACAACATTAAAAATATCGAAAAATAACAATACACAAAACCAACATACAACAAAATCAGTGGGTAACTGATTCCCTTTCCAATTCTTAGCCACCAGGATTCTTGCTGCAGACGTTGCGTATAAGAAAAAAATAGTTTTGTCTTTTGGAATATCATCATTTAAAATCCCTAAAAGGAATGCCTCTGGCCTTTTACTATATGATATTCTTAGTATTTTCTTTATTTCTTTGTGGATCATGCTCCAAAATTTCCCAATTTGGGGGCAAGTCCACCACATACGGTAGAAGGTTCCTTTTAGTTTCTTACATCTCCAGCACTTATTATTATATGTTTTATTTATTTTTGCCAGCCTTTAAAACATTTTATCCCAATAATTATTGGGATCGTCTGGAAAAGGAAGAGCATTTTGGGGAGAATTGACATTTTTATCAAGGATATCCTACCCCATAAAGACAAGTTCAATATATTCCATTTATTTAAATATCCTTTTATTTCCTTCCACTTAGTTATCCTTGTACAAACTGGTATTTTTATTTGTGATCCAGATCCCCAAATACTTAACTTTTGTGGTGATTTTAAGGCCTGTTACCCTTTCCAATTCTTCCTGTTCCTTTACCCTCATATTTTTCGTTAATAATTTTGATTTTTCTTTATCTAACTTGAAGCCTGATACTCCTCCATACTCAAACAATTTCTTTAGGGCTTCTTGTATACTTTCTTCTGGATTTTCTGTAATAATAAAATGCTTTAACTTTAAATTGTCTATTGATTTTTAGGTCCTTTCTTATCGCTATTAGGAGTGTTTCCAGCATCACAATGAACAAAAGTGGGGATAGAGGACATCCTTGTCTGGTGCCTCTTTCAATTTGGACATCTTCAGTTATTTCATTGTTAATTATTAACTTAGCTTTCTGGTTTTCATAAATTGCTTTAATACCATTCAAAATTTTGTTCCCAAGTTTCTGGTGTGGACCAGAAAATTCCAGGCCACACTGCCAAAGGCTTTCTCCGCGTCTACCAGTAACATTGCCACCTTTTTACTAGGTTTCATATCAATATATTCTAGAAGATCAATCACTACTCTTGTATTATTTTTTATCTGTCTCCCATTCTGATCCTTGCCTATTATTCTGTTCAAGCATTTTTTCAATCTATTTGCTAACACACCTGCAAAGATTTTGTAATCAATATTCAATAGTGAAATTGGCCTGTAGTTCTTTATAATGTTTGGGTCCATTCCTTGTTTTGGTAGTACAGTGGTTCCTCTGGTTACGTACTTAATTTGTTCCGGAGGTCCGTTCTTGACCTGAAACTTAACCGGAAGTACCACTTTAGCTAATGGGCCTCCTGCTGCCGCTGCGCTGCTGCTGCACGATTTCTGTTCTCATCCTGAAGCAAAGTTCTTAACCTAAGGTATTATTTCTGGGTTAGCGGAGCCTGTAACCTGAAGCGTATGTAACCCGAGGTACCGCTGTATGGTTATCAACGCTTCATGCCAAGAGTCAGATGTTAAGTTGTGGGTGAACATATCAGACGACACAGCAGTTCTTCAAACAACTCTTGTTTATTCACAGGCCAGAACAGAACTGAACTGAAGGGTTCAGCCAGCCTGCTTATATAGAGCTCCACTAGAACGCAACAGGAACCATTTTCTGTAACTAGCTAATCACTGAACGTCATTTTCGATCCCTTATTTGCATATGTGGACCTGAACTATCTACAGTATCCCCCTGCTGGCCCAGGGTGAGAACTTCAGTACATAACATCAGGGATTTTCCCTTCTTCCATTATCTCATCTTTTTAAGTCTAGAGATTACTACTTCTAGTTTCTTGTAATAAATAGTCAGTATTCCGTCTGGGCCTGGTGATTTCCCAGTT
Organism: Podarcis tiliguerta; assembly: GCF_965153285.1. Lineage (NCBI taxonomy): Eukaryota > Metazoa > Chordata > Lepidosauria > Squamata > Lacertidae > Podarcis > Podarcis tiliguerta. Next base: position 114,502,629 of record NC_139536.1, on the reverse strand, counting down.
CCATTTTCCTTATCACTTCTCTTATTTCTTCTGAGTTTATGCACGAGTTTAAATTGCTAAATTCCTTACCATCTATTTCAGGGATTTTGTTTTCTCTTACATACTCTTTAATTTTATTCTTACCTTCCAATTCATATAATTTTTTTATAAAAGTTCCTAAACATCGTTTTTATTTGGTCCAGATCTGTAATTTCTTTTCCTTGTTCAATAATCTTATTATAACCCTATCCGCTTGTTTCTCCTTTGTTAACCAAGACAACATTCTACCAGGTTTATTTGCCGATTCAAAATACCTTTGTTTTGTCCATTTCATCTTATTTTCCACCTCTTTGTTTATTAAATTAATTAGTTGGGATTGTAGAATTTTAATATTTTGGATTATACTTTCTTGTTTTGGATTTTTCAACAATTCTTTTTCGACTCCCTTATCTGTTTATTGATTTCCATAGTATCATTTGCTTTAGCCTTCCTTATTCTTGCCATTTGTTGTATTGTATTGTTGTATTCCAATTCCTCTCATATAGGCTTTACTGGTATCCCAAATGATTTTCCTGTCAGTCCCATGTCTCTCATTAATTTCGAAAAATTCCTTCAACAATTCCCTCATTTTATTCACCTTTTGCTCATCTCTCCATACCTCATCATTCATCCTCCACCTCCCTCTCGTATGTTTTTTAAATTTTATGTGTATAGTAACTGGATTATGGTCTGAGAGAGATTTGTTAAGAATCTCTGCTTTTACCAAGCTCAGTGTCAATTTCTTATTTCTTTCGGATTTTCCACAACTCTATCTCCTACATTTATTCTATTAATGCAGGTTTTTTCTTTATTTGCCAAGCTAATAGTTTCCCTGGCTTGTCAGCCTGTTGAAATTGTTTCTGTTTTAAATATTTAATTTTCCACTCTATTTCTTGATCTATTATCATTGAATTTTGCATTTGCAACATCTTGATTTCCTGTTTCACTATCTCTTTGCAAGGGGAATTTATTAATTCTTTTCCTTTTCCTTTTATTTCTTTTTAAAAATTCTTGCTTTTTCCTGCTCTCTTTTATTTCTTGTCTATGCCCTTTGGAGTGTAAAAAACGCCCCCACACTACCACTTTACTTGCATCCCATACCACCTTTAAATCTGCCTCTTGGTTTAAAATACAGTGGTACCTCAGTTTCCAAACATCTTCGTTGAGGAACATTATAGTTTTAGAATGGCTTCCACTGAGTGTATATGTTATTTTTCTCAGTTTTCTCTATTAAATTCCAAGACTGCCATTTGTGACTCAGTTTTTGAATGTTTCAGAACTTGAACAGTATTCCTGAACAGATTATGTTCGAAAACTGAAGTACCACTGTAATTTCAAAATAACCCCAGGTTAAGAACGGTTTCATGTTAAGAACGGACCTCCAAAATGAATTAAGTAACCAGAGGTTCCACTGTTTTCCAAAGCTTTGAATATATAAAGTCCCAGGAGACATTGTCAAATGCTTTCTCAGAGTCTAAAAATATTAAAGCTGCCCGTTTTTCATTTCTCACTACTAAATATTCTATTACATCAATTATGTTTCTATTATTATTATCTTTCATTTGTCTTCCCAGCAAAAATCCAGCCTGATCTTGATGGATTCCCACTTTTAATACAGTTTTCAACCTATTAGCTAATATGTCTGAAAATAGTTTATAATTGTTATTCAACAATGAAATAGGTCGATAGCTCTTAACCAGCTTTGGATCTCTATTTTGCTTATGAATCAAAGTTATGGATGCACTCTTCCGGGATTTGGGTAACTCTCCTATATTCAAAGAGATATTCATAATATCTTTTCTAGGTTGCATTAGGTAATTTTGTAATTTTTCTTATAATGAATTGCTGAAACTTCATCAGACCCAGGTGCCTTCCCTAATTTTGCGTGTAAAATAGCTTGCTATAATTCCATCATTGTGACAGGTCCATTAAGAAATGATGTTCTTATTTCTTTCGGATTTTCCACAACTGTACCTCCTGCCTTTATTCTATAAATGCAGGTTTTTTCTTGTTTCTTCTTTATCTACCTACATAATAGTTTCCCTGGCTCATTAGCCTTGTCAAATTGTTTCTGTTTTAAATATTTAATTTTCCACTCTATTTCCTTGTTTATTATCATTGAATATTGCAATTGCAACATCTCGTTATCCTGTTTCACTTTTGAGAGGGATTTATTAATTCTTTTCCTTTTCCTTTTATTTCTCCTAAAATTTCTTGTTTTTTTCTGCTCTCATATTTCTTCTGTATGTGCTTTGCTGTGTAAAAAAAAACAAAAAACACCCCACATTACCACTTTACGGGCTTCCCATACCACCTTTGAATCTGCCTCCTGGTTCAAACTAATTTCAAAATAACCCTTTAATTTTTTGCCCCTTTTCCTAATATTTCTTGATCATTTAATAAATTTTCATTTAGTCTCCATCTCTTTGGGAAACTTGTCCCTGTTCTTAATTCCACTATTATAGAGTCATAGTCTCATAATGTTCTTGATAGAATTTCTGCCCTCTTTACTTTAGAATACAAATCTTTACAAGTCCATACAGAGTCTTTTCAGCTTGCAGAATAATTCACAGTCAAATAAAATGTACATTGTCCTTGGGGTGTTTTTCTCTCCAAATGTCAATTAAACTTAAATTGTCAGTCATCCTAAAAAAGGCATTCAGTAGCTTGCCTTCTTTTGTTTCATTTTTTCTCATGGTCCTGTCCCAATCTAGGGAGGCTACACCATTCATATCGCCCATCCAAATCACCTTTTCATTCAAATGTTCAAATAATATTTCTTTTAAAAATAGTATTTTTGTTCTCATTAGGTGCATACACACCTAATGCATTAATAATACTTTTTCTCCATGTGATGGTATCTAAGTTATCAATATTCTTCCTTGTTCATCTTTGAATAATTGCTTTGGGTCCAACCCTGGTTTTATACACATTACAACTCCTCTCTTATTTGTTGTATCAGAAGGTACAAAGTCCTTTCCTACCCTTTTATTTAATTTTTATTTATCCAAGTTTAACTTCTTTGCAACATGTTCAATTTTATTCATTTAGTCTTATTATTTAGCCTATTTATATTTCAAGTTAGAATTTTCAAAACCATCTTGTTCCATATTTATTTCTCTTTCACCTCCACTTCTGTTGAATCTTCCTCTTCCTGTCCAGTTTCGCTTCCAAATGCTCTTTCTCCAGCTAACTCTTGCCCATATTTTCTCCAAAATTTGTCTGGCTCTGTAGGATCACGAAATCTTTGTTTTTGACCTTTAAATCTAAAACATACCACTTCAGGATATTCCCAGCGGTGATATTTTAATAATCATCCTGGATGAATTTCTCTCCCTCAGTGTATCAGGTTATTGGCTAAAATGTTTGTCCTGTTTTTAAAATACCTGTATCATATTCTAGAGATTAAATTTGTGAGTCGACGGAATTGGAGAACCAGTTAATGGCAGTTCTATGCTGCGGAGATTAATATTTTGAGAGACAAAAGCCAAAATCAAAGAGATAAGCTGAGCAGAAAAATAAACGTTGTTCTTTTTGTTGCCGCCAGTAAAGGTCCAAGAAGAAATTGCAAAGGTTGTTGGATCTTCTCAGCCAAGGATTGAACACCGAAGAAAAATGCCTTATACAGATGCCGTGGTCCATGAGATCCAGAGATTTGCCAATGTTAACCCAACCAACCTGCCACATGCCACGACTACAGATGTTACCCTCAATGGCTACTTCATTCCAAAGGTGATCCTTTTCATTGAACTGCTGCCTATTAGTTACAATATATTTTAAGGCTTTCCTGGGAGTAAGCCCCTTGGACTTCAGTGTGGGTGACATCTGTGCAAACTTGTATAGGATTGCACTGTAAGCAAGCAATCTACCCTTTGGAAACTGTCAGGCATCAGCTTCAACCCATTAAACAGATCTCAGTGGGAAGGAGCACAAGGTTGGAAATTAAACCATTTCTAGTGGGGGATCATGGTTTATATGTTAAGTTTGTCAGACTAATGACATTTCTCAAATGAACTCAAATCTCATTTCTCTTGCACTCAATATTTATTGTAGAGGAATATACTTTATTTTAAAATAACTCTTCTTTTGCTTTTGCAGGGCACATTCATCATACCATTGCTGTCCTCTGTGCTGCATGATGAATCTCAATGGGAGAAACCACATAAATTCTATCCTGAGCATTTTCTTAATTCTGATGGAAAATTCGTAAAGAGAGATGCTTTCATGCCTTTCTCTGCAGGTAATTTTTTTCTACTTTTGTGTATATCTGCAGTGTGTGCTTAGTCGATGGGATTTTTACATGTCTGGAATGTAGCCTATTGTGCGAATGAAAGAATCACATCTGTTGCTGTGGCCATTTCTGCCACTAGATCTGGCCACCATTGGTGTGCGGCCCCTGGAATGTTGCTCACCAGGGAATGGGGCCTTCAGGCTGAAAAGACACACATACACACACACACACAGTTTTCAGCATTGCAGAATGGCTACCATTGGGAGTTCATAATTCTTTTAAGATGGGCACCGTGAGCTGTTATTTTATCTCCGCATTTCCTTCTGCTTCAAAATATTAGGGATGTTATTAAGCAACTGCTAAACCCAGTTTCTCTGCTGCCTATGTTTCCTTACAGGTCGGAGAGCATGTATAGGTGAGACTCTTGCCAAAATGGAGCTCTTCCTCTTCTTCACAAGTCTCCTGCAGAGATTCACCTTCCAGCCACCCCCTGGAACATCTCAGGAAGACCTGGACCTTACTCCTGCTGTTGGGCTTACAACATCACCCATGCCCCACCAGCTCTGTGCTCTGCCACGTTTCTAAGACTCACAAACTCCTGGCTTGGGTATTTGGGTTGAGTAGCCTATGGGTGGAATTGGTCCGTGCTTTGTCACAAATCTTAAGTGTTCCCCTTTACCTGCCATACTGCTGAATACCATGAAACTAGCATTGGAGCATCTCTTACTTAAAACCTGACCCTGAGTTCTTATGACACTTGGGGCATAGAGATCAACCAACAAAGCTGGTTGCATATATTCCCATGTTAAAATATACCTTCAAATATCTTGAAGCATCATATTCCCAGGTAGATGTGCAGAGTATTGTGACCGAGACGAAAAAGGGTCTGGAAACCATGCCTTATGAGGAATGGTTGAGGAAGTTGGGTATGTTAGCTTCTGTGGCTGCAATGTATTCTGATTCTGAACTGTATTTGTTGATGTCAGGCAATGGCTTTGTTTCCTCCAGGTTCTTTAAAAAGTCTGTCATAATAGATCTGGCAATTGGGTTTGCTTCTGGCATCTCCATGCTGCCAATTAGTTCAGTGGCTTTCTGCTTCTGGCTTAGAATTAAACAACCATCTTCCATCTTCTGGGTAGCTTAAGGCTTCCCTCATCTACAGAATTCTGACTGGTCATATGAAAAATGAAAATGGGGGAAATGTGTCAAAATCAAAACTTCAATCTCCACAAGAGGAAAAACTCAAAACCTTCTCTGCCTAGCTTCTGCTCTGAAAGGGAAGAGGGAGCTAATCCCATTCTCACTGGAGTCAGTGGAAGTCACCATGGTCTCACCAGGAAATAGAAAAAATGTCCCCTTTGAATCTCTCTTCTATCTTAAGAAAATCCAGCTACACCCACTATAATACTTTGAAATTTGTCTTCACTGGGCCCCATAACCTTTGTAGGAATGGATTTAGGCACTATGAGAGGATGTACAGTTTAGTTATTGTCCTTCCTTGTTCACATTGTTGCATGTCATATGCTCTAATGTATACAAAGATATACCCTAATGCCACCATGTTCAACAGTTTCAAAATGAAAATGAATAAAAACTATGCTAAAGAGAAAATATGTGTGAGTGTTTGAATGGGAGGAAGTTCAGGAAACACTGGACACTTTCAAACTAACTGCAGTTGCTCCTAATTAAAGTTGAATAATTTCATCTGCAAATTATTTCACAATGCTGCCCTTTACTCCCATTATAACAGATTAATTTTACACATAATCTGGGTGACAGGTCTGCAAGCAGGTTCAAGGGAATTTGAATTTGTTCTTGAAAGCAATTGTTTGAAGAAGTGGGCACCACTCACTTCAGTAAACATTAAGCTGAAAGGCAAATAATCCAATGTACAGCTTTGAATAGTTGTGGAGAAGAAAACAAAATCAGAGGGCCAAAGCTGGACACTTTTTACTGGATGGTTTAATGATTTGCTAGAGACAGTATCTAGCATAATATAAATACTGCTCACTGCAGTTGCAAGACATTATCCTTGACCAAACTGCACTGTGGCTTTCATTACAATCATTGCAAAACAAATTGCTTGCTGAAACGAAATGGATTGGACGGAGCCGATTCCAGCGTTGTTCCTCTTTATCCTTATGGTTTACTTTGTTTTGAAACTGGGCACTTTCTGGAACAAGAGCTCCCAAAATCTTCCACCAGGACCAAGGCCGTTACCTCTCATTGGGGGAGTCCGAGAGAGGGGGGGCAAGATGGCGGCTGTAACAACTTCTCCTTCATGAACCCTCTGGATTACAAACCTTTTATAGCCTTTTATAGCCGTCTTTTTAGCTGTTTTTATTAGACTTTTAAATCATTTTACCTCTGTTAGAAGTTTTAATCGTTTTACTTCTATGGTTGGCCAATATACGTATCAACAAGGATATTCAAACCTTCTGCTGATTAGTAACGCCGCCTTGAAGATTGGGTTACGCTGAGCAGTGGAGGAGGAGTAGCAGAGGAGCTGCGGCCATAAAAGATAAGTTCTCTTTTGTCTCCGTTTACCTCTACTTTGAACCTCCGTAGTCAGTGAGACAGCGACAAATGGGTCATGGCAAGCGACCAAGATCTGCTGAGAAAGGTTGTTCATCTCCAAGAGCAAAGCAGTCAAAGCTTGAATCTCCCCCACCATCTACTAACAATAATAGCAAAACGGAGCAAGTAACTGTTTCTGCGGTCGAAACATACAACCGCTTCTTGCCTCTGTATGATCAAGGAGAGTTGGAAAAGCTAGCTGATTCAGCGGGGGATGGAAGCCATAGGGAAGCCCTCCCCCCTGACACCTTAATTACCCCTCCGTCACTGAAAAGGGAAGCATTAGGGCAAACAGCCCATGATTTAGTACCTGATCAAATACAACTGGTAATCAGGACTTTAAGCTTCATTTTCAAGGAATTGGAGGGGATTTCTTTGTCATTGAACAAACTTTCACGGGCCCTTCTGGCTCATCTACCTTCCTCAACTGAGCTATCTAATTTGCATCAACCTCCTGTGCAGCTTGTAAGTGCCTTAAAGAGACAACTTGACCAGAAATCTCTCCTTAAGGACCTAAGAGGCAGGCTGCCACTGCTCCAAAGGAATAAGCAATCTTTGATTTTTCAACCTAACAAAATATGTTTATCCATTTTTTCCCGTGACGCCCCCAGTCTTAGGTGGAATAACCTGAGGATGGCTAAAGGGTACCTTCGTGATTTGTTAAATATTCCTTTTTCCCAGATAGATCTTATATCTGTAGCACCCCTAAACGCCACGCCCTGGCCAAGGAAATTTATGCTCTCCTTCCAGTCTGCAAGGATCCCACATCTTCTTGCAAGACAAAAAGATCGACTGGCACCCTGGGAGATTGTAACAACAAGAGTCTTTAAGGACATGAGTGTTAAACCTCTTTTTGCCAACATCTCAACTGGCAATGAGCGCTCATTCCCTTCTTCTGTTCCTATAATAACGGGAAAAACACCTAGCCGGGTATCCCCTGTTCCACCTGCGACCCCAAGTGCCCATCTAGTTACGTTGAGGAATGATCCAACTGCAAGCGGAGATTGGAATATCCCTGAAGAGAGAAATCTTATCTCCTCTTATGGAAAACTCCCTTCAGAAGAACAGCAGGCTATTCTCGATAGATTGGATCTACTCAAACAAAGACTTCTATCGCAAGGGGACCCCTCTATACCGATGAGAGAGGAGAGCAGGCGCTCCACGTCCCACATGGTGCCTCCATCAAATGCCCTGACAATTTCTCAACCTGTTACCTTGTTACCCCCTACTGATCTGAATCAGCAGTCACCTGTTGACCTACAACACCATTCTACCGTGGAGGAAGTCGATAAACTCAATACTCCCATTTCAGTCCTTATGCCCAATCAAAATATGGAAGTTGATGACTCCTTTGCCTCAATGCCTGAGCTAGAATCTACCCTGCCTGAAGATCACCAGGAAATGACTATACATGCACCATCCTCACGTTCATGTCCTTTAATACATCTGCGTGATAATTCCTCCCCATCTGCGCAGCAACTACAAGTGATGGCTGGAACACCTCTTAGCGCTACCCTGGTTAAGACTGATAATTCTGACGGATCTACTAGTGTAGCCCATCAAAGACTTGTTACTACTCACCTCAATGAACAGCATCCGACCTCACCAACTTTGCCTAATTCTTCCTTCCCGGCAAAGCCCTTCCTGCCCGTTAATGTTACCAAATCATCGATACAATTAACACGGAAGAAGACCTTATCCGCACAAACTAAAATTACCGATTTCCTTATGGGTCCTCGTTCTACCTCCAAGAACCCATTAAACAACTCAAAGTGACAATTACCGGGACAGCACAAGGACTCGACATTATCAATACTTAGCTGGAACATTGCTGGTTGGAGAACCAAAAAACCAGACCCCGAATTCAGGAAGTACATAAATTCATTTAAAATCATTCTATTCCAAGAAACATGGGATGAGGAAGAAATTACCATAGACGGCTTTGATCTTCTAACACTTCCGGCCTCCCCTTCTTTGAAAGGTGGTCGCCCCAAAGGGGGCCTTTTGATTGGGATTTCACTCCAACTTCGCGCCAAATTCACTCTGGTACGGGCTTCCCCGCCTTTTGCTCTATCTGGACTGATCACAGAAGGGAAGTCCTCATTACTAATTACTAATGTTTATCTCCCCCCCGAAGGCTCAGCGCCTGATCTTGATTGGAGATGGGAATCATTTGAAAATCACCTACTGTCATGTCATACTAAATGCCCTAACTCGTACTCCTTAATTGGGGGAGACTTTAATGCTCGTATTGCCACAAATTGGGACTTACTAACCAAGTCCAAATGGTGGACTCCCCCATGTTTGGACAATTTTGACTTGGAACATGCCAGAATTAGAACTTCAAAGGACAACAGAGTAAACAAAGCAGGAGTGACCCTTTACCAAATGGCCATTCGCCTGAATCTAGTATTTTTGAACGGCACCTTCCCCCCCGATATACCGGGGGAGTTCACTCACCTGGGACTAACATCTAACAGTGTTATCGATTACCTCTTGATCTCCGCAAATCTGGCCGTCAATGTACTTTCCTTCCAAGTTGAAAACCAACATTTCAGTGATCACCTCCCAATAGTGACCACTCTGTCATTGTTCCGGTGCCAGAATGACAATAAACACTCAGTCCTTCTGGAAACCTCATCATCGATCAAAATAAGAGGGATCAAATGGTCGGAGGCTGTGGCCCAAAAATATCAGGTTTTCTTCCATAGGGAAATCAACGCCTACTTACCTCAAATAACTACTGATTTACAAGATTCCAATTCGGTCTTGAAACTTTTTAACCTTCTTATAACAGACCTTACCACTTTTTTTACATCACCTCCTCAAAAGGTGAAAGTGGCGCATTGCAGTGCTGGGGCCCCCTGGTTTAACATCTCTTGCAAACAAGCAAGATCCCTTCTTCGTTCCATCTATAATGAATACAAAAACTCTAATGCTCAGGCTCTACCATCTTCCTATTTACAAGCCAAAAGAGCATACAAACAGACTTTAAAGCTGGCCAAACGCGAGTGGTATCAAAAACGTTGGCGAGCCTTGATTGCGGCCTCGAGATCCCGCAGACCACAGGAATTTTGGGCTCTGATAAACAAAAGAGGAAGGAAGTACCCACTGACGATTATCCCTGCGCCCACATGGGAACAATTCCTGAGTAAATATTTCTCCTTGGCAGAGGAATCCAACTCATCCACGGAACTACGAGCCGACCATCTACCTTTGTGGCCCTCCACTGACCCGGACCTGATAATGGACTTGATATTAGATCTGAAAACGGGCAAAGCCCCCGGGCCGGATTTAGTCCCTGCTGAGGTTATTGTTGCGCAACCAAGGTGGTGGGCTGAAATTCTGGCCAAAGTTTTTGATGCAATTAATTCTACGGGGCTTATCCCTAGGTCATGGAAGGAGGCCGTGATCGTGCCAGTCCATAAAAAGGGTCCCCCTGCTGACCCGGAGAACTATCGGAACATCAACCTTTTGTCTATCATCGGGAAAATTTATGCAAAATTTTTGCTGTCCAAGCTGTCCCACTGGGCAAACGACTCAAATTTGATTGGCCATGAGCAAGCGGGCTTTAGGAACAATTACTCGACCTCTGACCATATGGTAATCATGTATCATCTTGCCAGAAAATATTCTGCCCCGAGTCGGGGGCGCCTATGTGTCGCTTTTATAGACCTAAAGGCTGCCTTCGACAGTATCCCAAGAAATTGCCTATGGAAGAAATTAGAGAGATGGGGCATAGATAGAAGGCTGTTATGGCTTATAACCCAATTACACCATGGGTCGTCGGCTAGAGTGAGACTCACACCGGCGGGAAACCTATCCAACGAGGTCCCAATAAATAGAGGTGTGCGCCAAGGCTGCATTTTGGCCCCACTCCTCTTCAACCTGTTTATTAGCGATATGAAGCTCTCTCTGAACGAGTCTCAAGCCAACATTCATGCCCCCCGCCTAGCTGATTTTCGCTGCCCTTTGCTCCTATATGCCGACGATGCAGCGATCCTTTCCTACTCTAGAGTTGGTTTATGCAGAGCTCTAAAGATTTTTGCGGCTTATTGCAAACTTAACCATCTGACAATTAATCATGGGAAATCTAAAGTCCTGGTCTTTTCCAGGTCTCGGAAAACTTACAGCTGGAAGTTAGATGGAGTCCAATTAGAACAGGTTTTCAAATTTAAATACCTGGGAGTCTTTTTTCATTACAATCTAAGCTGGAAGCCACAGATACAGTATCTACTAAACAAAGGGAAAACAATACTTAATACTCTACTCCAATTTCTTGCGGCCGACGGAGCCTCTCACATCCCTTCTGCATTGAAGGTATACCACGCAAAAGTGGTTTCCACCCTCTGTTATGCTGCCCCGCTCTGGGCCCCAGGGTCCAATTTAACATCACTGGGGACATTGCAGAATCAGTTTCTCCGTCGCCTTCTGAAACTCCCCATGTGTGTGAGCAACGCAGCCATACGTCTGGAGTTAAGGATTGCATCATTGGAGACTGTCATCTGGAAGCGAGTCTTTGGCTATTGGCTGTCCAGCTGGCATAGGCTTCCCGACCATTACCTTTTTCAGTGCCTCTGGCGAGACGTCTTTGTCAATCCGTGGGTAGGAAAAATCCATACCAAACTTCTGAGCATCGGAATTTCCCCAGCGGACTCCTTAAAGATGAACTTACGCTCAGCCAAAAGCCTTATTGAGCAAAGATTAGCGGACATTGAAAATCAACACAACCTCGCCAGGGGTGGGGGTGTCTGCTCCCCCAGGTATCACGGAATAACCCCACCACTTGGCCTTCCATCATACATGTCATCTCTTTCATCAGTACCACACCGACGTGCATTTATTCGTGCAAGGTTCAATGTCTTTCCATCGAACCTACTGAACCACAGATTTTCCAAGGGTTTGGTGTCTCCGCTATGCGTGTGTGACGGGGAAACTGTTGAATCTCTTTCACATATAATGTTCAACTGTCCCCTACATAGCATAGCCAGGGCTAAACTCCTGGGTCCTGCTTTACTGCGCTTGGTTGGCAGGCCTGCTGAGTCACACGCCGCACTGCTTTTGCAGGATACAGATTCTTCTGTAACTCTGCAGGTGGCGAGATTTCTGAATGCGGTTATCTCACACTCAAAAACCACCAAACAACAACAACAACATCAAAACTAATTGGACTGTTATGATGAGAGTGCATGTCGGAGTTCGACTTCAGTTTTCCTTTTCTGTGATCCGTCCCTTGGAGCTCTCCTGGCCCTAAGCTGTCACTTGGCTCTGCTCAATGACCCATCCTTGCATCGTGGTGTTCACCTTCTGTTGTTGGATATATCTGTTTTTATGTCCCTGTGTTTTTATGTTTGTACATATTTTATGGGCTAATAGCCGTAAAAATAAATAAATAATAAAATAATACCTCTCATTGGGAATCTCCACATCATGGATCTCAAGAGGCCTCACAGAACCATGTTAAAGGTAAAGCTTCTGGTTTTTCCCATGCCAAAGCTAAAGGGTACTGGGGCAGCCCAGTCAGCAGAAAGGGGTAATAATAATAATAATAATAATAATAATAATAATAATAATAATAATTTTTGTTCTTTTAAACCCTATAAATCTCATCTTCCTTTTGTGTGCTACAGAACCTCCTCTTAGCTTTCCCAATAAATAGTCATAGGACCAAGTTGCAATTTATAACTGGTAATTTGAACAAGATGCCTGGTGTCAAAATTTCAAGGATGCAAAAGTGCCGGTGCAAACCTTGCCTCAGCCAATATCCTCCTTCAGCCTATCTTTCTAGATTTGAGAGGTGCCATTAAAGGTATAATCACATTCATCCTTATAACTGACTATTGTGTTCTGGTTTTCTGAGCATTCCTAGGAAATATTTGTGCTGCTGCAACTGAATAACAATAATAAGTTAATAATAATTTATTATTTATACCCCGTCAATCTGTCTGGGTATCCCCGGCCACTCTGGGCGGCTCCCAACAGATTAAAAACATGATAAAGCATCAAACATTGAAAACTTCCCTAAAAAGGACTGCCTTCAGGTGTGTCTTCTAAAAGTCAGATAGTTGTTTATTTCCTTGACATCTGATGGGAGGGTGTTCCACAGGGCAGGTGCCACTACCGAGAACACCCTCTGTATTTTTCCCTGTAACCTCATTTCTCGCAGTGAGGGAACTGCCAGAAGTCCCTTGGCCCTGGACCTTGGACGATGGGGGTGGAGACGTTTCTTTAGGTATACTGGGCCGAGGATGTTTAGGGCTTAAAGGTCAGCACCAACAATTTGAATTGTGTTCAGAAACGAACTGGGAAGCCAATCTAGGTCTTTCAGAACTGGTGTTATATGGTCTCAGCCACCAGTCTCAGTCTAGCTGCTGCATGCTGGATCAGTTGCAGTTTCTGGGTCAACTTCAAAAGTAGCCCCACATAGAGAGTGTTGCAGTAGTCAAAGCGGGAGATAACCAGAGCATGCACCACTCTGGTGAGAAGGTCTGCCGGCAGGTAGGGTCTCAGCCTGCGTACCAGTTGGAGCTGGTAGATAGCTGCCCTGGACACAGAATTGACTTGCGCCCCCATGGACAGCTGTGAGTCCAAAATGACTCCCATGCTGCACACCTGGTCCTTCAGTGCCGCAGTTGCCCCATTCAGGACCAGAGACTCCCCCACACCTGCCCGCCCCCTGTTTCCCCAAAACAGTACTTCTGTCTTGTCAGGATTCAACCTCAACCTCAATCTGTCAGCTGCCATCCAACCACCTCCGAACACTCACACAGGACCTTCAACACTTTCATTGGTTCTGATTTAAAAGAGAGGTAGAGCGGGTTATCATCCACATACTGATGAACACCCAGCCCAAACCCCCTGAAGATCCCTCCCAGAGGCTTCATATAGATGTTAAAAAGCATGGGGGAGAGGACAGAACATTTTGGTGAGAGGTGAGAGCCCAGGGGTCTGAACACTTATCCCCAAACACCACTTTCTGGACACAGTCCAGGAGGAAGGAGCAAAACCACTGTGTAACAGTGCCCACAGCTCCCAGCCCCTCTAGACGGTCCAGAAGGATGTTATGGTCGATGGTATCAAAAGCTGCTGAGAGATCCAGCAGAACTAGGAAACAGCTTTCACTTTTGTCCCTAGCCTGCCGGAGATATTAACCAGCACAACCACGGCAGTTTCAGTCTCATGATAAGGCCAGAATCCCGAATGGAAGGGATCCAAATGGTCTGCATCCTCCAGGCGTGCTTGGAGCTGTTTAGCAACCACCTTGCCCAAGAATGGAAGATTTGAGACTGAGTGATAGTTGGCCATATTGGCTGGGTCCAAATATTTATTTTTTAATAAGCAGTTTTATAACCAGCACTTTCAGTGGGTCTGGGAAGGCTCCTTAACAGAGGGAAGCATTCACCACCCCACAGAGCTTTTATGAGCCAGGATGGGCAAGGATGAAGGAGACAGGTGGTCAGTTTCACTTGTCCAAGCAGCCTGTCCACATCCTCAGATGTAACACATTGGAATTCCAGAATTCCAGCACTCTCCCGCCCCGGCCCTGCTCCCATGGTGGAGTCTACTGAACTGGATGAAAGGGCTGAGCTGCTGTATCATGAGTCCAGCAACTGTTGCTGCTACAGCTATTAGTAGCAAATGTCTTGAAGAGCATTGAGGCATAGACAATGCTCTTTTAATTTATCATTAAGTTATTTGGATTCTGTTTTGCATGGTGATTTGCAAAGATACAAAAAGGGAATTCATTCCACAAAATTACTATTCTTAAGTCATATGTTTTCAGCTCGGTACAAGGCACAATGACATGGAAGTAATTTCTACCAACTTCTATAGTAGTTTGGATTTTGTATTTGATATCCTGCTTTATCATTACCCTAAGGAGTTTCAAAGAGGCTCACAATCTCCTTTCCGCTCCTTCCCCACAACAAACACTCTGTGAGGTGAGTGAGGCTGAGAGACTTCAGAGAAGTGTGACTAGCCCAATAGTAGTTATTGGGGGGAAACTGATATTATTCTAACGGTCAAACTTTGCTACCAGATTCTGTGGAATGGCCTTTTCTCTTAGGTAAATGTGCAAGCTAATGCAGTCTTGGTTCTGTCAGAGATTATTTACATTAATATATTCTTTGGGTATACCAGAACTCTCTTTCTCACTTTTTCTTCTGTTGAATTCCAGTTGTCCAAGCAATATGGCCCTGTCTTGGGCATCCAAATGGGACCCCAGAAAACTGTGGTGTTGACAGGATATGAGACACTAAAGGAGGCTCTGGTTAATCAGGCGGACGCATTTGCAGACAGGCCCATGGTTCCAATGTTTCAAGAGTTTGGACAAGGCTTTGGTGAGGCACTTCCCTTTCTATTGGAACTGGTAATGCTTGCAGACACACACTGGTCCCACCAGGTGAACACAGTCTGTTCCCAAGAAATGGTTTGTAAGATGAGCATTTGCAAAGCAGGTCAACAATATCCATTGTTTCCTGTGAGGGAAATCCTTGTGAATTTTTCAACCAACCTCAGTGCCTTTGACATTGACAGAATATCTGCAGGCATTAGACTGAGAATGTGTCACTAAAAGTGTCACCTGTGGATTTCTGCAAATCAAGCTAAAATGTAAAAAAGAGTGGACCAGGCCAGCCTTTTTTGGTCTTGACTTTCAGTGACTCAGTGGGGCTCTGTTGAAGAAACAAAAATGGAGACCAGTTAAAGCAAACCTTTCCCATTCCCGCTTTCTTCCCAACAGTCATATTGTAGAGCTGGGGGAGAATGGGGCAGGAGAATGTAATAGTTGTCACATTTGAATTGTGAATGATTGTCACATGGAAAAGTAATGGCACACACCAAGGGGAAACTGACCATTTTCTGGCCCGGCCTATACAGAGAGGAAAAATGAAGGAGGAATACAAAGAACAAGCTGAGTTCTGCTTTGATGCCTGACATGTACAAACCACTCTCTACTCTACCCTACACTTTGTAATGGAAAATATTGTTCAATGTGTTCTCAGGTCATGGTCTGATGACACATCTGTCAGCTACTTTGTCAAAGCTCAGAAGTCTGAGTCTGAATGGGAGAACAGCTGAGATCCATTGTCAGTTCCATGGAAGAAATGCAGAACACAATTTATTGATTCAATGGCCATGCAAACATGAAACCTTTCTTCCTGTCTCTTCAGGTTTAATTCTGTCTAATGGTTAAAACTGGAAAGTAATGCGGCGGTTTGCTTTAAGCACATTGCGGGACTATGGAATGGGAAAGAAGACCATAGAGGACAGAATTCTTGAGGAATGCAGTGTCCTGATAAAGAAATTTGAATCTTACAAAGGTGGGTTGGTGTTTTCCTCTGGTGCATAGCTACACAACCGTAGTTTAAAGGTG
Source organism: Podarcis tiliguerta (assembly GCF_965153285.1). Taxonomy (NCBI): domain Eukaryota; kingdom Metazoa; phylum Chordata; class Lepidosauria; order Squamata; family Lacertidae; genus Podarcis; species Podarcis tiliguerta. Next base: position 114,486,430 of record NC_139536.1, on the reverse strand, counting down.
CCAAGACTATTGTGTTACATATTCCTAACTTCCAGAAGCACAGATCCCAGGGTTCCTAACTATTGTTCTGTTCCTGTAATGTGCAGATTGCACTGCAATAACTCCTGTGACTCCCAAGCAGGTCTTAGCCCAGCTATGGCCACATCCAGCAGCAGTTAGGATCAGTTTATTTGTTAAATGAGGTCTACACATAGGTAAGCTGCCAGTGGGGACTTAAGACAACATGAACAGACTTAAAAACAATGCCCTTTCCATACTTTGAATTTCTGTGGGGATGTTCAGGCAGGCAAGAGGGGATATATTATTTAATTATATCCTCCCTAACTTGTGTTAGCAAGTTCTATATCTTAGCAGAGTTTAAACGCATAGCGGTTTGCTTGTTGCAGGCTCGTCTGAGCTTCTCTATCTAAGATTCCTGGTATATAAGATTCTTTTCCCTCTTAAATAGAATAGACACGACAATCTTATTAACGTCAATATAAAAGTAGTTTACTCACATTCATTCAGTTCATGGATGGATGGATCCCTGAAGGCAGACTTAGGTTACAAAAGTATATATACATGTGGAACTATCCCATAAGGGAGTTTGTCCCAAGTGACTGCAGACAGGCAGTCACTTCTACTAACACGTAGAAAAATGGAGGAGGAGAAGGAGGAGGAGGAGGAGGAGGAGGAGGAGGAGGAGGAGGAGGAGGAGGAGAAGAAGAAGAAGAAGAAGCAGCAGCAGCAGCAGCAGCAGCAAAGAAGGAGGTGTGCTCCCCTAATCCAGATTAGGCCACACCCACATCTAGTCACATGCAGAGGAAGTTTGTCCCATCTCAGGACGAAACAGGAAGTTTTCTCCTGGCTGGTAGAAAGCATCCCCTAGCATGTCCATTCTAAGAACGTTGTACTCGACTCCTGTGTGTTTTACATCCCATATTTTAAAAAGAATATTTTTGCTTAACTGTCATAATTATTTCTAGGAAACCCATTTGAGACCACCACAATTATGAATGCAGCTGTTGCCAATATTATAGTGTCCATACTACTAGACAAGCGATTTGATTATGAAGATTCCACATACATAAGACTTCTGAAGTTGGTCAATGAAAATACCCGGCTCGTCGGAAGCTCTTCAGTCCTGGTAATCTATTCTTTTTCAATAAAACAAACAGCTGATTGTAATGACATTGTATACAAAGTGGGCAGGGCAACCTATTTATTGTATATTGTTCAGGATTCACTACAAAACACAGAATGATATCTTGAGAAAGCAGGCGGTGATTCGAAATATTTAGAAACCTCACATGGCACAGTTACCCCGTAACTGTAACAAAGTCTCTTTTGCACACACGCTTTCTGGCCTCACTGCCATCGGGACTCCAAGGACAAAGAAGAACAAGTGATATTTGGTTCCATGATGGCTCAGAAGGGGCCTCCAAGGGCAGATCTCCCTCTCTGAAGGCGAACCTCCAGAGGAGACCCTTCATAGCCTATTATTCTGGGGTTGCACATAAATTACACTTTCCTGACGTAGCCCACCCCCCATTCCAAATGCCATTCAATAGTTTTGTTTGTGTTTGGGCAACCACACTTTGAGAGACCCAGCTGAGAGAACTGTACTGAGCTTTCCTAATGTTTCTTTCTTTTTTCACATTTTTATCCTTTCAGCTGTATAACATGTTTCCTGCTCTTGGTTTTCTTCTGGGGGCTCGTAAGACTGTCATCCAAAACAGAGATGAGCTGTTTGCCTTCATAAATGCCACCTTCATAAAACACCTCCGAGATCTGGATGAAAATGACCAGAGGAGCTTTATTGACTCATTTCTTATACGACAGCAAGAGGTAATGGAGTCTTTTAAGTTGGCCCAGAATAAGCGTTGACATTTTCAATTCATTTTTTAAAGGCATATTTGTAAGTGAATGTATAAGGAATAGTCAGGAAGTCTCACTTCAGAAGGGACCAACCTGGCATACTTCCTACCATTTCCCAATAGTCAGCCGTTGTTAATGTGTTACAGAAGTTGCCTCTACAGGGTCAAAGGTTGCATGCTCAACAGCATTTCTGGGGTAAATCCCTGATCAAGAAAACATGACAGTTGGGGTGTATTTGTTTTCAGGGGTGGAATTATGGCAGATAGACCATTGGCTCATGATAGGTAATGGTTGCCTGACTCCCTTTTGATACAAGGGGGATGGGAAAATGCCTCGTGTTCTCAGAAGAAGGCGTTCTTCACACCGGAGGAGATAGGAAACTTTGTGGTTGGATAGGCATCTCGGAGAAAGGAAAAAACATTGGCCCATGCACTGCGCTTGTTGTTGTTGGTGATGGTGTTTAGTCATTTAGTCGTGTCCGACTCTCTGTGACCCCATGGACCAGAGCACGCCAGGCACTCCTGTCTTCCACTGCCTCCCGCAGTTTGGTCAGACTCATGTTCGTAGCTTCGAGAACACTGTCCAACCATCTCGTCCTCTGTCGTGCCCTTCTCCTTGTGCCCTCACTCTTTCCCAAATCAGGGTCTTTTCCAGGGAGTCTTCTCATGATGCAGCCAAAGTATTGGAACCTCAGCTTCACTATCTGTCCTTCTAGTGAGCACTCAGGGCTGATTTCCTTAAGAATGGATAGGTTTGATCTTCTTGAAGTCCATGGGACTCTCAAGAGTCTCCTCCATCACCATAATTCAAAAGCATCAATTCTTCGGCCATCAGCCTTCTTTATGGTCCAGCTCTCACTTCCATACATCACTAATGGTGATAGCTTTAACTATACAGTGGTACCTTGGGTTACAGACGTTTCAGGTTTCAGACGCTCAGGTTACAGACTCTGCTAACCCAGAAATAGTACCTCGGGTTAAGAACTATTGGTGTTACTCTTCCTGTTGGAAAGTGCAGCAGAAGTGAGTTGCAATCTCCAAAATATGGAGGGCACCACATTGTCTATCGCAATTTAATGAAACATTTCCAGATGAATATGTGGTATTTCAGTGTTATTTTTCCATTTTAGACTATGAGTAAATACATTAAAGATGTTCAACTGAGAACCATATATGTCAGCAGAAAACAACACTTTATGTTAACTTTGATTTCAGATCTCCACAAGTGTTCGCCAGAAATGCTGCCTTCCATGTATGCAGTCATATAATACTCTTGCAGGTTAAGCACTGGCTGAGCAGTTAAGCACCACGATTAGCATCAGAGAAGAAGGAGCTGGATTGCCAAGCCTCCCCAACCTCCTCTCTTAGCTGGTAGATGGAGAACAACAGCTGTGTCTATGGAGAAACTAGATGTTTTGGAGTGTTGATGTTGAGCCCCTCCATCTTAGGCTCGGGTTGTATACATGTGTAAATAAACCCTATATTGTCATGATGGCATAGTCTGGAAGACCTGGAATCTCTCACTACTTAGCGATTGTGTTGATGTGCAATGATGGGTCCTGTCAGGTTTTCATCTTTATCTTTGCACTTGAAATTTTCTCACTCCATTCGTTTTAACCAGTTCATACTCTTTGCAACCCAGGAGGAGGAGAAGAACAAGACGAATGCATATTTTCACAACGAAAACTTAAAAACTGTTGTGGCCGACTTATTTGGTGCTGGCACGGAGACAACTTCTACCACACTGCGCTGGGGACTGTTACTAATGATGAAATATCCTGAAATTCAGAGTGAGTGCTTTTAATTGGGTTGGCTCCCATTATTCTGAGATATCTTAATTCCAGTTATATCTAACTATTAGAAAGTGTGTGTGTGTGTGTGTGCGCGCGCGTGTGTGTATCACAACAATTATTCAATCCTAAATTTCACATTTCAATCTGGACTCCCTTCTCCCTTTCTGTGGTTTTTGCATTTCATTTCATCTTCCTTCAATACTCCAAATTATCTCAACATATTCATTTAGATATATTTTCCCGTATATATCCCATATGTATATTGAAACAGAAAGTTTTTACATTAATCCTGCCAATGTCTTAGTATGTTTACAGTTTGGTAGTAAATACTCTATAAACCATTTCCATTCCTTTCATTCCTTTTTAGGTAGTTCCGATTCCAAACTTCCCGAAAGTAAAGCTAGTGGTTTTTTAAACATCTTAAACATATTTTTCAGTTCATTATATATCATTTCCCATTAAGCTTTAACTTTATTAGTAGAGCACCACGTATGAAAAAGTCTACCTTCTTTGTCTTTACATTTCCAGCATATAAAATGCTGCAAATTTTATATCCACGTTCGATAAACTTTCCCATACATCCATTTTTATATTCTTAACAATATCTATTGCCCAGTGTATCATTGAAGATTTCACTTGTTCATCCTTTGTCTCCCATTCCAATAACATCTTATACATTTTAGATATCACTTTAACATTACAGTTTAACAGGTCTCTTTCTAGTTGTGCTTTTTGTTCCCCAGCCCCCCGCTTCATATCCATTTTAAAGACTTCATTCAAATGATGATATTGTAACCATGTTGTTAACTTCTCTGATAAAACCTTAAATTATTTTATTTTAAATTCTCCAAAGGTGAAAGCCATAGTGGTGTTTTGGTCTCCAATGGGTTTCTGTTTTTAGTGTTTCTGTTTTAAATATTTAAAACACTTTCCCACTCTATTTCTTGGTTTATTATAATTGAATATTGCATTTGCAACATCTTGACATCCTGTTTCACTATCTCTTTTCGAGGGGAATTTAGTAATTCTTTCCCTTTCCCTTTTATTTCTTGTAAAATTTCTTGTTTTTTTCTGCTCTCTTATATTTGTTTGGTATGCGCTTTGCTATGTTAAAAAAAAAAAACACCCCTACATTACCACTTTACTCACACCCCATACCACCTTTAAAACTATCTATTTGTTTAAATTAATTTCAAAATAATCCTTTAATTTTTTTTGCCCCTTTTTCTAATATTTCTTGATTTAATAAATTTTATTATTTACTAATTTTTCATTTAGTCTCCATCTCATTGGGAAACTTGTCCCTGTTCTTAATTCCACTATTATAGAGTTGTGGTATTATAATGTTCTTGATAGAATTTCCACCCTCTTTACCTTAGTATAAAAATCTTTATAAGTCCATACAGGGTTTTTTCCAGCTTGCAGAATAATTCACAGTCGAATAAAATGTACTGTGGGTGTTTTTCTCTCCAAATGTCAATTAAACTTAAATTGTCAGCCATCCTAAAAAAGGCATTCAGTAGCTTGCCTTCTTTTGTTTCATTTTTTCTTATACTCCTATCCCAATCTAGGGAGGCTACACCATTCATATCGCCCATCAAAATCACCTTTTCATTCAAATGTTCAAATAATATTTCTTCTAGCCTCTAATGAAAATCTGGTGTATTTTCCCATTATCAATATTCTTCCTTGTTCATCTTTGAATAATTGTTTTGGGTCCAACTCTGGTTTTATACACATTGCAACTCCTCTCTTTTTTGTTATATCAGAAGGTACATAGTTCTTTCCCAACCTTTTATTTAAGTTTAATTTATCCAAGTTTAACTTCCTTACAACATGTTCAATTTTATTCCCTTTAGTCTTATTATTTAGCCTATTTACATTCCAAGTTAGAATTTTCAAAGCCATCTTGTTCCATATTTATTTCTCTTTCACCTCCACCTCTGTTGAATCTTCCTCTTCCTGTCCAGCTTTCTGTAAAATTCTCTTTCTCCTGCTAACTTTTCTCCATATTTTCTCCAAATTTTTTCTTGCCTTTATATGTAAAAGATACCACCTCAAGATATTCCCAGCATTGATATTTCAATAATCATCCTGGATGAATTTCTCTCCATCAGTATATCAGGTTATTGGCTAAAATGTTTGTTTGTCCTGTTTTAAAATACCTTGGCCTAGAGATTAAATTTGCAAGCCTAGGGAAATGGAGAACCACTTTATGGCAGTTTTATGCTTCAAGTACTAATATCTTAAGAGATCAAGGTCAAAGAGATAATCTCAGTAGAAAAATTAATGCTTTTCTTTTAATTTCCCCCAGTAAAGGTCCAAGAAGAAATTGCAAAGGTTGTTGGATGTTCTCAGCCAAGGATTGAACACCGAACAAAAATGCCTTATACAGATGCTGTGGTCCATGAGATCCAGAGATTTGCTGATATTGTGCCAACCGACCTGCCACATGCCACGACTACAGATGTTACCCTCAATGGCTACTTCATTCCAAAGGTGATACATTTCATTGAACTGCTGCCCACTAGTTACAATATATTTAAAGGCTATCCTGGGAGTAAGCCCCTTGGACTTCAGTGTGGGTGACATCTGTGCAGACCTGTATAGGATTGCACTGTAAACATGCAATCTACCCTTTGGAAGCTGTCGGGCATCAGCTTCAACCCATTAAACAGATATCAATGGGAAGGAGAACAAGGTTGGAAAAGAAACCATTTCTGGTGGGAGATCATGACTTATACGTTAAAGTTTGTCAAACTAAAGACATTTCTCAAATGAACTCAAATCTCATTTCTCCTGCACTGAATATTAATTGTATCGGAGGCATATGCTTTATATTAAAATATCTCTTGCTTTGCCTTTGCAGGGGACTCACATCATACCACTGCTGTCCTCTGTGCTGCATGATGAATCTCAATGGGAGAAACCACATAAATTCTATCCTGAGCATTTTCTTAATTCTGAAGGAAAATTCGTAAAGAGAGATGCTTTCATGCCTTTCTCTGCTGGTAACTTTTTTCTTTTTACTTTTGTGAGTATCTGCATAGTGTGTGCTTAGTCAATGGGATTTTGACGTGCCTGGAATGTAGCCTATTGTGCAAAGGTAAGGTTCACATCAGTTGCTGTGGCCATTTCTGCCACCAGATCTGGCCACCATTGGGGTGTGGCCCCTGGAATGTTGCTCATCAGGGAATGTGGCCCTCAGGCTGAAAAAGATTCCCCTTCCCCCCAGTTTTCAGCATTGCAGGATGGCTCATATTTGGAGTTCATAATTCTTTTAACATGGACACCATTAGCTGTTATTTTATTGCTGCATTTTAGTCTGCTTTGAAGTACAGTGGTACCTCGGTTTATGAACTTAATCTGTTTCAGAAATCTGTTCTTAAACCGAAACCGTTCTTAAACTGAGGTGCTCTTTCCCTAATGAGGACTTTCGCTACCGGTGCCCTTCCAAATCGTTTGTAAACAGGGCTGTTCTTAAATCAAGGTACCACTGTATTTGGGGTGTTATTAAGCAACCGATAAACCTTGTTTCTCTGCTTCCTGTGATTTGTTACAGGTCGGAGAGCATGTGTAGGTGAGACTCTTGCCAAAATGGAGCTCTTCCTCTTCTTCACAAGTCTGCTGCAGAGATTCACCTTCCAGCCACCCCCTGGAACATCTCAAGAAGACCTGGACCTTACTCCTGCTGTTGGGCTTACAACACCTCCCATGCCCCACCAACTCTGTGCTCTGCCACGTTTCTAAGACTCACAAGCTCCTGGGTTGCTTTGTCCTACACTCAAGTAGGACCCTGGTAGAGTCACATGTCTGACTGGCATGTTCTCTCCCTCCTGGTCATTCGTTCAGGAACTTCAAAGGCTTTCTTCAGCCTGAACATCACAGCGACCAATGTCAACAGACATTGGCACACTTAGGGATCCACAGAGTCTTCACAGCTTGCGTAACAGACCTCAGCAACTCAGCATTTTGGCTAATCTACTTTATTTACATATAAACACACACGGAGCACTGCAACATGGCTCCCTCTCTCTCTAGCATCAGACAGCAAAGAGAAAGAGCAAAGGACAATAGTCCCACTTCACAGAACACAGTAACACAAACATCCTGTCTCCATCACTTCCCACTTTGTGGAGTCAAAACATACACTGTCATGTGAAAGACAACAATCCCATGACTGCAATCACGGAGCAGGAATTCTAACATGCTTAGCCTACCTGTTTTTGCAATGCAAGCCTTTTTTAAACACCCCTGTTCAACAAGGGTATTTGGGTTGAGTAGCCTACTGGTGGAATTGGTCCATGCTTTGTCACAAACATGAAGTGTTCCCCTTTACCTGCCATACTGCCGAATCCCATGAAACTAGCATTGGAGCATCAGTGGCTTTCTGCTTCTGGCTTAGAATTCTGCTTCTGGCTTAGTTCAGTGGCTTTCTGCTTCTGGCTTAGAATGAAACAACCATCTTCCATCTTCTCTCTGTATCTGAATGAGCTTTCTCTGAGAGTCGGGGTAGCTTAAGGCTTCCCTCATCAATGGAATTCTGACTGGTCATATGAACAATGAAAGTGGTGGAAATGTGTCAAAACCAAAATCAAAACTTAAATCTCCACAAGAGGAAAAACTCAAAACCTTCTCTGCCTAGCTACTGCTCTGAAAGGGAAGAGGGAGCTAATCCCTTTCACACTGTTGTCAGTGGAAGTCTCCATGGTCTCACCAGGAAATAGAAAAAATGTCTAGTTCGAATGTCTCTTCTCTCTTAAGAAAATCCAGCCACGCTTTGATTTTTGTCTTAACAGGGCCCCATAAACTTTGTAAGAATGGATGTAGGCCCCATGAGAGGATGCACTGCTTAGTTATTATCCTTCCTTGCTCACATTGTTGCATGTCATATGCTCTAATGTATACAAAGATATACCCTAATGCCACCATGTTAAACAGTTTCAAAATGAAAATGAATAAAAACTATGCTATAAAGAAAATATGTGTGAGTGTTTCTGCAGACTTGACATCTTTCCGCAGGGCCTGCAAGACGGAGCTGTTCTGCCAGGCCTTTGGTCGGGGTTCAGTCTGACTCCTCTCCCCTTTCATAAGAACTTACATGAAAGTAGCCTCCCAGTTTTCTCACAGGCCTATATAAGTTCAGCACAAACAGTTGGGCCTGGTGAGCATTTAAGGTCCCCAACCCTAATCTGCGGGTTGCCATCCGATTGGATTTTATTCCGATCCTGATTTGATTTGAGGATGTATTTTAATTAATTGTCTGATTTTATGTTAATGTATTATACATTTGATGTTAGCCGCTCTGAGCCCGGCTTTGGCTGGGGAGGGCGGGATATAAATAAAATTTATTATTATTATTATTATTATTATTATTATTATGTTTGAATGGGAGGAAGTTCAGGATATACTGGACACTTTCAAACTAAATGCAGTTGTTCCTAATTAAAGTTGAATAATTTCATCTGCAAATGATTTCACAATGCTGCCCTTCACTCTCATTATAACAGATTAATTTTACACATAATCTGGGTGACAGGTCTGCAAGCAGGTTCAAGAGAGTTTGAATTTGCTCCTGAAAGCAATAGTTTGAAGAAGTGGGCACCACTCACTTGAGTAAACATTAAGCTGAAAGGCAAATAATCCAATGTACAGCTTGGAATAGTTGAGGAGAAGAAAACAAAATCAGAGGGCCAAAGCTGGACACTTTTTACTGGATGGTTTAATGATTTGCTAGAGACAGTACCTAGCATAATATAAATACTGCTCACTGCAGTTGCAAGACATTATCCTTGACCAAACTGAACTGTAGCTTTCATTACAACCATTGCAAAACAAATTGCTTGCTGAAACGAAATGGATTGGACGGAGCCAATTCCAGCGTTGTTCCTCTTTATCCTTATGATTTCCTTTGTTTTGAAACTGGGCACTTTCTGGAACAAGAGCTCCCAAAATCTTCCACCGGGACCGAGGCCTTTACCTCTCATTGGGAATCTCCACATCATGGATCTCAAGAGGCCTTACAGAACCATGTTAAAGGTAAAGCTTCTGGTTCTTCCCATGCCAAAGCTAAAGGGTACTGGGGCAGCCCAGTCAGCAGAAAGGAATAATAATAATAATAATAATAATAATAATAATAATAATAATCATGTTTGACTCTGTCTCCATTTTCAAGGATGCAAAAGTGCCGGTGCAAACCTTGCCTAGGCCAACGTCCTCCTTCAGCCTATATTTCTAGATTTGAGAGGTGCCATTAAAGGTATAATCACATTCATCCCTATAACTGACTATTCTGTTCTGGTTTTCTGAGCATTCCTAGGAAATATTTGTGCTGCTGCAACTGAATAACAATAATAAGTGAATAATAATTTATTATTTATACCCCGTTCATCTGTCTGGGTATCCCCGGCCACTCTGGGCTGCTCCCAACAGATTAAAAACATGATAAAGCATCAAACATTGAAAACTTCCCTTAAAAGGACTGCCTTCAGGTGTGTCTTCTAAAAGTCAGATAGTTGTTTATTTCCTTGACATCTGATGGGAGGGTGTTCCACAGGGCAGGTGCCACTACCGAGAACACCCACTGTATGTTTCCCTGTAACCTCATTTCTCACAGTGAGGGAACTGCCAGAAGTCCCTCGGCCCTGGACCTTGGACGATGGGGGTGGAGACATTCCTTTAGGTATACTGGGCCGAGGACGTTTAGCGCTTTACAGGTCAGCACCAACACTTTGAATTGTGCTCAGAAACGTACTGGGAAGCCAATCTAGGTCTTTCAGAACTGGTGTTATATGGTCTTACAGTCACCAGTCTAGCTGCTACATTCTGGATCAGTTGCAGTTTCTGGGTCACCTTCAAAAGTAGCCCCACGTACAGCGTGTTGCAGTAGTCAAAGCGGGAGATAATCAGAGCATGCACCACTCTGGTGAGACAGTCTGCCGGCAGGTAGGGTCTCAGCCTGCGTACCAGATGGAGCTGGCAGATAGCTGCCCTGGACAGAGAGTTGACTTGCACCCCCATGGACAGCTGTGAGTCCAAAATGACTCCCATGCTGCACACCTGGTCCTTGAGGGCCACAGCTGCCCTATTCAGGACCAGAGACTCCCCCACACCTGCCTGCCCCCTGTCTCCCCAAAACAATACTTCTGTCTTGTCAGGATTCAACCCCAACCTCATTCTGTCAGCTGCCAACACTCACACAGGACCTTCAACACTTTCACTGGTTCTGATTTAAAAGAGAGGTAGAGCTGGTTATCATCCACATACTGATGAACACCCAGCCCAAACCCCCTGAAGATCCCTCCCAGAGGCTTCATATAGATGTTAAAAAGCATGGGGGAGAGGACAGAACATTTTGGTGAGAGGTGAGAGCCCAGGGGTCTGAACACTTATCCCCAAACACCACATTCTGGACACGGTCCAGGAGGAAGGAGCAAAACCACTGTGTAACAGTGCCCACAGCTCCCAGCCCCTCTAAACGGTCCAGAAGGATGTTATGGTCGATGGTATCAAAAGCTGCTGAGAGATCCAGCAGAACTGGGAAACAGCTTTCACCTTTGTCCCTAGCCTGCCGGAGAGCACTGACCAGCACGACCACGGCAGTTTCAGCCTCATGATGAGGCCAGAATCCCAATTGGAAGGGATCCAAATGGTCTGCATCCTCCAGGCATGCTTGGAGTTGTTCAGCAACCACCTTGCCCAAGAATGGAAGATTTGAGACTGAGTGATAGTTGGCCATATTGGCTGTGTCGAAATATTTATTTTTTAATAAGCAGTTTTATAACCAGCACTTTCAGTAGGTTTGGGAAGGCTCTTTAACAGAGCGAAGCATTCACCACCCCACAGAGCTTTTATGAGCCAGAATGGGCAAGGATGAAGGAGACAGGTGGTCAGTTTCACTCATCCAAGCAGCCTGTCCACATCCTCCGAGCTAACACATTGGAATTCCAGCAATCTGGCACCAGCAAATGTCTTGAAGAGCACTGAGGCATAGACAATGACCTTTTAATTTATCATTATGTTATTTAGATTCTGTTTTGCATGGTGATTTGCAAAGATACAAAAAGTGAATTGATTCCACAAAATTACTATTCTTAAATCATATGTTTTCAGCTCGGTCCAAGGCACAATGACATGGAAGTAATTTCTACCAACTTCTATAGTAGTTTGGATTTTGTATTTGATATCCTGCTTTATCATTACCCTAAGGGGTTTCAAAGAGGCTCACAATCTCCTTTCCGCTCCTCCCCCACAACAAACACTCTGTGAGGTGAGTGAGGCTGAGAGACTTCAGAGAAGTATGACTAGCCCAATAGTAGTTATTGGGGGAAAACTGATACTAGTCTAACGGTCAAACTTTGCTACTAGATTCTGTGGAATGTATAAAAGAGCCTTGACTCTTAGGTAAATGTGCAAGCTAATGCAGTCTTGGTTCTGTCAGAGATGATTTACATTAATATATTCTTTGGGTATACCAGAACTCTCTTTCTCACTTTTTCTTCTGTTGAATTCCAGTTGTCAAAGCAATATGGCTCTGTCTTCAGGATCCAAATGGGACCCCAGAAAACTGTGGTGTTGACAGGATATGAGACACTAAAGGAGGCTCTGGTTAATCAGGCGGACGCATTTGCAGACAGGCCCATCGTTCCAATGTTTCAAGAGTTTGGACAAGGCTTTGGTGAGGCACCTCCCTTTCTATTGGAACTGGTAATGCTTGCAGACACACACTGGTCCACCAGGTGAACACAATCTGTTCCTAAGAAATGGTTTGTAAGATGAGCTTTTGCAAAGCAAGTCAACGAAATCCATTGTTTCCTGTGGGGAAAATCCTTGTGAATTTTTCAACCCACCTCAGTGCCTTTGACATTGACAGAGTATCTGCAGGCATTAGACTGAGAATGTGTCACTAAAAGTGTCACCTGTGGATTTCTGCAAATCAAGCTAAAATGTTAAAAAAAGTAGACCAGGCCAGCCTTTTTGATCTTGACTTTCAGTGGCTCAGTGGGGTTCTAGTTGAAGAAACAAAAATGGAGACCAGTTAAAGCAAACCTTTCCCATTCCCACTTTCTTCCCAACAGTCATATTGTAGAGCTGGGGGAGAATGGGGCAGGAGAATGTAATAGTTGTCACATTTGAATTGTGAATGATTGTCACATGGAAAAGTAATGCCACACACCAAGGGGAAACTGACCATTTTCTGGCCCAGCCTATACAGAGAGGAAAAATGAAGGAGGAATACAAAGAACAAGCTGAGTTCTGCTTTGATGCCTGACATGTACAAACCACCCTCTACTCTACCTTACACTTTGTAATGGAAAATATTGTTCAATGTGTTCTCAGGTCATGGTCTGATGACCCATCTGCCAGCTACTTTGTCAAAGCTCAGAAGTCTGAGTCTGAATGGGAGAACAGCTGGGATCCATTCTCAGTTCCATGGAAGAAATGCAGAACACAATTTATTGATTCAATGGCCATGCAAACATGAAACCTTTCTTCCTGTCTCTTCAGGTTTAACTCTGTCTAATGGTGAAAACTGGAAAGTGATGCGGCGGTTTGCTTTAAGCACATTGCGGGACTATGGAATGGGAAAAAAGACCATAGAGGACAGAATTCTTGAGGAATGCAGTGTCCTGATAAAGAAATTTGAATCTTACGAAGGTGGGTTGCTTTTTTCCTCTGGTTCATAGCTACACAACCGTTGTTTAAAGGTGCCAAGGCTATTGTGTTACATATTCCTAACTTCCAGAAGCACAGCTCCCAGGGTTCCCTGCAATTGGTCTGTTCCTGTAATGTGCAGATTGCACTGCAATAACTCCTGTGACTTCTAAGGATTTCTTAGCCCAGCTATGGCCACATCCAGCAACACTTAGGTTTAGTTCATTTGTTAAATGAGGTCTACACATAGGGAAGCTGCAAGTAGGGACTTAAAACAACATGAACAGACTTAAAAACAATGCCCTTTCCATACTTTGAATTTCTGTGGGGATGTTCAGGGAGGCAGGAGGGGATATATTGTTTAATTATATCCTCCCTAACTTGTGTTAGCAAGTTCTATATCTTAGCAGAGTTTAAATGCATAATGGTTTGCTTGTTGCAGGCTCGTCTGAGCTTCTCTATCTAAGATTCCTGGTATATAAGATTCTTTTCCCTCTTAAATAGAATAGACACGACAATCTTATTAAAGTCAATATAAAAGTAGTTTACTGACATTCATTCGGTTCATGGATCGATGGATCCCTCAAGGCAGACTTAGGTTACAAAAGTATATATACATGTGGAACTATCCCATAAGGGAGTTAGTCCCAAGTGACTGCAGACAGGCAGTCACTTCTACTAACACGTAGAAAAATGGAGGAGGAGGAGGAGGAGGAGGAGGAGGAGGAGGAGGAGGAGAAGAAGAAGAAGAAGAAGAAGAAGAAGAAGAAGAAGAAGAAGAAGGGGAAGCAGCAAAGAAGGAGGTTTGCTCCCCTAACCCAAATTAGGCCACACCCACATCTAGTCACATGCAGAGGAAGTTTGTTCCAGCTCAGGAGGAAACACAAAGTTTTCTCCTGGCTGGTAGAAAGCATCCACTAGCATGTCCATTCTAGGAACCTTGTACTTGACTCCTGTGTGTTTTACATCCCACATTTTAAAAAGAATATTTTTGCTTAACTGTCATAATTATTTCTAGGAAACCCATTTGAGACCACCACAATTATGAATGCAGCTGTTGCCAATATTATAGTGGCCCTACTACTAGACAAGCGATTTGATTATGAAGATTCCACATACATAAGACTTCTGAAGTTGGTCAATGAAAACGTCCGGCTCGTCGGAAGCTCTTCAGTCCTGGTAATCTATTCTTTTCCAATAAAACAAACAGTTGATTGTAATGACATTGTATGCAAAGTGGACAGGGCAACCTGTTTATTGTATATTGTTCAGGATTCACTACAAAACACAGAATGATATCTTGAGAAACCAGGTGATGATTAAAAATATTTAGAAAACTCACACGGCACAGTCATCCCGCAACTGTAACAAAGTCTCTTTTGCGCACACCCTTTCTTGTCTCACTGCCATCGGGGCTCCAAGGACAAGGAAGAACAAGTGATAGTTGGTTCCATGATGGCTCAGAAGTCGCCTCCAAGGGCAGATCTCCCTCTCTGAAGGCAAACCTCCAGAGGAGACCCTTCATAGCCTATTATTCTGGGGTTGCACATAAATTACGCTGCCCTGAGGTAGCCCACCCCCCATTCCAAATGCCACTCAAGAGTTTTGTTTTGTATTTGGGCAGTCATGCTCTGAGAGACCCAGCTGAGAGTACAATACTGAGTTTTTCTAATGTCTCTTTTTCCTTTTTCACATTTTTATGCTTTCAGCTGTATAACATGTTTCCTGCTCTTGGTTTTCTTCTGGGGGCTCGTAAGACTGTCATGCAAAACAGAGATGAGGTTTTTGCCTTCATAAATGCCACCTTCATAAAACACCTCAGAGATTTGGATGAAAATGACCAGAGGAGCTTTATTGACTCATTTCTTATCCAACAGCAAGAGGTAATGGAGTCTTTTAAGTTGGCCCAGAATAAGCGTTGCCATTTTCAATTCATGTTTTCAGGGTATATTTGCAAGTGAATGCATAAGTTGTAGTCAGGAAGTCTCACTTCAGAAGGGACCAACCTGGCATACTTCCTACCATTTCCCAATAGTCAGCCGTTGTTAATGTGTTACAGAAGTTGCCTCTGCAGGGTCAATGGTTGCATGCTCAACAGTATTTCTGGGAAAAAAATCCCTGATCAAGTCAGCATGTAATTATAGATAATTATGCAGTGATGAGAGGTAATCAAGTCATAAATATTGGTTGCCAGACTCCCTTTTGATACAAGAAGGGATGGGATAATGCCTCATGTGCTCAGAAGAAGGAGATAGGAAGCTTTGAGGGTGGGGAGGCATCTCAGAGCAAGGAAAAAACATTGGCCCATGCACTGACCAATCACCCTTAAATTAGGGCTTCAGTTCTTTTAACCATTACTAAGACTGGAAATGAATATGAATTGGAGCTTCTGCTTATCAATTAATTAGCACCCAGAAAAGGAAACAGGTGGTTGGGTGATGACAGAGTTCTAAATAACAGGCTGGAAATTATTTCTAAAATCTTAAACTGATTACTGAGTTTGAAAAGTTAAAGCAGATCTACAGGCCTGGTGTGCTGGTCCCATGGGTTACCCGAGAGGCGAGGTCCAAGTCCGGTCTGTGGTCAAAGGCGCAACATGGAGGCACTCCGTAGTAGCTGAAGCTGGGTGCAGGGCAGGGAATCGGGTGAAGCCAGGAACAGGCAAGCAGGGAAACAGGGCGGGTCACGAGCTCAGGCAGGAAAGCAGGATAGGGGCCAGACAGGAACTAGCAACCAACAATGTTGCTACCGCAAGTTGGGACTGGGGCTGGCCGGCTTGTATCTGCACTGAGGCATAGGGCGGCCCCAATCCTCTGGTGACTCACCTCTCCTGGCCTGGAGGCGAGCACTCCTCCTGCAGGAACCCTATATCATCATGATAGCATAGTCTGGAAAACCTGGAATCTCTCACTACTTAGCGACTGGGGTTATGTGCAATGATACTTTGGATCATCGGGTCCAGTCAGGTATTCATTTTTATCTTTGCACATGAAATTTTCTCACTACATTCGTTTTAATCAGTTCATACTCTTTGCAACCCAGGAAGAGAAGAAGAAGAAGACGAATGCATATTTCCACAACGAAAACTTAAAAACTGTTGTGGCCAATTTATTTGCTGCTGGCATGGAGACCACTTCTACCACACTGTGCTGGGGAATGTTACTAATGATGAAACATCCTGAAATTCAGAGTGAGTGCTTTTAATTGGGTTGGCTCCCATTATTCTGAGATATCTTAATTCCAATTATATGTAACTATTAGAGAGATAAAATATTATAATTTATTATTATTATATTCTCTTTCCCGCTTTTATTCCCGCTTTTTTTTTTATTACATCTTATTCTTTGTGCCAAAACTTCTAAAACTGTTATAAACAACGAAGGTGACAGTGGGCAACCATGTCTACTTCCATTAGTTATTTTACAATTCTCAGTCAATACATTACTTACTGATGGATCAGTATATATTGCCTTAACTCCTTTTATAAAGTCCCAGGAGACATTGTCAAATGCTTTCTCGGAGTCTAAATGCTTTCTCTTTTAATACAGTTTTCAACCTATTAGCTAATATGTCTGCAAACAGTTTATAATCGTTATCCAACATTGAAATTGGTTGATAGCTCTTAACCAGCTTTGGATCTCTATTTTGTTTATGAATCAAAGTTATGTATACACTCTTCGGGGATTTGGGTAACTCTCCTGTATTCAAAGTTATAGTCATAATATCTTTTAAAGGTTGCATTCGGTAATCTTGTAATATATTGCTGAAACTCCATCAGGTCCGGGTGCCTTCCGTAATTTTGCCTGTAAAATTACTTGCTGTAATTCCATCATTGTGACAGGTCTATTCAGAAATGACATTTTAACTTTTAGGTATCTTAAGCAATCTGTTGTCTTCTAAATATTTACCCATTTCTTCTACGTTACCTTATTTGCCTTAATATGGTGCTGTATAAAAACTCAGGCATTGATCTATAATTTTTTTCAGATTTTCCACAACTCTACCTACTACATTTATTCTATTAATGCAGTTTTTTCTTCTTTCTTCTTTATTTGCCAAGCTACTAGTTTTCCTGTTTCTTGGAGGCATATAACTTCCAAGTTTAACTTCTTTACAACGTGATCAATTTTATTCATTTAGTCTTCTTATTTAGCCTATTTACATTCCCAGTTAGAATTCTCAAAGCCATCTTGTTCCATATTTATTTCTCTTTCACCTCCACCTCTGTGGAATCTTCCTCTTCCTGTCCAGCTTCCAGTTCAAATGCTCTTTCTCCAGCTAACTCTTTCCCATATTTTGTCCAGAATTTGTGAGGGTCCGAAGGATCCTAAAATCTTTGTTTTTGACCTTCAGAATATTCCCAGCAGTTATATTTTAATAATCATCCTGGATGCATATCTCTCCCTCAGTATATCAGGTTATTGTTTAAATTGTTTGTTTGTCCTTCTTAAAAATACATTTGTTAAATGCTAGAGATTAAATTTGTGAGCCTATGGAATTGTAGAATGAGTTTGTGGCAGTTTTATGCTTCAGAGATTAATTTTTAAGAGACCTAAGTCAAAGAGATAATCTGAGCAGAAAAATGAATGCTTTTCTTTTCTTTTCTTTTCTTTTCTTTTTTTGTTTTGTTTCCCCCAGTAAAGGTCCAAGAAGAAATTGCAAAGGTTGTTGGATCTTCTCAGCCAAGGATTGAACACCGAACAAAAATGCCTTATACAGATGCCGTGGTCCATGAGATCCAGAGATTTGCCAATATCGTCCCAACCAACCTGCCACATGCCACGGCTACAGATGTTACCCTCAATGGCTACTTCATTCCAAAGGTGATCCATTTCATTGAAGTGCTGCCTACTAGTTACAATATATTTTAAGGCTTTTCTGGGAGTAAGTCCCTTGGACTTCAGTGTGGGTGACATCTGTGTAGACTTGTATAGGATTGCACTGTAAGCATGCAATCTACCCATCAGAAGCTGTCAGGCATCAGCTTCAACCCATTAAACAGATCTCACTGGGAAGGAGCACAAGGTTGGAAAAGAAACCATTTCTAGTGGGGGATCATGGTTTATACATTAAAGTTTGTCAAACTAAAGACATTTCTCAGATGAACTCAAATCTCATTTCTCCTACAATAAATATTTATTGTACCAGAGGCATACACTTTATTTTAAAATGACTCTTGCTTTGCCTTTGCAGGGGACATACATCATACCATTGCTGTCCTCTGTGCTGCACGATGAATCTCAATGGGAGAAACCACATAAATTCTATCCTGAGCATTTTCTTAACTCTGAAGGAAAATTCGTAAAGAGAGATGCTTTCATGCCTTTCTCTGCAGGTAATTTTTTTTACTTTTGTGTATGCCTGAATAATAATGATAATGATAATGATAATAATTTATTATTTATACCCCGCCCATCTGGCTGGGCTTCCCCAGCCACTCTGGGCGGCTTCCAAAAGAATATTAAAATACTGTGATACATCAAACATTAAAAGCTTCCCTAAACAGGGCTGTCTTCTTAAAGTTGTTCTCTTTGACATCTGGTGGGAGGATGTTCCACAGGGAGGGTGCCACTACCGAGAAGGCCCTCTGCCTGGTTCCATAGTGTGTGCTTAGTCAATGGGATTTTTACATGCCTGGAATGTAGCCTATTGTGCAAAGGTAAGAATCACATTAGTTGCTGTGGCCATTTCTGCCACTAGATCTGGCCACCATTGGTGTGCGGCCCCTGGAATGTTGCTCACCAGGGAATGTGGCCCTCAGGCTGAGAAAGGTTTCCCACCCCTGGTTTTCAGCATTGCAGGATGGCTCATATTGGGAGTTCACAATTCTTTTAAGATGGGCACATTGAGCTGTTATTTTATCTCTGCATTTTAGTCTGCTTTAAATTATTTGGGATGTTATTAAGCAACTGCCTAAACCCAGTTTCTCCGCTGCCTGTGTGTCCTTACAGGTCGGAGAGCATGTTTAGGTGAGACTCTTGCCAAAACGGAGCTCTTCCTCTTCTTCACAAGTCTCCTGCAGAAATTCACCTTCCAGCTACCCCCTGGAACATCTCCAGAAGACCTGGACCTTACTCCTGCTGTTGGGCTTACAACACCACCCATGCCCCACCAACTCTGTGCTGTGCCACGTTTCTAAGACTCACAAGCTCCTGGATTGCTTAGCCCACCTGTGTGTGCAATGCCTTTCTTAAAACACCCCTGTTCTGCAAGGGTATTTGGGTTGAGTAGCCTAGTGGTGGAATTGGTGTATACTTTGTCACAAATCTTGTGTTCCCCTTTACCTGCCATAATGCCGAATCCCGTGAAACTAGCATTGGAGCATCTCTTAAATAAAACCTGGCCCTGTGTTCTTATATAACAACAACAACAACAACAACAACAACAACAACAATAATAATAATAATAATAATTTTTTATTTATACCCCGCCCTCCCCAGCCAAGGCCGGGCTCAGAGCGGCTTACAAGCAATAATAAAAACAAGATGAATGATTACACCTTAAAAACAAAAGTAAAATACAACATTAAAATAATGGAACATTAAAATATTAAAATGTAGCCTCATTGCAGGAGGAGAAGGAAAAGAAAAAAGAAAGAGAGGGAGGGAGGGAATCAAATTGGCTCCAAGCCAAAGGCCAGGCGGAACAACTCTGTCTTACAGGCCCTGCGGAAAGAAATCAGATCCTGCAGGGCCCTGGTCTCATGAGACAGAAATGGTCTTATGACACTTGGGGCATAGAGATCAACCAACAAATCTGGTTGCATGTATTCCCATGTTAACATATACTTTCAAATATCTTGAAGCATCATATTCCCAGGTAGATGTGCAGAGAAAGCCATTTCCCAGCTAGGGAGGAGGTGGGGTTGCGGGCTTCACGCCCCTTCCCACACTCGCGGGGGCTGGCTCCAGCCCACATGATAGCGGGGAATCCTCGGACGTTTCATACCCTGAGCCAGCCAATCGGCTGGCTTGGGGGGCGTGGCCTTGCCTACTTACGTCTGGCACGGCCAGGGCTCTTCCTCTTTCACACGTCGCAGCTGACCTGGTTCCCCCCCCTCCCACCCTTTAGGCTAGGCTCTCTGATGTTGCTATGGGCTTCGGTCGGTCGCCGTCAAGGGGCCTTTTAGGAATTTTTCCAACTGGCAGATTGGCACCAGCCACTTGGTTGTTGTTTTTTTAAGCGTTTATTCATTTTCCAATAAAAACATCCAATTAACATATCAAATCCAATTAAAAAAAAAAACTAAAATAAAAAAGTCCAATTGTCTTCCAAATTGTAATAATTTTTGTTTTGGCTTCCCACAGTCTGAATTCTGAAGCGCTTTCAACATCATAGTCCTGCCTCTCATCACCCTCAATGTTTTTCATAATTCCATATCCGATTTTTTTCCTCCACGTTTTGACTCTGGTTCTGCGGTCCTCATTCATGTCAGAAAACAGATACTTTTTTTCCTATGGAGTGCAGATTTGTCCGTATATTGTACTCTTTCAGCTGCTTTTGTTTTTTCATCACACCGCTTCATTTAATTGCATCCAATTTCAAAGTTCTGTCCAGCTCTTTGAGAATTGTTATTTTGGCAGCTCCCAAATCGTTGATCTTTCCCGTCCAGGTGTTATCAAAGAAACAGAGAGAAACCTCCTTCTTTATTCTTAAGCAGACTGTTTGCAATGTAGCAATATATCAGACAGTTAACAATTGGCCTTTGGAACCCTCCCAATCCTCCCTCCGGGCCCTAGAGGGGGGCTGCCAGACATCCATTCAGCCCTCTCTCTCGCTCATAACAAAAAACATCTTTTTGCAAACAGTTGTGTATATAATATTGTTTCCAGTCTTTATGACCAACCATCAGTTAGCTCCTGTTTCTCTTAATCAGGGAAGTATTTCAGATATTCCATAAGTGCGTGGTGGGTAGAAGCCATTTTGTCCTTTGTCCTTTGTTTTCGTCTTTAACAGGCATTTCAAATCTTAGAAGCAAAGCGGCTGCGAATAGGTCCCAATTATATATGAAAGTCCATCTGTACTCACTTTTTGAAGAGCAATTTAGGTTCTTAATGAGGCTTGGCATGCAATGCAAATTGTTAATGTAAGAGGGAAAAGAAAAAACATACCAAGACCGTCCAGATTCCAAACATCATGATGAGGATCTCTTTGAAGTTCGAAAACCTGTACATACTGCAGGTTTTCCCCCAGCTTCGTCAGTTCAGAGTGTGTCTGGTTGTCTTCCAAATCTTTATATTTTCCCAAACAGATGCTTCCGGCTATGGGGTGGCATCGCAGGAGTGTCAGTCCGTCCCTTGCTCCGTACCCCAGTGCCCTGGGGCAAACCGCGGGTCGTCGAGACAGTCCTCCCCTGCCCTGGGAAGGCTGCCAGGGCTAATTACCCCCATATCAGCCCTGAATTATCGGAACAGCTGAGGCTCAATCGTGTGGGATCCGCCATCTTCCACGGCCGGAAACAGGAAGCCCAGCACCAGCCACTTGGTTAACTCGAACTCTTGTGTCCTGTGCCTTTATTTCTATAGGGGGAGGCAGGAACTCGCCACGCAATTGTGACCAAGACGAAAAAGGGTCTGGAAACCATGCCTTATGAGGAGTGGTTGAGGAAGTTGGGAATGTTAACATCTGTGGCTGCAATGTATGCTGATTCTGAACTGTATTTGTTGTTGTCAGGTTCTTTAAAAAGTCTGTAATAATAGATCTGGCAACTGGGTTTGCTTCTGGCATCTCCTTGCTGCCAATTAGTTCTGTGACTTTCTGCTTCTGGCTTAGAAGAGGGGCGTCCAACTCCCACGAGACTGTGATCTACTCACAGCAGGGGGGGGGGGACTGGCAGTGAAAGTTGGTCAGGTACTTTTAAAGAGGAAAGTTCCATTTTGGGGGTTAAGGCCAAGATTGCTGAGCCTTTTTTATGGAGAAAATCTCTGTTATTAAGGGGGAAATGTCAGACTAGAGTAAAGGGGAGAGGGGATTAGTCATTCACCAAAAGATCGCTATGGAAACAATTTGCCTCACAGCCAAAACTTCGTCTTCTGTTCCAGCGATCAGCTGAATGTGGTGGGCGGGGAGAGGGAAAGGGCCAGCTGCTCTGAGGCAAAAACAAAGGAAAAGGAGCCAGGAATCGACCAGAACCTCCTGGGTATCGATCAGTCGATCCCGATCAACCTGTTGGTTATCCCTGGAATAAAACTACCATCTTCCATCTTCTCACTGTATCTGAATGAACTTTCTCTGAGAGTCTGGATTAGCTTAAGGCTTCCCTCATCAATGGAATTCTGACTGGTCATATGAAAAATGAAAATGGTGGAAATGTGTCAAATTCAAAATCAAAACTTCAATCTCCACAAGAGGAAAAACTCAAAACCTTCTCTGCCTAGCTACTGCTCTGGGAGGGAAGAGGGAGCTAATCCCTTTCACCATAGAGACAAGGGAAGTCACCATGGTCTCACCAGGAAATAGAAAAAATGTTTGGTTTGAATCTCTCTTCTCTCTTAAGAAAATCCAGCCACATCCAATAAAATACTTTGAATTTTGTCTTAACTGGGTACCATAACCTTTGTAGGAATGAATTTAGGCACCATGAGAAGATGCATTGCTTAGTTATTGTCCTTCCTTGCTCATATTGTTGCATGTCATATGCTCTAATGCCACCATGTTCAACAGTTTCAAGATGGAAATGAATAAAAACTATGCTAAAAAGAAAAATATGTGTGAGTGTTTCAATGGGAGAAAGTTCAGGAACTACTGGACCCTTTCAAACTAAATGCTGTCGTCCCTAATTGAAGTTGAATAATTTCATCTGAAATTGATTTCACAATGCTGCTCTCTACTGAAAATCCTGAGTTATTAATTCGCCGTGTTCAAGAGCATTGTAATCTGTTCTGGAAAGCATTAGGTTCTGGAAGTAAGCACCACTCACTTGAGTAAACATTAAACTGAAAGGCATATCATCCAATGTACAGCTTTGAATAGTTGTGGAGAAGAAAAAAATCGGAGGGATGGCTTAATGATTCGCTAGAGACATTACATAACATAATATATGGGTGGCTCATGGCAGTTGGTAAACACTGTTGTTGACCAAACTGCTCTGTAGCTTTGTTGTTTTTGTAGAAGTCTTTTAGACTGTGTCGGCCTTTTGCTTGCCAGGTTTTTATCTGGAGGTTTCTGCTTTTTTTCTGTTTGGCTCCAGAGGCCTCCAGGCCTTGAAGCTCTACTCAGCTATCGGTGGGATGCTACCAGTCCCAGCGGGGTCGAGGCCACTGGGAGGTGGCTTGGGGCTCTTCACGGCCTCCTTGGTTGTCACGTTGGCACCCCTGGTTACCCCCCAGTCTTGATGCTGATGGCGGTGCAGGTACCATCCAGACAACGCCATTGGTGCTTGTGGTCCTCAGAAGCTCCATGCTGACCTTGGCGCTTGCCATCTTGCCTCACCGGAAGTCCATACTGGTGCACTTTGAAACATCCATCTCTGAATGCAGTTCAATGATTACTCCAAAGAATTTCAGAATGCTGCCCTTTGCACCCATTATAACAGATTAATTTATACATAATCTGGGTGACAGGTCTGCAGCCAAGTTCAAGAGAATTTGAATCTGTTCTGGGAGGCAACAGTTTTTGGAAGTAAGCACCACTCACTTGAGTAAACATTAAACTGAAAGGCAAATCATCCCATGTACAGATTTGAATAGTTGTGGAGAAGAAGAAAAAAATCAGAGGGGCAAATCAGAGCACATTTCCATTTTACTGGATGGTTTAATGATTTGCTAGAGACAGTACCTAGCATAATATATATGTTGCTCACTGCAGTTGCAAGACGTTGTTCTTCACCAAATTGCACTGTAGCTTTCATTGTAACTACTACCCCAAATAATTGCTTGCAAAAACGAAATGGATTGGACAGAGCTGATTCCAGCGTTGTTCCTCTTTATCCTTATGATTTCCTTTATTTTGAAACTGGGCACTTTCTGGAACAAGAGCTCCCAAAATCTTCCACCGGGACCGAGGCCTTTACCTCTCATTGGGAATCTCCACATCATGGATCTGAAGAGGCCTTACAGAACCATGTTAAAGGTAAAGCTTCCAGTTCTTCCCATGGCAAGGCTGAAGGGTACTGGGGCAGCCAAGTCAGATGAGCGGGGTAGAAAATTATTATTATTATTATTATTATTATTATTATTATTATTTATTATTAATATCAATAATGCATTACATTTTATCTTTTAGAGCCTATAAATCTCATCTTCCCTTTGTGTGCTACCACCTCTTAACTTTCTCAATCATAGGACCTAGTTGCATTTTATAACTTGTAATTTGAATAAGGTGTTTGGTGTCGGATCCCGTTTGACTCTGCCTCCATTTTCAAGGATGTAAAAGTGCTGGTACAAACCTTGCCTAGCCCAGCCTCCTCCTTCAGCCTATCTTTCTAAACAAGATTTGAGAGGTGCCATTAAAGGTATAATCATTTTTATCCTTACAACTGCCTATCTTGTTCTGGTTTTCTGATTATTCCTAGCAAATATTTGTGCTGCCGCAACTGAATAATAATAATAATTTAATAATAACTTATTATTTATACTCCACCCATCTGGCTGGGTTTCCCAACAGATTAGGAACATGATCAAACAGGATCAAACACCAAACTTTAAAACTTACTTTAAAAGGACTGCCTTCAGGTGTCTTCTAAAAGTCAGATAGTTGTTTATTTCCTTGACATCTGATGGGAGGGCATTCCACAGGGCAGGCGCCACTACCAGGAAGGCCCTCTGCTTGGTTCCCTGTAACCTCACTTCTCGCAGTGAGGGAACCGCTAGAAGGCCCTCAGAGCTGGGTCTCAGTGTCCGGGCTCAATGATGGGGGTGGAGACGCTCCTTCAGGTATACTGGGCCAAGGCCAGTTGGGGCTTTAAAGGTCACCACCAACACTTTGAATTGCGCTTAAAAATGTACTGGTAGCCAATATTGGTCTTTACGGGCCGGTGTTATATGGTCTCGGCAGCCACTCCCAGTAACCAGTCTAGCTGCTGCATTCTGGATTAGTTACAGTTTCTGGGTCACCTTCAAATGTAGCCCCACGTAGAGCGTATTGCAGTAGTCCAAGTGGGAGATAACTAGAGCATGCACTGCTCTGGCGAGACAGTCTGCGGGCAGTCTGCGGGCGTGTAGGGTCTCAGCCTGTGTACCAGATGGAGCTGGTAGACAGCTCCCCTGGACAAAGAATTGACCTGTGCCTTCATGGGCAGCTGTGAGTCCAAAATTACTCCAAGGCTGCACACCTGTTCCTTCCAGGGCACAGTTACCCCATTCAGGACGAGGGAGTGCTCCACACCTGCCCACCCCCTGTCCCCGCAAAACAGTACTTCTGTCTTGTCAGCATTCAGCCTCAATTCAGCCACCATCTACCTCCAACCGCCTCCTGACACTCACACAGGACCTTCACTGTTCTGTTTTAAAAGAGAGGTAGAGCTGGTTATCATCCGCATACTGATGAACACCCAGCCCAAACCTCCTGATTATCTCTCCCAGCAGCTTCATGTTGATGTTGAAAATAATGGAGGAGAGGATGGAACCCTGAGGCACCCCACAAGTGAGAGCCCAGGGGCATGAACAGTTATCTCCCAACACCACTTTCTGGACACAGTCCAGGAGGAAGGAGCAAAACCACTGTATAGCAGTGTTTCCAGCTCCCAGCCCCTCTAGACGGTCCAGAAGGATGTCATGGTCGATGGTATCAAAGGCCACTAAGAGATCCAGCAGAACTAGGAAACAGCTTTCACCTTTGTTCTTAGCTGGCCGGAGATCACTGGCCCACAGTTTCAGTCCCATGATGAGACCTGAATCCAAATTGGAAGAGATCCAAATGGTCCGCGTCCTCCAGGCGTGCCTGGAGTTGTTCAGCAACCATCCGCTCAATCACCTTGCCAAAGAATGGAAGATTTGAGACTGGGTAATAGTTCACCATATTAGCTGGGTGCAAAGATTTATTTTTTAATAAGTGCTGTTGGGTTGAAATAAACGACAGACGAGTGTCATATGGGAGGCATCTGTGGAGCATGTCTCAGAGAGTCCCTTTTATTGAATATTACAGCATTGCCACGTATGTGCTTGTTGCTGATTGGTTAATACAAAGACAAAGCAAGGGTTGCATATAGGCTGCATATAGGCATTAATCATCAATAGATTAAAGGGTTGGGAAAGGAACACAGAGTTAGACAGGTATGAAAACCTCCATTACTAAACTATCACTAATGATTGATATACTCCTTTATTAAACTACTGATTAATATAGTAAAACTTAAAAGGCATAACCATCGCATTCCATAGATGTGGTCAGCCGCGCATTAAGAACAGGAACAGGTGAACTTAATATGAACTGAACATTCTTAGGCAGAAACAAAACATCCCATCAAAGTGCCTTTATAACCACCACTTTCAGCGGGTTTGGGAAGGCTCTTTAACAGGTCTGCAGCACCCCGCAGAGCTTTTATGAGCCAGAATGGGCAAGGATGAAGGAGACAGGTGGTCAGTTGCACTTGTCCAAGCAGCCTATCCACATCCTTGGAGGTAACAGTTTGGAATTGATCCCATGCAACTTGACTAGACATCCCATGCAACTTGACTCTAGCACTCTCCCACCCTGGCCCTGCTCCCAAGGTGGAGTCTACTGAACTGGGTGAAAAGGCTGAGCTGCTGTATCATGAGTCCAGCAACTGTTGCTGCTACAGCTATTAGTAGCAAATGTCTCGAAGAGGATTGTGGCATAGACAATGCTCTTTTACTTTATCATTATGTTATTTGGATTCTGTTATTGAAGAAAACTGATAACAGTCTAACAGTCAAACTGTGCTACTAGATTCTGTGGATTGTATAAAAGAGCCTTTACTCTCAGGTAAATGTGCAAGCTAATGCAGTCTTGGTTCTGTGAGAGATGATTTACATTAATATATTCTTTGGGTATGCCAGAACTCTCTTTCTCACTTTTTCTTCTGTTGAATTCCAGTTGTCCAAGCAATATGGCCCTGTCTTGGGCATCCAAATGGGACCCCGGAAAATTGTGGTGTTGACAGGATATGAGACAGTAAAGGAGGCTCTGGTTAATCAGGCGGACGCATTTGCTGACAGGCCCACCTTTGCATTATTTCAAGAGCTTGCACAAGGCTTTGGTGAGGCACCTCCCTTTCTATTGGAACTGGTAATGCTTGTAGACACAAACTGGTCCCACCAGGTGAACACAATCTGTTCCCAAGAAATGGTTCATAAGATGAGTGTTTGCAAAGCAAGTCAACGAAATCCATTGTTTCCTGTGGGGAAAATCAACCCACCTCAGTGCTATTGAAATTGACAGTGTATCTGTAGGCATTAGGCTGAGAATGTGTCACAAAACGTGTCACCTGTCAATTTCTACAGATCAAGCTAAAATGTTAAAAAGAGTAGACCAGACCAACTTTTTTTGATCTTGACTTTCAGTGGCTCAGTGGAGCTCTGTTGAAGAAACAAAAATAGAGACCAGTTAAAGCAAACCTTTCCCATTCCCACCTTCTTCCCAACAGTCATATTGTAGAGGTGGGGGAGAATGGGGCAGGAGAATTGTGACATGTCACATGGAAAAGTAATGCCACACACCAAGGGGAAACTGACTGACCATTTTCCGGCATAGCCTACACAGAGAGGATAAATTAAGAAGGCATAATGTCTGCTCATTGAATACAAAGTAACAAGCTGAGTGCTGCTGTGACCACTGTCATGTACAAACAACCCTCTACTCTATCCTATCTATCTATTTGTTCTCAGGTCCTGCTCTGATGGCACATCTACCAGCTACTTTGTCAAAGCTCAGAAGTCTGAGTCTGACTGAGAGAATAGCTGGGATCCATTCTCAGTTCCATGGAAGAAATGCAGAGCATAATATATTGATTCTTTGTTCAATGGCCATGCAAACATGAAACCTTTCCTCCCGTTTTCAGGTGTAAGTCTGTCTAATGGTGAAAACTGGAAAGTGATGCGGCGGTTTGCTTTAAGCACATTGCGGGACTATGGAATGGGAAAGAGGACAATAGAGGACAGAATTGTTGAGGAATGCAGTGTCCTGATAAAGAAATTTGAATCTTACGAAGGTGGGTAGGTGTTTTCCTCTGGTGCATAGCTACACTACCATAGTTTAAAGGAGCCAAGACTATTGTGTTACATATTCCTAACTTCCAGAAGCACAGATCCCAGGGTTCCCTGCAATTGGTCTGTTCCTGTAATGTGCAGATTGTACTGCAATAACTCCTGTGACTTCCAAGCATTTCTTAGCACAGCTATGGCCACATCCAGCAGCACTTAGGATCAGTTTATTTGTTAAATGAGGTCTATACATAGGGAAGCTGCCAGTAGGGATTTAAGGCAACAAAGAACAGACTTAAAAACAATGCCCTGTCCATACTTGGAATTTCAACAGAATATTTTTGTTTAACTGTCATATTTATGTATAGGAAACCCATTTGAGACCACCACAATTATGAATGCAGCTGCTTCCAATATTATAGTGGCCCTACTACTAGACAAGCGATTTGATTATGAAGATCCCACATACATAAGACTTCTGAAGTTGGTCAATGAAAATATCCGGCTTTTCGGAAGCACTTCAGTCACGGTAATCTATTTTTTCCATTTAAAACAAACAAACAGTTGATTGTAATAACAGTATATGCAAAGTGGGCAGGGAAACATGTTTATAGTATATTGTTCAGGTTTCACCACAAATCACAGAATATTGGTCTCTTGAGAAACTTGGTGATGATTCAAAATATTTAGAAACCTCACACGGCACAGTCATCCCATAACTGTAACAAAGTCTCTTTTGCGCACACGCTTTCTGGCCTCACTGCCATCGGGACTCCAAGGACAAGGAAGAACAAGTGATAGTTGGTTCCATGATGGCTCAGAAGAGGCCTCCAAGGGCAGATCTCCCTCTCTGAAGACAAACCTCCAGAGGAGACCCATCATAGCCTATTATTCCGGGGTTGCACATAAATTATGCTATGCTGAGGTAGCCCATCCCCCATTCCAAATGGCATTCAAGAGTTTTGTTTTGTATTTGGGCAATCATGCTCTGAGAGACCCAGCTGAGAGTACAATACTGAGTTTTTTCTAATGTCTCTTTTTCTTTTTTCACATTTTATCCTTTCAGCTGTATAACATGTTTCCTGCTCTTGGTTTTCTTTTGGGGGCTTATAAGACTGTCATTCAAAACAGAGATGAGCTGTTTGCCTTCATAAATGCCACCTTCATAAAACACCTCCGAGATCTGGATGAAAATGACCAGAGGAGCTTTATTGACTCATTTCTTATCCAACAGCAAGAGGTAATGGAGTCTTTTAAGTTGGCCCAGAATAAGCGTTGCCATTTTCAATTCATGTTTTAAGGGCATTTTCACAGGTGAATGCATAAGTTGTAGTCAGGCAGACTTATTGCAGAAGGGACCAACATGGCATACTTCCTACCATTTCCCAATCTTCGGCCATTGTTAATGTGTTACCGGTACAGATGTTGCCTGTGTAGGAGCAAAGGTTGCATGCTCACCAGCATTTCTGAAAAAAATCCCCGATCAAGAAAAAATGACAATGGGGTTATATAAAAGAGCTGTTGTGGAGCCCAGAGAGATTGATGGATTTATGTTAAAAGATGACTGGAGGTGACAGAGATTGGATTTAGAAAGCGAGATTCTAGTTAACAAATTGAAAAAACCCCTCACCTCATAGGTTTGTAAAATGACTGGATGAAATTGCAAAAAAGAGAGAGAAATCTTTCCTTTTTAAAAAACCCCGAAGTGAAACATCACCAACTAGAAATGAGATTGGAATGTGGCACTAGGTATGATTTAATGAAGATACAATATGCAAATATTTATGGGTTATTTTACTGTTAAGATTTGTTGGAACCCTTGACAACTCATCATATTGAAACAGAGAAAGGCTGTTTTAGACACGATGAGAACAATTAAAGAGCTATATCTGGACTTTTTCAGTTGAATAAGGTGAACCCAAGAGGCCTGGGAGTAAAGATTGAAAAATATCATCTAGCAGAATGAAAAAAAGTGCTCAGTGTGGTGAAAATACTGAAAAACACCCCACTGCCTGTTGGTGCCATGCATCAACTATTGAATGAACAATTGGAAGAACTTAGAGTGGAGAGGCATTAAATTGTTAATAATGGGGAGCTGCTGCTGAAAAGGCCAATTCTCATGTTGCCACGCTCCGTTATTCTTGGAGAGGAGCTAGAGGAAGAAGCCTCAGATGGATTTGCAGGATCTTGATCAATTTATATGGGGAGAGGTAGTCTTTTATTTATTGCAGTCCTCAGTTGGCAGTTGGACTAGGACTTAATTAATTTTAAGTATGCTCCTTATGTGAGGCAGGTTACTCCACAGTAGGGAAGCATTTGCTCTTTGGCAATAGGCCAGGCATTTATCCTTCTCCCTCTTAACCACCACAGTTAAGATTCTTCCCTTTTCTCCTTCCTCTCTTCACTCCCCTCAATTTATTTTGCCGCTTTTATCAAAATTTATACCCCTACAACATTATTTGGAATCCTCCCCCGAAATTTTACGAAAATATCTTCTGGAAGATTCCTCAAGCTCAATATCATATGAGGTGGCCAAATTCTGCACTTTGGTAATCGGGAAGCGTAAATCTCTTCTGTTGAATGGCACAATGCGAAGTTCCCTTGTGTAATCCTTTTTCTTTTTCTTCTTCTTTTTTTTCTTTTTTTTTCTGATGCCATTGTTGAATTCTCTTTGTCTGATCTTGTGGTGTTTAGTGTTACTGGCTTTTGCCGCAATAAAACTTGAACTTGAACTTGACTCCCCTCTGGCTCCCAGTGGGACAGGCAGCTATTACAACCAGCAACTCTATCGGTGTTACTCTTCCTGTTGGAAAGTGTGGCAGAAAGGAGTTGCAAATCGCGAAAATATGGAGGGCACCACATTGTCTATCTCAGTTTAATGAAACAGTTCTAGATGAATATGTGGTTTTTCTGTGTCATTTTTTCCATTTTAGACTATGAGTAAATACATTAAAGACTATGAGTAAGTACATTAAAGAAGTTCACTGAGAACCATATATGTCAGCAGAAAACAACACTTTATGTTAACCTTTCAGATCTCCACAAGTGTTCACCAGAAATGCTGCCTTCCTGTTGCAGGTTTGTGGGGTCAGTCTGCATGATGCCTGAGAATGTTCCAACTTGTGGAGACCTTGTACCCAGTAAGGGTTAATTCTAATGGAGGAATCTATTGTTGAATCAGTCAGACAAGTTTCTTTGTGAGATGAGGGCCATATACTTGTCATCTAAATACTGCCGCTAGTTCCTTTGTCTAAACAAAGGCTGTTGGCTGAGGAGTTAAGCATCACTATGAGTATCAAAGAAGAAGGAGCTGGATTGCCAAGCTTCCCCAACCTCCTTTCTTAGCTGGTAGATGGAGAACAACAGCTGTGACTATGGAGAAGCAAGACATTTTGGGGTCTTGATGCTGAGCCCCTCTATCTTAGGCTCAGGTTGAATATATAGTCATACCTCGGGATAAATTCGCTTCAGGATAAGTATTTTCAGGTTGCGCTCTGCGGGAACCCGGAACTAACGGAGTGCATTGCTTCTGGGTTTTGCCGCTCGAGCATGCGCAGACAGGCAAAATGACATCACACACATGCGCGGAAGCAGTGAAACACGACCAGCACATGTGAAGACGCACAGTCGCATCTTATGTTCTGTTCAGGATGCGAACGGGGCTCCAGAACAGATCCCGTTCACATCCCGAGGTACCACTGTATGTTTAAATAAACCCTCTTTCATCATGATGGCATAGTCTGGAAACCTGGAATCTCTCACTGCTCAGAGACTGTGGTGATGTGCAATGATACTTTGGATCATCGGGTCCAGTCAGGTATTCATTTTTATCTTTGCACATGAAATTTTCTCACTCCATTCGTTTTAACCAGTTCATACTCTTTGTGACCCAGGAGAAGAAGAAGAACAAGACGAATGTATATTTCCACAACAAAAACTTAACAGTTATTGTGTCCAACTTATTTGCTGCTGGCACAGAGACCACTGCTACCACACTGCGCTGGGGACTGTTACTAATGATGAAACATCCTGAAATTCAGAGTGAGTGCTTTTCATTGGGCTGGCTCTGATTAGTCTGATATAGCTTAATTCCAGATATATGTAACTATTAGAGAGAGAAAATATTAATAATTTTCATATCTATCTATCTCACAACTTATTCAATCATAAGTTTAGCATTTCAACCTGGACTCCCTTCTCCCTCTTTCTGTGATTCTTTACATTTCGTTTCATCTTCCTGCGTACTCCAAATTATCCCAACATATTCTTTCAGATATATATTCCCATATATATCCCATATATACAGTGGTGCCTCGCAAGACGAAATTAATCCGTTCCGCGAGTCTCTTCGTCTAGTGGTTTTTTCATCTTGCGAAGCACGGCTATCAGCAGCTTAGCGGCTTAGCGGCTATTAACAGCTTAGTGGCTTAGCGGCTTTAAGAAAAAGGAAACAAACTCGCAAGAACTCACAAGACGTTTCGTCTAGCGAAGCAAGCCCATAGGGAAATTTGTTTTGCGGAACGACTCAAAAAACGGAAAACTCTTTCGTCTAGCGAGTTTTTCGTCTTGCGAGGCATTCGTCTTGCGGGGCACCACTGTATATTGAAACTGCAGGTTTTTACATTAATCCTGCCAATGTCTTAGTATGTTTACAGTTTGTTTGCTAATATTCAATAAAGCATTTCCATTCCTTTCTTTTTTTAAAAAAAAAAAAAGGTTATCTGGATATATTATTCTCATGGTAAGTTTTGTCATTTCTGTGTAGTCCATCAACCTCTGTATCCCTTCTTCTCTTGTCGGGACCTCTTCTTCCTCCCATTTATTTATGTATAAATATATGGGCAAATAACATTCTTGCAGCTGTGGTTGCATACATAAATAAATTTATATACTGTAGTTCCAATCCCAAAATTTCCAAAAGAAAAGCTTCTGGTTTTTTAAACATCTTAAACATCTTTTTCAGTTCATTTTATATCATTTCCCAGTAAGCTTTAACTTTATTACTAGACCACCACATATCAAAAAGGTGCTTTCTTTCTCTTTACGTTTCCAGCACATATTCAAGTTGGATTTATACATTTGAGCCAATCTATTAGGTGTTAGATACCATTTATATAACATTTTCATATAGTTGTCTCTTAAACAATAACATTCTGTAAATTTTATATCCACATTTGATAAACTTTCCCATGCCTCCATTTCTATATTATTACTAATATCTATTGCCCAGTTTATCATTGAAGATTTCACTTGTTCGTCCTTTGTCTCCCATTCCAATAAGATCTTATACATTTTAGATATCACTTTAACATTACCATTTAACAGGTCTCTTTCTAGTTGTGATTTTCGTTCCCCAACCCCCCGTTTCATATCCCTTTTAAAGACTTCATTCAAATGATGATATTGTAACCATGTTGGTAAATCTTTAAAAAAATTTAATTTACCGGTAAATTCTCCAAAAGTGAAAGCCATAGTGGTGTTTTGGTCTCCAACGGGTTTTTATACTTATCCATACTCTATACATTTTTTTCTGATTATATAGTTTATAAAACCTTTATGTACTTTCACATTTTCATACCTCAAGTAAGCGTGCCAACCAAAAATATTCTCATGACCTTCCAAATCTAAAATATGTGGATTCTTCAATAACAATCATTCCCTCAAACAGCATAGACAAGGTGCTTCATAATAGAATCTCATATGTGGCGGGAAGAAACCTCCTCTCTCTTTCACATCTATCAATATTTTATATTTTATTCTCATTTTTTCTCTTGCCAGATATATTTATAAATATATTTTTGCCATTTGTTGAAACAATCTGTCTTGCTGGTAATAATTGAAATGTCCTATGACCTTTTAAAATGTGGTTTGGGGCGTTTATTGGGTTGTTGTTTTTATTTTCATTATGTATTTTGTGGTTTTATATTTGATTTTATTCTGTGAACCTCTGGATATAGGGCAGTATATAAATTCAATAAATAATAATAAGAAGCATAAACTAAAATAATAGCCTCGGTAATACATTCATTTTAATGGTTGATACCCTACCCAGTAATGAAAGTTTCATTCTCCTCCATATTTGCAAATTTACTTTAATATCCTCCCAAGTTTTTAAATAATTATTCTTATACAAGTTTATATTCTTTGCTCCAAATATTTAATCTTCTTTTCACTCTTTAAGATGGATAAACTTTGTAATTTATTTTTACTCTCATCATTCAAATTTTTCACCAGGAGTTTGGTTTTATCTTATTAATTTTAAGTCCTGCTATATATATATATATATATATATCTTACAGTGCCTTCAGGGTTGACTCTATAGGTTCCCCAACAAATATCAGCACGTTATCTGCAAAAGCTTTTAACTTATATTATATTATTATTTATTTTTATTATATTATATATAATATATTTATATTGTCTCTGTCCCACTTTTATTCCTTTATTTTCTTGGTTACATCTTATTCTTTGTGCCAAAACCTCTAAAACTGTCATAAACAATGAAGGTGACAGTGGGCAACCATGTCTACTGCCTTTAGTTATTTTACAATTCTCAGTCAATACATTACTTACTGATGGATCAGTATATATTGCCGTAACTCCTTTTTAAAAGTGTCTCCACAAACCATATATTCCAAAGCCTTAAAGATATAAATTCCCAGGAGATGTTGTCAAATGCTTTCTCGCAGTCTAAAAACATTAAAGCTGCCCATTTTTCATTTCTCACTACTAAATATTCTATTACATCAATTATGTTTCTATTATTATCTTTCATTTGTCTTCCCAGCAAAAAATCAGCCTGATCCAGCCTTAATGGATTACCTCTTTTAATACAGTTTTCAACCCATTAGCTAATATGTCTGCAAACAGTTTATAATCGTTATTCAACAATGAAATAGGTCGATAGCTCTTAACCAGCTTTGGATCTCTATTTTACTTATGAATCAAAGTTATGTATGCACTCTTCCGGAATTTGGGCAACTCCTACATTCCAAGTTATTTTCAAAATATCTTTTAAAGGTTGCATTCGGTAATCTTGTATCATCTGGCCTATGAGACTGCCCTTGAATTCCTGAGGCAAAGGACATTTCACATAGTGACCTGTGATCTTGATCTCATGCAATTTGTGGCCCAGTAGCCGCAGGAATCCAACATGAGTACACCATCCAGATAGCCTCATATCTTAGGAACATGTCTGTACCAACCTATCAGCATTTATTTACCAAAGCCAGACTAAATGTATTTCCATCGGAAGTGCTAAATCATGAGTAGGCAAACTAAGGCCCGGGGGCCATATCCGCCCCAATCACCTTCTAATCGGGACAGTCCGGGAATCAGCGTGTTATATTCATAATATCTTTTAAAGGTTACATCAGGTAATCTTGTAATTTTTTAATAACATATTGCTGAAAGTCCATCAGGTCCACGTGCCTTCCCTAATTTTGCCTGTAAAATAGCTTGCTGTAATTCATCATTTTGGTATCTTATGTAGTATGCTGTCTTCTAAATATTTACTAATTTCTTCTAAAACTGCTTTTGTTCATTTTTGAATACAGTGGTACCTTGGGTTACATTCACTTCAGGTTACATACGCTTCAGGTTACAGACGAATTAAGTACTTAACCCAAGGTACCACTGTAATTGTTTTGGGTCCAGCTCAGGTTTTATACACATTGCAACTCCTCTCTTTTTTGTTATATCAGAAGGTACAAAGTCCTTTCCATGCCTTTTATTTATTAAAATTCTTCTATGTTTCTTCACAATGTGTTTCTTGGAGCATATAACATCCCAGTTTAACTTCTTTACATGTTCAATTTTCTTGGAGGCATATAACACCCAAGTTTAACTTCTTTACATGTTCAATTTTATTCATTTAGTCCTATTATTTAGCCTATTAACATTCCAAGTTAGAATTTTCAAAGCCATCTTGTTCGTTATTTATTTCTCCACCTCTGTTGAATCTTCCACCTTCCAGTTCAAATGCCCTTTCTCCAGCTAATTCTTGCCCATATTTTCTCCAAAATTTGTCTGGCTCTGTAGGATCCAGAAATCTTTGTTTTCTGCCTTTATATGTACAGTGGTACCTCAAGGTTACATATGCTTCAGTTTCATACGCTTCAGTTTCATACGCTTCAGGTTACAGATTCCACTAACCCAGTAATAGTACCTCGGGTTAAGAACTTTGCTTCAGGATGAGAACAGAAATTGTGCAGTGGTGGCACAGCGGCAACAGGAGGCCCCATTAGCTAAAGTGGTGGTTCAGGTTAAGTACAGTTTCAGGTTAAGAACAGACCTCCAAAAAAATTAAATTCTTAACCCGAGGTACCACTGTAAATGCTACCGCTTCAGGATATTCCCAGCAGTGATATTTTAATAATTATCCTGGATGCAATTCTTTCCCTCGGTATATCAGGTTATTGATTAAAATGTTTGTCTTATTTAAAAATACCTTTGTCAAATTCTAGAGATTAAATTTGTGAATCCGGGAAATTGGAGAACCAGTTTATGGCAGTTCTATGCTGCAGAGATTAATATTTTAAGAGGCCAAAGTCAAACAGATTATCTTGGCAGAAAAATGAATGCTTTCTTTTTTTTGTTTCCCCCAGTAAAGGTCCAAGAAGAAATTGCAAGGGTTGTTGGATCTTCTCAGCCAAGGATTGAACACCGAACAAAAATGCCTTATACAGATGCTGTGGTCCATGAGATCCAGAGATTTGCTGATATTGTCCCAACCAACTTGCCACATGCCACAGCTACAGATGTTACCCTCAATGGCTACTTCATTCCAAAGGTGATCCATTTCATTGAACTGCTGCCTACTAGTTACAATATATTTTAAGGCTTTCCTGGGAGTAAGCCCCTTGGACTTCAGTGTGGGTGACATCTGTGCAGACTTGTATACGATTGCACTGTAAGGAAGCTCTTCAGCGTCATCTTCAACCCGTTAAACAGATCTCAATGGGAAGGAGCACAAGGTTGGAAAAGAAACCATTTCTGGTGGGAGATCATGGTTTATATTAAAGTTTTTCAAACAAAAGACATTTCTCAAGTGAACTAAAAATCTCATTTTTCCTGCAGTCAGTATTTATTGTACCAGAGGCATATGCTTTATTTTAAAATGACTCTTGCTTTGCCTTTGAAGGGGACATACGTCATGCCATTGCTGACCTCTGTGCTGCACGATGAATCTCAATGGGAGAAACCACATAAATTCTATCCAGAACATTTTCTTAATTCTGATGGAGAATTCATAAAGAGAGATGCTTTCATGCCTTTCTCCGCTGGTAACTTTTTTTTACTTTTGTGTATACCTGCATAGTGTGTGCTTAGTCAACGGCATTTTTACATGCCACGAATGTAACCTATTGTGCAAAGGTAAGAATCACATCAGTTGCTGTGGCCATTTCTGCCACTAGATCTGCCCACTATTGGTGAGCCACCCCTGGAATGTTGCTCACCAGGGAATGTGGCCCTCAGGCTGGAAAATCCCCACCCCGGTTTTCAGCATTGCAGGATGTCTCGTATTGGGAGTTCTTAATTCTTTTAAGATGGGCACTGTGAGCTGTTATTTCATCTCTGCATTTCTGTCTGCTTTTAAGTATTTGGAATGTTATTAAAGGTAAAGGTCCAGTCATGGCCGACTCTGTGGTTGCGGCGCTCATCTCGCTTTATTGGCCGAGGGAGCCGGCGTACAGCTTCCGGGTCATGTTGCCAGCATGACTAAACCGCTTCTGGCAAACCAGAGCAGCGCATGGAAACGCCGTTTACCTTCCCGCCGGAGTGGTACCTATTTATCTACTTGCACTTTGATGTGCTTTCGAACTGCTAGGTTGGCAGAAAGAGGGACCGAGCAATGGGAGCTCACCCCGTCGCGGGGATTTGTACCGCCAACCTTCTGATCGGCAAGTCCTAGGCTCTGTGGTTTAACCCACAGCACCACCCACGTCCCTTGGGATGTTATTAAGCAACTGCTAAACCCAGTTTCTCTGCTGCCTATGTTTCCATACAGGTCGGAGAGCATGTTTAGGTGAGACTCTTGCCAAAATGGAGCTCTTCCTCTTCTTCACAAGTCTGCTGCAGAAATTCACCTTCCAGCTACCCCCTGGAACATCTCAGGAAGACCTGGACCTTACTCCTGCTATTGGGCTTACAACATCGCCCATGCCTCACCAGCTCTGCGCTCTGCCACGTTTCTAAGACTCACAAGCTCCTGGCTTGCTTAGCCTACCTGTGTGTGCAATGCAAGCCTTTCTTAAAACACCCCTGTTCAACAAGGGTATTTGGGTTGAGTAGCCTACAGGTAGAATTGATCTGTGCTTTGTCACAAACCTTAAGTGTTCCCCTTTACCTGCCTTAATGCCGAATCCCGTGAAACTAGCATTGGAGCATCTCTTACTTAAAATCTGGCCCTGAGTTCTTATGACACTTCAGGCATAGAGATCAACCAACAAAGCTGGTTCATTTATCCCCATGTTAACATTTACCTTCAAAGATCTTGAAGCATCATATTCCCAAGTAGATGTGCTGAGAATTGTGACCAAGACGATAAAGTGTCTGGAAACCATGCCTTATGAGGAATGGTTGAGGAAGTTGGGTATGTTAACATCTGTGGCTGCAGTGTATTCTGATTCTGAAATGTATTTGTTGATGTCAGGCAATGGCTTTGTTTCCTCCAGGTTCTTTAAAAAGTCTGTCATAATAGATCTGGCAACTGGGTTTGCTTGTGGAATCCCCATGCTGCCAATTAGTTCAGTGACTTTTTGCTTCTGGCTTAGAATAAAAAACCATCTTCCATCTTCTCCCTGTATCTGAATGAACTTTCTCTGAGAGTCTGGGTAGCTTAAGGCTTCCCTCATCAATGGAATTCTGACTGGTCATATGAAAAATGAAAATGGCAGAAATATGTCAAAATCAAAATCAAAACTTAAATCTTCACAAGAGGAAAAACTCAATACCTTCTCTGCCTAGCTTCTGCTCTGAAAGGGAAGAGGGAGCTAATCCATTTCACAACAGAGACAAGGGAAGTCACCATGGTCTCACTAGGAAATAGAAAAAATATTTGGTTTGAATCTCTCTTCTCTCAAGAAAATCCAGCCACACCCACTATAATACTTTGATTTTTGTCTTCAATGGGCCCCATAACCTTTGTAGGAATGGATTTAGGCACTATGAGAGGATGCACTGCTTAGTTATTATCCTTCCTTGCTCATATTGCTGTATATCATATGCGCTAATGTATACAAAGATATAACCTAATGCCACCATGTTAAACAGTTTCAAGATGAAAATGAATAGAAATTATGCTAAAAAGAAAGATATGTGTGAGTGTTTCAATGGGAGAAAGTTCAGGAAATCCTGGACACTTTCAAATTAATGCTGTCGTCCCTAATTGAAGTTGAATAATTTCATCTGCAAATGATTTCACAATGCTGCTCTCTACTGATAATCCTGAGTTATGAGTTCGCCGTGTTCAAGAGCATTGTAATCTGTTCTGGAAAGCATTAGTTTCTGGAAGTAAGCACCACTCACTTGAGTAAACATTAAACTGAAAGGCATATCATCCAATGTTCAGCTTTGAATAGTTGTGGAGAAGAAAAAAATCAGACGGATGATTTAATGATTCGCTAGAGACATTACATAACATAATATATGGGTGGCTCATTGCAGTTGGTAGACACTGTTGTTGACCAAACTGCTCTGTAGCTTTGTTGTTTTTGTAGAAGTCTTTTAGACCCTGTCGGCCTTTGGCTTGCCAGGTTTTTATCTGGAGGTTTCTGCTTTTTTTCTGTTTGGCTCCAGAGGCCTCCAGGCCTGGTGTAGTGGTTAAGAGCGGTAGTCTCGTAATCTGGGGAACCGGGTTTGCATCTCCGCTCCTCCACATGCAGTTGCTGGGTGGCCTTGGGCCAGTCACACTTCTTTGAAGTCTTTCAGCCCCACTCACCTCACAGAGTGTTTGTTGTGGGGGAGGAAGGGAAAGGAGATTGTTAGCTGCTTTGAGTCTCCTTCGGCTAATGAAAAAGCGGGATATCAAATCCAAACTCTTCTTCTTCTTCTCAGCTATCGTTGGGATGCTCCCAGTCCCAGCTGGGTCGAAGCCCCTGGGAGGCGGCTTGGGGCTCTTCACGGCCTCCTTGGTTGTCACGTTGGGCACCCCTGGTTACCCCTCAATCATGGTGGCAGCAGTGGCCGGGTTGGCAGTGCAGGCACCATCCAGGCAGCGCCATTAGTGCTTGCGGTCCTCAGAAGCTCCGTGCTGCTTTGGCGCTTGCCATCTTGCCTCGCTGGAAGTCCATACTGGTGCACTTTGTAAAATCCATCCCTGAATGCAGTTCAATGATCACTCCGAAGAATTTCACAATGCTGCCCTTTACTCCCCTTATAATAGCCAATGCAATTCTGGGCTGCATCAATAGGAGTATAGCATCTAGATCAAGGGAAGTAATAGTGCCACTGTATTCTGCTCTGGTCAGACCTCACCTGTAGTACTGGAGTCCAGTTCTGGGCACCACAGTTCAAGAAGAACACTGACAAACTGGAACGTGTCCAGAGGAGGGCAACCAAAATGGTCAAAGGCCTGGAAACGATGCCTTATGAGGAACGGCTAAGGGAACT
Source organism: Podarcis tiliguerta (assembly GCF_965153285.1). Lineage (NCBI taxonomy): Eukaryota > Metazoa > Chordata > Lepidosauria > Squamata > Lacertidae > Podarcis > Podarcis tiliguerta. The sequence goes on along the minus strand of NC_139536.1, from coordinate 114,445,414 downwards.
GGGCATGTTTAGCCTGGAGAAGAGGAGGTTAAGTGGTGATATGATAGCCATGTTCAAATATATAAAAAGATGTCACATAGAGGAGGGAGAAAGGTTGTTTTCTGCTGCTCCAGAGAAGCGGACACAGAGCAATGGATCCAAACTACAAGAAAGAAGATTCCACCTAAACATCAGGAAGAACTTCCTGACAGTAAGAGCTGTTTGACAGTGGAATTTGCTGCCAAGGAGTGTGGTGGAGTCTCCTTCTTTGGAGGTCTTTAAGCAGAGGCTTGACAACCATATGTCAGGAGTGCTCTGATGGTGTTTCCTGCTTGGCAGGGGGTTGGACTCGATGGCCCTTGTGGTCTCTTCCAACTCTATGATTCTATGATTTTACAGCTAATCCTGAGTGAGAGGTCTGCAGCCAGATTCAAGAGAGCTTGAATTTGTTCTGGAAAGGATCAGTTTGTGGAAGTGGGCACTTCCCCCTTGAGTAAACATTAAACTGAAAAGCAAAACATCCAATATACAGCTTTGAATAATTGTGGAGAAGAAGAAGAAAAAATCAGAGGGACAAAGCAGGACACTTTCCATTTTACTGGGTGGTTTAATGATTAGCTCGAGACAGTACCTAGCATAATATATATGCTGCTCACTGCAGTTGCAAGACATTGTCCTTGACCAAACTACCCTGTAGCTTTGATTATAACCACTGAATAGTTGTGGAGAAGAAAAAAATCGGAGGGATGGTTTAATGATTCGCTAGAGACATTACATAGCATTATGTAATGCTCATTGCAGTTGGTAGACACAGTTGTTGACTGAATTGCACTGTGGCTTTCAATACAATCACTACCCCGAAGAAATTGCTTGCTGAAACGAAATGGATTGGACGGAGCCGATTCCAGCGTTGTTCCTCTTTATCCTTATGGTTTCCTTTGTCTTGAAACTGGGCACTTTCTGGAACAAGAGCTCCCAAAATCTTCCACCAGGACCGAGGCCTTTACCTCTCATTGGGAATCTCCACATCATGGATCTCAAGAGGCCTTATAGAACCATGTTAAAGGTAAAGCTTCCAGTTCTTCCCATGGCAAGGCTAAATGATACTGGGGAAGCCCAGTCAGATGATCGGGGTATAAATGATGATGATGATGATAATAATAATAATGATAATAATAATAATAATAATAATAATACATTTTGTTCTTTTACAGCCTATAAATCTCATCTTCCCTTTGTGTGCTACAGAACCTTCTCTTATATTTCCCAATAAATAGTCATAGGACGTAGTTGTAATTTATACCTGGTAATTTGAACAAGGTGTCTGGGGGTGTCTGGTGTCGAATCCCATTTGACTCTGCCTCCATTTTCAAGGATGTAAAAGTGCTGGTACAAACCTTGCCTAGCCCAGCCTCCTTCTTGAGCCTATCTTTCTAAACTAGATTTGAGAGGTGCCATTAAAGGTATAATCACTTTTATCCTTAAAGGTAAAGGGACCCCTGACCATAAGGTCCAGTAGTGGCCGACTCTGGGGTTGCGGCACTCATCTCGCTTTATTGGCCGAGGGAGCCGGCATACAGCTCACTCCATTGCAGGGATTCGAACCGCTGACCTTCTGATCAGCAAGCCCTAGGCTCTATGGTTTAACCCACAGCACCACCAACGTTATCCTTACAACTGCCTATATTTTCTGGTTTTCTGAGTATTCCTAGCAAATATTTGTGCTGCCACAACTGAATAATAATAATAATTTAATAATATTTTTTTATTTATACCCCGCCCATCTGGCTGGGTTTCCCTGGCCAATCTGGGCGACTCCCAAAAGATTAATAACATGATAAAACAATAAACATTAAAACTTACCTAAAAACTACTGCTGTCAGGTGTCTTATAAAAGTCAGATAGTTGTTTGTTTCCTTGACATCTGATGGGAGGGCATTCCACAGTGTGGGTGCCACTACCGAGAAGGACCTCTACCTGGTTCCCTTTAACCTCACTTCATGCAGTGAAGGAACCGCCAGAAGGCCCTCGAAGCTGGACCTCAGTGTCTGGCTGAACGATGGGGTGGAGACTCTCCTTCAGGTATACTGGGCCGAGGCCATGTAGGTCTTTAAAGGTCAGCGCCAACACTTTGAATTGTGCTTGGAAACGTACCCGGAGCCAACAGTGGCATAGCAAGGTCAGGTGATACCCAGTGTGGGTTTATTGTCACCCCCCCCACACACACACCTTGAAATATATACAGTGGAACCTGGTGGCACTGTGGATTAAACCACAGAGCCTAGGACTTGCTGATCAGAAGGTCGGCGGTTCGAATCCCCACGACGGGGTGAGCTCCCGTTGCTCGGTCCCAGCTCCTGCCAACCTAGCAGTTTGAAAGCACGTTAAAGTGCAAGTAGATAAATAGCTACCACTCCGGCGGGAAGGTAAACGGCATTTCCGTGTGCTGCTCTGGTTCACCAGAAGTGGCTTAGTCATGCTGGTCACATGACCCGGAAGTTGTACACCAGCTTCCTTGGCCAATAAAGCGAGATGAGCACCGCAACCCCAGAGTTGGTCACGACTGGACCAAATGGTCAGGGGTCCCTTTACCTTTACCTTTACCGTGGGTTAAGAACCTAATTCGTTTGAATACCTGACGGCCAGGAATGATAAACAAGTGATATTAATGTTTGTAGTTGCGGAAAAGGCCTTTGATAATATATCTTGGGAATTTATGATAAAGAATATTGATTTAATGGGCATTGGACAATTGTTTATAAAAGGTATAAAAGATATTCTGGTCAAAAAGCAAAATTAATAGTAAATAATATAATAACTGGAAATATTGAAATTACGAAAGGTTCAAGACAAGGGTGTCTGCTCTCACCACTATTATTCGTATCGGTACTGTAAGTCTTTCTAAGGACAATGTGCTGGTCCCGGGGGTAAGGTACCTTGGGTGTAGCAAAGTCCACACGAAGAGGGGCAAGGTCCGAGGCAGAGTGCCGGGCGGTGAACAGGAACGCTGGAACAGGAGGCTGTGCAGGGAACAGGAACACCGGATGGTCGGGAACAGGAGGCCGAGCAGGGAACAGGAGTACCGGATAGTCACGAGCAGGGATCAAGAACGCAGGAAGGTCCGAAGCCAACAACGACGTTGCTCCCGCAACCTGGGGCCGGGCTGACTGGGCTTTTATCCTCTTCTAAGGCCGGGGGCGGTCCCGGCCCCCAGGAGCCCCGCCTCCTCTGGCCTTAAGGCGAGCACTCCTCCTGGGGGCAACCAGTTCCCTTCGCCTCTCTGCTCTAAACCTCTGCAGATCAGGAGAGGCCGAAGGGTTACTGGGCCCCGGAGGAGGCTCACCTGTGGCCACTGAGTCGTCAAGCCTCTCTGGGGCCAGAAGGGCTTCACCTGGGGCCAGCTCCTGATGCACTGCCACAGGTGCAGGCTCTTCAGCATCTAGGCCTGGCCCCAGTTCAGCCGGCCCTGGAGGCGGGGACTCCTGTGCAGGCCGGGATTCCTCTGTTTCATCCTCCGAATCGGAATCCCAGGCCATCACACCATCCCCCCTCCCAGGCCCCCCCCTCAACCGAGGGTCCGGACCCGGCTTGCCGGGGTACGTCGCATGGAACTCTCGGAGGCAGGCAGGTGCGTGGACGTTGGCCGCTGGTTCCCAGGAACGGTCCTCCGGTCCGTACCCCTTCCAGTCAATGAGATACTGCAGCTTCCCCCTGCGGTATCGGGAGTCCAGGATGCGTTCCACCTCGTACTCAGGCTCTCCCCGAACCAACACTGGCTGCGGTCGAGGACGGTTCGGGTGGAACTCGTCGGGTGGGGCCACCGGACTCAAAAGGGACCTGTGGAAGACCGGGTGAACCTTCAGGGTTGCGGGTAACCGGAGACGAAATGCCACAGGAGAGACTTGGTCTACGATAGGGAACGGGCCGGTGAAGCGGGCGTCCAACTTCCGCGAAGGTCGAGAGGGGTGGAGGTGGCGAGTGGAGAGCCAAACCAGGTCACCGACGCGAAGTTCCGGCCCCACCTGGCGGTGGCGGTCGGCCTGGGCCTTGTACGCTTCCTTGGCCTGGTGCAGTTGCTCCACCAAAAGCTGTTGCTGGGCCTGGAGCTCTTGAAGCCACTCCGTCACCGCCGGGACTGCGGATGTCGGCAGCACCTCTGGAAACAGCCGTGGATGATAACCATAACTGGCCTGGAACGGGGTCTGCTGGGTGGACGCATTCACCGCGTTATTGTAGGCGAACTCCGCCAATGCCAGGTGGTCGACCCAGTCATCCTGCTGGTAGCTGCAGTAACACCGGAGGTACTGCTCCAGCACCGCGTTCGCCCGTTCCGTCTGGCCATCGGTCTGTGGGTGGTAGGCTGACGAGAGGCAGACCTCCGTCCCGAGGGTCCGGTGTAGTGCTTGCCAGAACCGGGATGTGAACTGTACGCCCCGGTCGGACACCACGCGCTCAGGTAGGCCATGCAGGCGGAAGACATGCTGAAGGTACAGCTGAGCAGTTTCCTTGGCTGTGGGTACAGATGGACAGGGAGCGCAGTGCACCATCTTGGTGAAATGGTCGGAGAAAACCAGAAGGCAGGTACAGCCACGAGACGAGGGTAAGTCCACTACAAAGTCCAACGAAACCGTGTGCCAAGGGTGCGGTGGAACTGGCAATGGCTGAAGTAGGCCGGGGGGTCGCCCGGTAGGTCCCTTGGCGCGCCGGCAGACATCACACCCAGCAACGTAGCGAGCCACGTCAGCCTTCAGGCGGGGCCACCAAAACTCTCGACTGACCAGATGGGTGGTCCGATACCGTCCAAAGTGCCCCGCTGCTGGGGCATCATGGGCCATCCGGAGAACCTCCAGCCGTAGTGGCCCTGGCGGGATGTACAAACGACCGTGGTGCAGCAGAAGGCCCTGATGCAGGACCAGCCCCGGATACTGTGGGCTGGACCCTTCAGCCAGCTCCCGGAGTCGTTCCTGGGCCCAAGCGTCGACCCGCTGCTGTTCCCGCACCCGAACCTGCAGTGGCTGCGCCTCCTGGGTGGCCAGGAATGCAGCCGGAGGTAGGATCGTGGTGGGTTCTGCTTGCTGTACCGTGTCTGCGTTGTCGTCAGGTTTCCGGGACAGGGCATCCGCCTTCTGATTCTGAGAGCTAGGGATGTAGCGGATCCGGAACTGGAACCGGGAAAAGAACAACGCCCACCGGATCTGTCTTTGGTTCAGCTTGCGGGTGGTCTGGAGGTACTCCAGGTTCCGGTGGTCGGTTCTCACCTCCACCGGATGTCGTGCCCCCTCAAGATGGTGGCGCCAGACCTCAAAGGCTACCTTGATGGCCAGTAGTTCCCGCTCCCACACAGTATAGTTACGCTCCGCTGGTAGGAGCTGGCGGGAATAGAAGGCACAGGGTAAGAGTGGCGCTTCAGGACCAATCTGTTGAGACAAGACGGCACCGAGAGCCGTACTGGAAGCGTCGGTCTCCACCACAAAGGGTCGAGAGGGGTCAGGATGCTGTAAGATTGGTGCCCTCTGGAAACAGGCCTTCAACCCCTGAAACGCCTCCTCTGCCTCCTTGTCCCAGGAAAACGGCGTCTTTGGGCGCAGTAGCCGGGTCAACGGGGTGGTGCGATGAGCATAATCAGCGATGAAGGTCCGGTAGTAATTGGCGAACCCCAGGAAACGCTGTAGGTCCTTGCGGTTCCGGGGTGCCGCCCATTCTTGAACCGCTGTCACCTTCCCCGGGTCCATTTGCACCCCATCTGGAGAGAGCCGGTGACCAAGGAAGTCCACAGTCCGCTGATGGAACTCGCACTTGCTGAGCTTTGCGTACAAACGGTGCTCACGCAAGCGCTGCAGCACGGTCCGGACATGTCCCTCATGGCGAGCCGGGTCACGGGAGTAAATCAGTATGTCATCCAAATACACCACCACGTACTTGTCTAACAGGTCCTGAAACACGTGGTTGATGTAGCGTTGAAACACAGCAGGCGCGTTGCACAAACCGAAAGGCATAACCAAATATTCGAACTGCCCGTACCGGGTCCCAAACGCTGTCTTCCACTCATCCCCGGCTCGGATCCGAATCAAGTTGTAGGCCCCCCGGAGGTCCAGCTTGGTGAACACCTGTGCCCCTTGCACCCGCTCCAGCAGCTCCGAGATAAGGGGCAAGGGGTACCGGTCTGGGACGGTAATTTTGTTCAGGGCTCGGTAATCATGGCAAGGGCGGAGTTCCCCACATTTCTTCTTAACAAAAAGCACCGGCGCCGCGGTGGGCGAGGTGGAAGGCCTAATGAACCCACGCTCCAGGTTCTTGCGCAAGAAGTCCTGCAAAGCCTCGCGCTCTGGCTCTGTTAGGGAATATAAGCGACTCACTGGTAAAGGCGCTCCGGGTTGGAGGTCTATGCCGCAGTCAAAAGGCCGATGCGGCGGCAGCTGGTCTGCCCCCCGTTCCTCGAACACGTCCTGGTAGTCCTGGTACACGGCTGGGAGCGTGGGTGCTGCCTCCTCTGAGGGCGCGGCCGCCAGCGTTCCGGATTGAGCATGGGAACATGGGTCTGGGAAGTGCACGGTCCGTTTGACCCAGTCAATCTGAACGTTGTGGGCCTCCAGCCAGTCCATCCCGAGCACCAGGGGGAAGCGGGGCATAGAGGCAATGTCCAAAGTTCGCAACTCCCGGTGCTGCTGGAGACACAGGACCAGAGGCTGGGTCTCCTGAGTAACGGCACCTGAACGCAGAAGTCGTCCGTCAATCGCTTCCACCTGGACCGGTACTGGCTTGTTCCGAAGTGGCACCTGATAATGGGCGGCAAAAGCAGCGTCCATATAGGAGCGGGTTGCCCCTGAATCTACCAAAGCATGGGTGAGGATCCAGGGCCCACCTGGAGGGTATAAACGTACCGAAACCATAAGATGTTGCAAGTCCATTGGTGCGGGCCCATTCTGTACGGTTTGGGACCCCCGGTAGCTAGGGCCATCAGCTACTGGGGTTGGCGGTTTCCCTGCGGCTGGCGTTTCTCAGGGCAGGACCGAGCGAAGTGTCCACTTCCGCCACAGTAAAGACAGAGATTTCCATCCCGACGCCGCGCCTTCTCTGCGGGGGAAAGGCGTGGCCGCACTGCCCCGAGCTGCATAGGCTCCTCCGTTAAATCAGTTGTGACCGTGGGGCTGCCGGAAAAAGCTGGTGCCGTGAACTGGAAGTGTCGGCGACCCCGGGCCTGACGACGATCCTCCAACCGGTCGCCTATTTGTAGACTCCGTTGAATGAGAGTGTCCAGCGTGGTGGGGCGTTCCATTGTGGCCAACTGGTCCAGTACCTCGTCCGAAAGCCCTTCGAGATACTGGTCCCGCAGTGCCGAGTCATTCCAGGTCAAGTCCTGTGCCAACAGCCGGAACTCCGTGGTATATGTGGCCACCGTGGACTTGCCCTGTTTCAAATGCCGAATCGCCCGGTTGGCTTGACTCTCTTTCTGGGGGTTGCCGAACGCGGCCTCCAAACGATTGCAAAACCCCGTATAGTCTGCCAGCAAGGGGGAGTCTTGCCTGAGTAGCGGCAACGCCCACTTGGCCGCCTGGTCCTTTAACAAGCTAATCAAAAAGTGCACCTTGGTACGGTCGTCAGGAAAGTTCCGGGCTCGCCCCTGAATATACAGTTTGGCCTGGGCCAGGAACATGGGAAAGCTGGCCGGGGCTCCATCAAATTTCTCAGGCAAAGCCACTGGGTACTTGCCCGGAGCCGGGGCGTCGGCCCCAGAAGCCGGTAGGGCTTCCAAGCGTTGCTGAAGTGCCTCAACCGCGTCACTGAGCTGCTGCACGGTGTGAGACAAGGCCTGGTTCTCCTGGGCCAAAGCCACCAGTGCAGCCGCCTGTTCAGCCATGGCCTCTGGCTCTTCCCGAACGCACCCCGACGAAGGGGGGGTGCGGGAGGTGGCGGGAGCAAACTGTGCTGGTCCCGGGGGTAAGGTACCTTGGGTGTAGCAAAGTCCACACGAAGAGGGGCAAGGTCCGAGGCAGAGTGCCGGGCGGTGAACAGGAACGCTGGAACAGGAGGCTGTGCAGGGAACAGGAACACCGGATGGTCGGGAACAGGAGGCCGAGCAGGGAACAGGAGTACCGGATAGTCACGAGCAGGGATCACGAACGCTGGAAGGTCCGAAGCCAACAACGACGTTGCTCCCGCAACCTGGGGCCGGGCTGACTGGGCTTTTATCCTCTTCTAAGGCCGGGGGCGGTCCCGGCCCCCAGGAGCCCCGCCTCCTCTGGCCTTAAGGCGAGCACTCCTCCTGGGGGCAACCAGTTCCCTTCGCCTCTCTGCTCTAAACCTCTGCAGATCAGGAGAGGCCGAAGGGTTACTGGGCCCCGGAGGAGGCTCACCTGTGGCCACTGAGTCGTCAAGCCTCTCTGGGGCCAGAAGGGCTTCACCTGGGGCCAGCTCCTGATGCACTGCCACAGGTGCAGGCTCTTCAGCATCTAGGCCTGGCCCCAGTTCAGCCGGCCCTGGAGGCGGGGACTCCTGTGCAGGCCGGGATTCCTCTGTTTCATCCTCCGAATCGGAATCCCAGGCCATCACAGACAATAAGAGAAAATGAGAAAATAAAAGGAATTTCAGTTGGCCAGAAATAACATAAAGTGAAAGCCTTTGCAGATGACTTGGTACTAACTATAGAAGAACCATTAAATAATGCCAAAGAAGTTATTAAAAAAATAGAACAATTTGGACAAGAAGCAAGTTTTAAATAAAACAAAAGCAAGACTAAAATATTAGTTAAAAATATTCTTCAAGACTTGGCTGATATATTGCAGGAGGAAATTGGTATAGAAGTAGTCAAAAAAGTTAAGTATTTAGGAATTTGGTTAACCACAATGAACATAGATTTATTTCAAAATAAATCCTCCAGGCGTGCCTGGAGTTGTTCAGCAACCACCCGCTCAATCACCTTGCCCAAGAATGGAAGATTTGAGACTGGGTGGTAGTTCACCATATTAGCTGGGTCCAAAGATTTATTTTTTAATAAGTGGTTTTATAACCACCGCTTTCAGTGGAGCTGGGAAGGCTCTTCAAGAGACGGAAGCATTCACCACCCCACAGAACTTTTATGAGCCAGGATGGGCAAGGATGAAGGAGACAGGTGGTCAGTTTCACTGTCCAAGCAGCCTGTCCACATCCTCAGAGGTAACACATTGGAATTCCAGAAATCTGGCACCCTCCGGCCCGGGTTCCCCCTCCCACGGTGGAGTCTACTGAACTGGGTGAAAAGGCTAAGCTCAGTTCAGGAGACTCCACCATGGGAGCAGGGCCAGGGAGGGAGAGTGCTATCATGCAGCTGTAGCAGCAACTGTTGCTGCTACAGCTATTAGTAGCAAATGTCTTGAAGAGCACTGAGGCATAGACAATGCTCTTTTACTTTATCATTATGTTATTTGGATTCCGTTTTGCATGGTGATTTGCAAAGATACAAAAAGGGAATTCATTCCACAAAATTACTATTCTTAAGTCATATGTTTTCAGCTCGGTCCAAGGCACAATAACATGGAAGTAATTTCTACCAAGTTCAATAGTAGTGATTAAAAAAAACCTGATACTAGTCTAACAGTCAAACTTTGCCACTAGATTCTGTGGAATGTATAAAATAACCTTGACTCTTAGGTAAATGTGCAAGCTAATGCAGTCTTGGTTCTGCCAGAGATGATTTACATTAATATATTTTTTGGGTATACCAGAACTCTCTTTCTCACTTTTTCTCCTGTTGAATTCCAGTTGTCAAAGCAATATGGCCCCATCTTCAGCATTCAAATGGGACCCCGGAAAACTGTGGTGTTGACAGGATATGAGACAGTAAAGGAGGCTCTGGTTAATCAGGCGGACGCATTTGCAGACAGGCCCATCGTTCCAATGTTTCAAGAGCTTGCACAAGGCTTAGGTGAGGCACCCCCCTTTCTACAGGAACTGGTAATGCTTGCAGACACAAACAGGTCCCACCAGGTGAACACAATCTGTTCCCAAGAAATGGTTTGTAGGATAAGCGTTTGCAAAGCAAGTCATTCAAATCCATTGTTTCCTGTGGGGGAAATCCTTGTTAATTTTTCAACCAACCTCAGTGCCTTTGACACTGACAGAGTATCTGCAGGCATTAGGCTGATAATGTGTCACAAAAAGTGTCAAGTGTGTATTTCTGCAGATTACATGGAAAAGTAATGCCACACACCATTTTCTTGCAAAGAGGAAACATGAAGGAGGCATAATATCTGCCCATGGAATACAAAGTTCTGCTGGGATCCCTGATATGTACAAACCACCCTCTACTCTATCCTACACTTTATAATGGAAAATATTGTTCAGTGTGTTCTCAGGTCTTGCTCTGATGGCACAGCTGCCAGCTGCTTTGTCAAAGCTCAGAAGTCTGAATGGGAGAATAGCTGGGATCCATTCTCAGTTCCATGGAAGAAATGCAGAACACAATTTGTTGATATTTTTGTGCAATGGCCATGCAGACATAAAACCTTTCCTCCCGTTTTTAGGTGTAACTTTGTCTAATGGTGAGAACTGGAAAGTGATGCGGCGGTTTGCTTTAAGCACATTACGGGACTACGGAATGGGAAAGAGGACCATAGAAGATAGAATTGTTGAGGAATGCAGTGTCCTGATAAAGAAATTTGAATCTTACGAAGGTGGGTTGGTGTTTTCCTCTGGTGCATAGCTACACTACCATAGTTTAAAGGTGCCAAGACTATTGTGTTACATATTCCTAACTTCCAGAAGCACAAATCCCAGGGTTCCCTGCAATTGGTCTGTTCCTGTAATGTGCAGATTGTACTGCAACAACTCCTGTGACTTCCAAGCATTTCTTAGCCCAGCTATGGCCACATCCAGCAGCACTTTGATAAAGGAGGTCTACACATAGGTAAGCTGCCAGTAGGGATTTAAGGCAACAATGAGCAGACTTAAAAACAATGCCCTATCCATATTTGGAATTTCAACAGAATATTTTTGTTTAACTGTCTTGTTTATGTCTAGGTAACCCATTTGAAACCACCTCAATTATGAATGCAGCTGTTGCCAATATTATAGTGTCCATACTACTAGACAAGCGATTTGATTATGAAGATTCCACATACATAAGACTTCTGAAGTTGATCAATGAAAATATCCGGCTTTTCGGAAGCCCTTCAGTCACGGTAATCTATTTTTTCCAATTAAAACAAACAAACTGTTCATTGTAATGGCACTGTGTGCAAAGTGGGGAGGGCAACATGTTTATTGTATATTGTTCAGAATTCACTACAAAACACAGAATATTGATATCTTGAGATACCTGCTGGTGATTCGAAATATTTAGAAAACTCACACGGCACAGTCATCTCATAACTACAACAAAGTCTCTTGCAAACACGTGTCAGCGAAGCTCAAATTCTGACAGGAGGAGAAGAAGCAGGCACAGGGAGAGGACAGTTAACAGCAGAAAGCAGAGAGGAGGGGAAAAGCAGCTGTAATCTGAGCTCTGACCAAAGGGACAGACAGAGGTGTGAGAACTCCAATAGTGGGCAAGACATTGGAATGCAGGAAATACTCTCTGCCAAATCTCGTAGGATTTCAAAAGTGGCAGAGCTGCGCGAAAGATACCAGAAGAAAAGGTGGGGGCTTCCGTTCTGGGGAAGGGGGAGGAGCTCAGTCTGGGCAACTGTATCTTCTGGGGAGGACGATGAGTAGAGGAGCTCCGTCCTAGTTTGTTGTTTTAGCAATTAACAGCCAGTGTTGTCTTGCATTTGTGGGAGAGACCAAGCTGTAACAACACACTTTCTGGCCTCACTGCCATCGGGACTCCAAGGACAAGGAAGAAGAAGTGATTGTATGTTCTATGATGGCTCAGAAGGGGCCTCCAATGGCAGATCTCCCTCTCTGAAGATGAACCTCCAGAGGAAAACTGCCATAACCTATTATTCCAGGGCTGCATATAAATTATGCTGTCCTGAGGTAGCCCTAACCCCATTCCAAATGCCATTCAAGAGTTTTGTTTGTATTTGGACAACCATGCTTTGAGAGACGCAATTGAGAGAACTGTACTGAGTTTTTCTAATGTCTCTTTTTCTTTTTTCACATTTTTATCCTTTCAGCTGTATAACATGTTTCCTGCTCTTGGTTTTCTTTTGGGGGCTCGTAAGACTGTCATCCAAAACAGAGATGAGCTGTTTGCCTTCATAAATGCCACCTTCATAAAACACCTCAGAGATTTGGATGAAAATGACCAGAGGAGCTTTATTGACACATTTCTTATCCGACAACAAGAGGTAATGGAATCTTTTAAGTTGGCCCAGAATTAACGTTGACATTTTCAATTCGTGTTTTCAGGATATATTTGCAAGTGAATGCATAAGGAGTAGTCAGGAAGTCTCACTTCAGAAGGGACCAACCTGGCATACTTCCTACCATTTCCCAATAGCAATTGTTAATGTGTTACAGAAGTTGCCTCTGCGGGGTCAATGGTTGCATGCTCAACAGCATTTCTGGGGAAAAACCCTGATCAAGAAAATATGTAATTATAGATAATTAAGAAGTGATGAGAGGTAATCAAGTCATAAATATTGATTGCCAGACTTCCTTTTGATACAAGGGGGGATGGGATAATGCCTCATGTGCTGAGAAGAAGGTATTCTTCACACTGGAGGAGATAGGAAGCTTTGAGGGTGGGGAGGCATCTCAGAGCAAGGAAAAAACATTGGCCCATGCACTGACCAATCACCCTTAAATTAGGGCTTCAGTTCTTTTAACCATTACTAAGACTGGAAATGAATATGAATTGGAGTTTCTGCTTATCAATTAATTAGCACCCAGAAAAGGAAACTGGATCAAGGAGCTGGATTGGCAAGCTTCCCTGATTTCCACTTTCAGCTGTGACTATGGAGGAGCAAGATGTTTTGGGGTATTGATGCTGAGCCCCTCTATCTTAGGCTTGGGTTTTTATATATATATATATATATATATATATATATATATATATATATATATATGTATATGTATTTACACGCACATATATATGCGTGGCGTGCTCTGGTCCATGGGGTCACGAAGAGTCGGACACAACTAAACGACTAAACAACAACAACATATATGTGTGTAAATAAACCCTATACCACCATGATGGGATAGTCTGAAAAACCTGGAATCTCTCACTGCTCAGTGATTGGGGTGATATGAAATGATTCTTTGGATCATCAGGTCCACTCAGTTATTCATTCTTATCTTTGCACATGAAATTTTCTCACTCCATTTGTTTTAACCAGTTCATACTCTTTGCATCCCAGGAGGAGAAGAAAAACAAGACGAATGCTTATTTCCACAACAGAAACTTAATAGTTATTGTGGCCAACTTATTTGCTGCTGGCATGGAGACCATTTCTACCACACTGCGCTGGGGACTGTTACTAATGATGAAATATCCTGAAATTCAGAGTGAGTGATTTTCATTGGGTTGGCTCCCATCATTCTGAGAAAGCTAAATTTCAGTTATATGTAACTATCAAAGAGCGAAAATATTTATAATATTCAATCATAAGTTTAACATTTTAATCTGATCTCACTTCGCCCTCTTTCTGTGGTTCTTTGCATTTCGTTTCATCTTCCTGCGTACTCCAAATTATCTCAACATATTCTTTTAGATATATATTCCCATATATATCCAATATATATATTGAAACTGCAGGTTTTTTCCTGATTATATGGTTTGTAAAACCTTTATGCACGTTCACATTTTCATACCTCAAATAAGCGTGCCCACAAAAAAATATTATCATGATCTTCCAAATCTAAAATATGTGGATTCTTCAAGAACAACCATTCCTTCAACCAGCACAGACAAGGTGCTTCATGATAAAATCATAATATTACTTCTTTTAATACAGTTTTCAACCTATTAACTAATTTGTCTGCAAACAGTTTATAATCTTTTTTCAATAATGAAATAGGCTGATAGCTCTTAACCAGCTTTGGATCTCTATCTTGCTTATAAATCAAAGTTATGTACAGTATGCACTCTTCCAAGATTTGGGTAACTTTCCTGTATTCTAAGAGTTACTCATAATTCTTTTAAAGGCTGTATTACGTAATCTTGTAATTTTTATATTATATTGCTGAAAGTCCATCATGTCTGGGTGCCTTCCCTAATTTACCCTGTAATTTTGCTTGTTGTAATTCCATCTATGTGACATGTCTATTATGAAATGACATTTTATCTTTTGGTATCTTAGGTAGTTTGCTGTATTCTAAATATTTACCCATTTCTTCCAAATTGCCTCATTCGCCTCAATAAAGTTCTGTATAAAAACTCACAAATTGATTTCTTTAATTTTTTACATGTTTATAAATTTTATTAGTATTTTCCACACAGCAACAACAACATTAAAAATATCGAAAAATAACAATACACAAAACCAACATACAACAAAATCAGTGGGTAACTGATTCCCTTTCCAATTCTTAGCCACCAGGATTCTTGCTGCAGACGTTGCGTATAAGAAAAAAATAGTTTTGTCTTTTGGAATATCATCATTTAAAATCCCTAAAAGGAATGCCTCTGGCCTTTTACTATATGATATTCTTAGTATTTTCTTTATTTCTTTGTGGATCATGCTCCAAAATTTCCCAGTTTGGGGGCAAATCCACCACATACGGTAGAAGGTTCCTTTTAGTTTCTTACATCTCCAGCACTTATTATTATATGTTTTATTCATTTTTGCCAGCCTTTAAAACATTTTATCCCAATAATTATTGGGATCATCTGGAAAAGGAAGAGCATTTGGGGGAGAATTGATATTTTTATCAAGGATATCCTACCCCATAAAGACAAGTTCAATATATTCCATTTATTTAAATATCCTTTTATTTCCTTCCACTTAGTTATCCTTGTACAAACTGGTATTTTTATTTGTGATCCAGATCCCCAAATACTTAACTTTTGTGGTGATTTTAAGGCCTGTTACCCTTTCCAATTCTTCCTGTTCCTTTACCCTCATATTTTTCATTAATAATTTTGATTTATTTTTATCTAACTTGAAGCCTGATACTCCTCCATACTCAAACAATTTCTTTAGGGCTTCTTGTATACTTTCTTCTGGATTTTCTGTAATAATAAAATGCTTTAACTTTAAATTGTCTATTGCTTAGACTAATCCCCTTGATTTTTAGGTCCTTTCTTATCGCTATTAGGAGTGTTTCCAGCGTCACAATGAACAAAAGTGGGGATAGAGGACATCCTTGTCTGGTGCCTCTTTCAATTTGGAATTCTTCAGTTATTTCATTGTTAATTATTAACTTAGCTTTCTGGTTTTCATAAATCGCTTTAATACCATTCAAAATTTTGTTCCCAAGTTTCAAACTTTCCACGGTGTGGACCAGAAAATTCCAGGCCACACTGCCAAAGGCTTTCTCCGCGTCTACCAGTAACATTGCCACCTTTTTACTAGGTTTCATATCAATATATTCTAGAAGATCAATCACTACACTTGTATTATTTTTTATCTGTCTCCCATTCTGATCCTTGCCTATTATTCTGTTCAAGCATTTTTTCAATCTATTTGCTAACACACCTGCAAAGATTTTGTAATCAATATTCAATAGTGAAATTGGCCTGTAGTTCTTTATAATGTTTGGGTCCATTACTTGTTTTGGTAGTAAAGTGGTTCCTCTGGTTACGTACTTAATTTGTTCCGGAGGTCCGTTCTTAACCTGAAACTGTTCTTAACTGGAAATACCATTTTAGCTAATGGGCCTCCTGCTGCCGTTGCGCCGCTGCTGCACGATTTCTGTTCTCATCCTGAAGCAAAGTTCTTAACCTGAGGTACTATTTCTGGGTTAGCAGAGTCTGTAACCTGAAGCGTATGTAACCTGAAATGTATGTAACCCGAGGTACCGCTGTATGGTTATCAACGCTTCATGCCAAGAGTCAGATGTTAAGTTGTGGGTGAGCATGGCAGACGACACAGCGGTTCTTCAAACAGCTCTTGTTTATTCACAGGCCAGAACTGAACTGAAGGGTTCAGCCAGCCTGCTTATATAGAGCTCCACTACAACGCAACAGGAACCATTTTCTGTAACTAGCCAATCACTGAACGTCACTTTCGATCCCTTATTTGCATATGTGGACCTGAACGATCTACAGTATCCCCTTGCTGGCCCAGGGTGAGAACTTCAGTACATAACATCAGGGATTTTCCCTTCTTTCATTATCTCATCTTTTTAAGTCTAGAGATTACTACTTCTTCTAGTTTCTTGTAATAAATAGTCAGTATTCCGTCTGGGCCTGGTGATTTCCCAGTTTCCATTTTCCTTATCACTTCTCTTATTTCTTCCGTGCTTATGCACGAGTTTAAATTGCTAAATTCCTTACCATCTATTTCAGGGATTTTGTTTTCTCTTACATACTCTTTAATTTTATTCTTATCCTTACCTTCCAATTCATATAATTTTTTATAAAAGTTCCTAAACATCGTTTTTATTTAGTCCGGATCTGTAATTTCTTTTCCTTGTTCAATAATCTTATTATAACCCTATCCGCTTGTTTCTCCTTTGTTAACCAAGACAACATTCTACCAGGTTTATTTGCCTATTCAAAATACCTTTGTTTTGTCCATTTGATCTTATTTTCCACCTCTTTGTTTATTAAATTAATTAGTTGGGATTGTAGAAGTTTAATATTTTGGATTATACTTTCTTGTTTTGGATTTTTCAACAATTCTTTTTCATTCTCCCTTATCTGTTTATTGATTTCCATAGTATCATTTGCTTTAGCCTTCCTTATTCTTGCCATTTGTTGTATTGTATTGTTGTATTCCAATTCCTCTCATATAGGCTTTACTGGTATCCCAAATGATTTTCCTGTCAGTCCCATGTCTCTCATTAATTTCGAAAAATTCCTTCCCAAATGTCAATTAAACTTAAATTGTCGGTCATCCTAAAAAAGGCATTCAGTAGCTTGCCTTCTTTTGTTTCATTTTTTCTCATAGTCCTGTCTAGGGAGGCTACACCATTCATATCGCCATCCAAATCACCTTTTCATTCAAATGTTCAAATAATATTTCTTCCAGCCTCTTTTAAAAATAGTATTTTTTTTCTCATTAGGTGCATACACACCTAATGCGTTAATAATACTTTTCTCCATGTGATGGTATCTAAGTTATCAATATTCTTCCTTGTTCATCTTTGAATAATTGCTTTCGGTCCAACCCTGGTTTTATACACATTACAACTCCTCTCTTATTTGTTGTATCAGAAGGTACAAAGTCCTTTCCTACCCTTTTATTTAACTTTTATTTATCCAAGTTTAACTTCATTGCAACATGTTCAATTTTATTCATTTAGTCTTATTATTTAGCCTATTAACATTCCAAGTTAGAATTTTCAAAACCATCTTGTTCCATATTTATTTCTCTTTCACCTCCACTTCTGTTGAATCTTCCTCTTCCTGTCCAGCTTCCCTTCCAAATGCTCTTTTTCCAGCTAACTCTTGCCCATATTTTCTCCAAAATTTGTCTGGCTCTGTAGGATCACGAAATCTTTGTTTTTGACCTTTAAATGTAAAACATACCACTTCAGGATATTCCCAGTGGTGATATTTTAATAACCATCCTGGATGAATTTCTCTCCCTCAGTGTATCAGGTTATTGGCTAAGATGTTTGTCCTGTTTTAAAAATACCTGTATCATATTCTAGACATTAAATTTGTGAGGAATTGGAGAACCAGTTAATGGCAGTTCTATGCTGCAGAGATTAATATTTTGAGAGACAAAAGCCAAAATCAAAGAGATAATCTTAGCAGGAAAATAAACGTTGTTCTTTTTGTTGCCGCCAGTAAAGGTCCAAGAAGAAATTGCAAAGGTTGTTGGATCTTCTCAGCCAAGGATTGAACACCGAACAAAAATGCCTTATACAGATGCCGTGGTCCATGAGATCCAGAGATTTGCCAATGTTAACCCAACCAACCTGCCACATGCCACGACTACAGGTGTTACCCTTAATGGCTACTTCATTCCAAAGGTGATCAGTTTGATTGAACTGTTGCCTACTAGTTACAATATATTTTAAGGCTTTTCTGGGAGTAAGCCCCTTGGACTTCAGGGTGGGTGACATCTGTGCAGATTTGTATAGGATTGGACTGTAAGCAATCAATCTACCCATTGGAAACTGTCAGGCATCAGCTTCAACCCATTAAACAGATCTCAGTGGGAAGGAGCACAAGGTTGGAAATTAAACCATTTCTAGTGGGGGATCATGGTTTATATGTTAAGTTTGTCAGACTAATGACATTTCTCAAATGAACTCAAATCTCATTTCTCTTGCACTCAATATTTATTATAGAGGAATATACTTTATTTTAAAATAACTCTTCTTTTGCTTTTGCAGGGCACATTCATCATACCATTGCTGTCCTCTGTGCTGCATGATGAATCTCAATGGGAGAAACCACATAAATTCTATCCTGAGCATTTTCTTAATTCTGATGGAAAATTCGTAAAGAGAGATGCTTTCATGCCTTTCTCTGCAGGTAACTTTTTTCTACTTTTGTGTATATCTGCAGTGTGTGCTTAGTCAATGGGATTTTCACATGCCACGAATGTAACCTATTGTGCAAAGGAAAGAATCACATCAGTTGCTGTAGCCATTTCTGCCACTAGATCTGGCCACCATTGGTGTGCGGCCCCTGGAATGTTGCTCACCAGGGAATGGGGCCTTCAGGTTGAAAAGACACCCCCCCCCCCAGTTTCCAGCATTGCAGAATGGCTAGTATTGGGAGTTCATAATCCTTTTAAGACGGGCACCATGAGCTGTTATTTTATCCCTGCATTTCCTTCTGCTTCAAAATATTAGGGATGTTATTAAGCAACTGCTAAACCCAGTTTCTCTGCTGCCTATGTTTCCTTACAGGTCGGAGAGCATGTATAGGTGAGACTCTTGCCAAAATGGAGCTCTTCCTCTTCTTCACAAGTCTCCTGCAGAGATTCACCTTCCAGCCACCCCCTGAAACATCTCAAGAAGACCTGGACCTTACTCCTGCTGTTGGGCTTACAACACCACCCATGCCCCACCAACTCTGTGCTCTGCCACGTTTCTAAGACTCACAAACTCCTGGCTTGGGTATTTGGGTTGAGCAGCCTATGGGTGGAATTGGTCCGTGCTTTGTCACAAATCTTAAGTGTTCCCCTTTACTTGCCATACTGCTGAATACCATGAAACTAGTATTGGAGCATCTCTTACTTAAAACCTGGCCCTGAGTTCTTATGACACATGGGGCATAGAGATCAACCAACAAATCTGGTTGCATGTATTCCCGTGTTAAGATATACCTTCAAATTTCTTGAAGCATCATATTCCCAGGTAGATGTACAGAGTATTGTGACTGAGACTAAAAAGGGTCTGGAAACCATGCCTTATGAGGAATGGTTGAGGAAGTTGGGTATGTTAACTTCTGTGGCTGCAATGTATTCTGATTCTGAACTGTATTTGTTGATGTCAGGCAATGGCTTTGTTTCCTCCGGGTTCTTTAAAAAGTCTGTCATAATAGATCTGGCAACTGGGTTTGCTTCTGGCATCTCCATGCTGCCAATTAGTTCAGTGGCTTTCTGCTTCTGGCTTAGAATTAAACAACCATCTTCCATCTTCTCTCTGTATCTGAATGAACTTTCTCTGAGAGTCTGGATTAGCTTAAGGCTACCCTCATCAATGGAATTCTGACTGGTCATATGAAAAATGAAAATGGTGGAAATGTGTCAAATTCAAAATCAAAACTTCAACCTCCACAAGAGGAAAAACTCAAAACCTTCCCTGCCTAGCTTCTGCTCTGAAAGGGAAGAGGGAGCTAATCCGTTTCACACTGGAGTCAGTGGAAGTCACCATGGTCTCACCAGGAAATAGAAAAAATTCCCCTTTGAAACTCTCTTCTATCTTAAGAAAATCCAGCTACACCCACTATAATACTTTGAAATTTGTCTTCACTGGGCCCCATAACCTTTGTAGGAATGGATTTAGGCACTATGAGAGGATGTACAGTTTAGTTATTGTCCTTCCTTGCTCACATTGTTGCATGTCATATGCTCTAATGTATACAAAGATATACCCTAATGCCATCATGTTAAACAATTTCAAAATGAAAATGAATAAAAACTATGCTAAAGAGAAAATATGTGTGAGTGTTTGAATGGGAGGAAGTTCAGGAAACACTGGACACTTTCAAACTAACTGCAGTTGCTCCTAATTAAAGTTGAATAATTTCATCTGCAAATTATTTCACAATGCTGCCCTTTACTCCCATTATAACAGATTAATTTTACACATAATCTGGGTGACAGGTTTGCAACCAGGTTCAAGGGAATTTGAATTTGTTCTTGAAAGCAATAGTTTGAAGAAGTGGGCACCACTCACTTGAGTAAACATTAAGCTGAAAGGCAAATAATCCAATGTACAGCTTTGAATAGTTGAGCAGAAGAAAACAAAATCAGAGGGCCAAAGTGGGACACTTTTTACTGGGTGGTTTAATGATTTGCTAGAGACAGTACCTAGCATAATATATATGCTGCTCACTGCAGTTGCAAGACATTATCCTTGACCAAACTGCACTGTAGCTTTCATTACAACCATTGCAAAACAAATTTGCTTGCTGAAACGAAATGGATTGGACAGAGCCGATTCCAGCATTGTTCCTCTTTATACTTATGGTTTCCTTTGTCTTGAAACTGGGCACTTTCTGGAACAAGAGCTCCCAAAATCTTCCACCAGGACCAAGGCCGTTACCTCTCATTGGGAATCTCCACATCATGGATCTCAAGAGGCCTTATAGAACCATGTTAAAGGTAAAGCTTCCAGTTCTTCCCATGGCAAGGCTAAAGGGTACTTGGGCAGCCCAATCAGATGAGCGGGGTATAAATAATGACAGTAATAATAATAATAATAATAATAATAATAATAATAATAATAATACATTTTGTTCTTTTACAGCCTATAAATCTCATCTTCTCTTTGTGTGCTACAGAACCTTCTCTTATATTTCCCAATAAATAGTCATAGGACCTAGTTGTAATTTATACCTGGTAATTTGAACAAGGTGTCTGGGGGTGTATGTTTCCTCTGTATGTTTCCCTGTAACCTCATTTCTCACATTGAGAGAACTGCCAGAAGTCCCTCAGCCCTGGACCTTGGACGATGGGGGTGGAGACGTTTCTTTAGGTATACTGGGCCGAGAACGTTTAGGGCTTAAAGGTCAGCACCAACACTTTGAATTGTGCTCAGAAACGAACTGGGAAGCCAATGTAGGTCTTTCAGGACTGGTGTTATATGGTCTCAGCCGCCACTCTCAGTCTAGCTGCTGCATTCTGGATCAGTTGCAGTTTCTGGGTCACCTTCAAAAGTAGCCCCACGTACAGCGTGTTGCAGTAGTCAAAGTGGGAGATAATCAGAGCATGCACCACCCTGGTGAGACAGTCTGCCGGCAGGTAGGGTCTCAGCCTGCATACCAGATGGAGCTGGTAGATAGCTGCCCTGGACAGAGAATTGACTTGCGCCCCTATGGACAGCTGTGAGTCCAAAATGACTCCCATGCTGCACACCTGGTCCTTGAGGGCCACAGCTGCCCCATTCAGGACCAGAGACTCCCCCACACCTGCCCGCCCCCTGTCTCCCCAAAACAATACTTCTGTCTTGTCAGGATTCAACCTCAATCTCATTCTGTCAGCTGCCATCCAACCACCTCCCAACACTCACACAGGACCTTCAACACTTTCACTGGTTCTGATTTAAAAGAGAGGTAGAGCGGGTTATCATCCACATACTGATGAACACCCAGCCCAAACCCCCTGAAGATCCCTCCCAGAGGCTTCATATAGATGTTAAAAAGCATGGGGGAGAGGACAGAACCCTTTGGTGAAAGGTGAGAGCCCAGGGGTCTGAACACTTATCCCCAAACACCACTTTCTGGACACGGTCCAGGAGGAAGGAGCAAAACCACTGTGTAACAGTGCCCACAGCTCCCAGCCCCTCTAGACGGTCCAGAAGGATGTTATGGTCGATGGTATCAAAAGCTGCTGAGAGATCCAGCAGAACTGGGAAACAGCTTTCACCTTTGTCCCTAGCCTGCCGGAGAGCACTGACCAGCAAGACCACGGCAGTTTCAGTCTCATGATGAGGCCAGAATCCCAAATGGAAGGGATCCAAGTGGGCCGCATCCTCCAGGTGTGCTTGGAGCTGTTCAGCAACCACCTTGCCCAAGAATGGAAGATTTGAGACTGAGTGATAGTTGGCCATATTGGCTGGGTCCAAATATTTATTTTTTAATAAGCAGTTTTATAACCAGCACTTTTAGTGGGTTTGGGAAGGCTCTTTAACAGAGGGAAGCATTCACCACCCCACAGAGCTTTTATGAGCCAGGATGGGCAAGGATGAAGGAGACAGGTGGTCAGTTTCACTCATCCAAGCAGCCTGTCCACATCCTCAGAGGTAACACATTGGAATTCCAGAATTCGAGCACTCTCCCGCCCCGGCCCTGCTCCCATGGTGGAGTCTACTGAACTGAATGAAACGGCTGAGCTGCTGTATCATGAGTCCAGCAACTGTTGCTGCTACAGCTATTAGTAGCAAATGTCTTGAAGAGCACTGAGGCATAGACAATGCTCTTTTAATTTATCATTATGTTATTTGGATTATGTTTTGCATAGTGATGTGCAAAGATACAAAAAGGGAATTCATTCCACAAAATTACTATTCTTAAGTCATATGTTTTCAGCTCGGTCCAAGGCACAATGACATGGAAGTAATTTCTACCAACTTCTATAGTAGTTTGGATTTTGTATTTGATATCCTGCTTTATCATTACCCTAAGGAGTTTCAAAGAGGCTCACAATCTCCTTTCCGCTCCTTCCCCACAACAAACACTCTGTGAGGTGAGTGAGGCTGAGAGACGTCAGAGAAGTATGACTAGCCCAATAGTAGTTATTGGGGGAAAACTGATACTAGTCTAAAGCCAACTTTGCTACTAGATTCTGTGGAATGGCCTTTTCTCTTAGGTAAATGTGCAAGCTAATGCAGTCTTGGTTCTGTCAGAGATGATTTACATTAATATATTCTTTGGGTATACCAGAACTCTGTTTCTCAATTTTTCTTCTGTTGAATTCCAGTTGTCAAAGCAATATGGCCCTGTCTTGGGCATCCAAATGGGACCCCAGAAAACCGTGGTGTTGACAGGATATGAGACAGTAAAGGAGGCTCTGGTTAATCAGGCGGATGCATTTGCAGACAGGCCCATCGTCCCAATTTTTCAAGAGTTTGGACAAGGCTTTGGTGAGGCACCTCCCTTTCTATTGGAACTGGTAATGCTTGCAGACACACACTGGTCCACCAGGTGAACACAATCTGTTCCCAAGAAATGGTTTGTAAGATGAGCATTTGCAAAGCAGGTCAACAACATCCATTGTTTCCTGTGAGGGAAATCTTTGTGACTTTTTCATCCAACCTCAGTGCCTTTGACATTGACAGAGTATCTGCAGGCATTAGGCTGAGCATGTGTCACAAAAAGTGTCACCTGTGGATTTTTGCAGATCAAGCTAAAATGTTAAAAAGAGTGGACCAGGCCAGCCTTTTTGATCTTGACTTTCAGTGGTTCAGTGGGGCTCTGTTGAAGAAACAAAAATGGAGACCAGTTAAAGCAAACCTTTCCCATTCCCACTTTCTTCCCAACAGTCATATTGTAGAGCTGGGGGAGAATGGGGCAGGAGAATGTAATAGTTGTCACATTTGAATTGTGAATGATTGTCACATGGAAAAGTAATGCCACACACCAAGGGGAAACTGACCATTTTCTGGCCCGGCCTATACAGAGAGGAAAAATGAAGGAGGAATACAAAGAACAAGCTGAGTTCTGCTTTGATGCCTGACATGTACAAACCACCCTCTACTCTACCCTACACTTTGTAATGGAATATATTGATCAATGGGTTCTCAGGTCATGGTCTGATGACACATCTGCCAGCTACTTTGTCAAAGCTCAGACGTCTGAGTCTGAATGGGAGAACAGCTGGGATCCATTGTCAGTTCCATGGAAGAAATGCAGAACACAATTTATTGATTCAATGGCCATGCAAACATGAAACCTTTCTTCCTGTCTCTTCAGGTTTAACTCTGTCTAATGGCGAAAACTGGAAAGTAATGCGGCGGTTTGCTTTAAGCACATTGCGGGACTATGGAATGGGAAAGAAGACCATAGAGGACAGAATTCTTGAGGAATGCAGTGTCCTGATAAAGAAATTTGAATCTTACGAAGGTGGGTTGTTTTTTTCCTCTGGTGCATAGCTACACAACCGTTGTTTAAAGGTGCCAAGGCTATTGTGTTACATATTCCTAACTTCCAGAAGCACAGCTCCCAGGGTTCCTAACTATTGTTCTGTTCCTGTAATGTGCAGATTGTACTGCAATAACTCCTGTGACTCCCAAGCAGGTCTTAGCCCAGCTATGGCCACATCCAGCAGCACTTAGGATCAGTTTCTTTTATAAATGAGGTCTACACATAGGTAAGCTATCAGTAGGGATTTAAGGCAACAATGAGCAGACTTAAAAACAATGCCCTTTCCATACTTTGAATTTCTGTGGGGATGTTCAGGGAGGCAGGAGGGGATATATTGTTTAATTATATCCTCCCTAACTTGCGTTAGCAAGTTCTATATCTTAGCAGAGTTTAAACGCATAATGGTTTGCTTGTTGCAGGCTCGTCTGAGCTTCTCTATATAAGATTCCTGGTATATAAGATTCTTTTCCCTCTTAAAAAGAATAGACACGACAATCTTATTAAAGTCAATATAAAAGTAGTTTACTCACATTCATTCGGTTCATGGATGGATGGATCCCTCAAGGCAGACTTAGGTTCCAAAGTATATATACATGTGGAACTATCCCATAAGGGAGTTAGTCCCAAGTGACTGCAGACAGGCAGTCACTTCTACTAACACGTAGAAAAATGGAGGAGGAGGAGGAGGAGGAGGAGGAGAAGAAGAAGAAGAAGAAGAAGAAGAAGAAGAGAAGGAGGTGTGCTCCCCTAACCCAGATTAGGCCACACCCACATCTAGTCACATGCAGAGGAAGTTTGTCCCAGCTCAGGAGGAAACACAAAGTTTTCTCCTGGCTGGTAGAAAGCATCCACTAACATGTCCATTCTAGGAACGTTGTACTTGACTCCTGTGTGTTTTACATCCCACATTTTAAAAAGAATATCTTTGCTTAACTGTCATAATTATTTCTAGGAAACCCATTTGAGACCACCACAATTATGAATGCAGCTGTTGCCAATATTATAGTGGCCATGCTACTAGACAAGCGATTTGATTATGAAGATTCCACATACGTAAGACTTCTGAAGTTGGTCAATGAAAATGTCCGGCTCGTCGGAAGCTCTTCAGTCATGGTAATCTATTCTTTTCCAATAAAACAAACAGTTGATTGTAATGACATTGTATGCAAAGTGGACAGGGCAACCTGTTTATTGTATATTGTTCAGGATTCACTACAAAACACAGAATGATATCTTGAGAAAGCAGGTGGTGATTCGAAATATTTAGAAACCTCACATGGCACAGTCATCCCGCAACTGTAACAAAGTCTCTTTTGCACACACGCTTTCTGGCCTCACTGCCATCGGGACTCCAAGGACAAGGAAGAACAAGTGATTGTTTGTTCCATGATGGCTCAGAAGGGGCCTCCAAGGGCAGATCTCCATCTCTGAAGATGAACCTCCAGAGGAAAACTGCCATAACCTATTATTCCAGGGTTGCACATAAATTATGCTATGCTGAGTTACCCATCCCCCCATTCCAAATGCCACTCAAGAGTTTTGTTTTGTATTTGGGCAGTCATGCTTTGAGAGACCCAGCTGAGAGTACAATACTGAGTTTTTCTAATGTCTCTTTTTCCTTTTTCACATTTTTATCCTTTCAGCTGTATAACATGTTTCCTGCTCTTGGTTTTCTTCTGGGGGCTCGTAAGACTATCATGCAAAACAGAGATGAGGTTTTTGCCTTCATAAATGCCACCTTCATAAAACACCTCCAAGATTTGGATGAAAATGACCAGAGGAGCTTTATTGACTCATTTCTTATCCAACAGCAAGAGGTAATGGAGTCTTTAAGTTGGCCCAGAATAAGCGCTGACATTTTCAATTCATGTTTTAAGGGCATATTTGCAAGTGAATGTATAAGTTGTAGCCAGGAAGTCTCACTTCAGAAGGGACCAACCTGGCATACGTCCTACCATTTCCCAATAGTCAGCCATTGTTAATGTGTTACAGAAGTTGCCTCTGCAGGGTCAATGGTTGCATGCTCAACAGCATTTCTGGGGAAAAATCCCTGATCAAGAAAACATGACAATTGGGGTGTATGAATTTCCAGGGGTGGAATCATTGGCTGCTAATGCTTCTGCAAAGAGAGATAATTATGCAGTGATGAGAGGTAATGGTTGCCAGACTCCCTTTTGATACAAGGGGGATGGGAAAATGCCTCGTGTGTTCAGAAGAAGGCATACTTCACACCAGAGGAGATAGGAAACTTTGTGGGTGGAGAGGCATCTCGGAGCAAGGAAAAAACATTGGCCCATGCACTGCGCTTCTTGTTGTTGTTGTTGTTTAGTCGTTTAGTCGTGTCCGACTCTCTGTGACCCCATGGACCACAGCACACCAGGCACTCCTGTCTTCCACTGCCTCCCGCAGTTTGGTCAAACTCATGCTTCGAGAACACTGTCCAACCATCTCGTCCTCTGTCATCCCCTTCTCCTTGTGCCCTCAATCTTTCCCAAATCAGGGTCTTTTCCAGGGAGTCTTCTCATGATGTGGCCAAAGTATTGGAGCCTCTGCTTCAGGATCTGTCCTTCCAGTGAGCACTCAGGGCTGATTTCCTTAAGAATGGATAGGTTTGATCTTCTTGCAGTCCATGGGACTCTCAAGGGTCTCCTCCATCACCATAATTCAAAAGCATCAATTCTTCGGCCATCAACATTCTTTATGATCCAGCTCTCACTTCCGTACATCATTACTGGTGATAGCTTTAGCTATACAGTGGTACCTTGGGTTACAGACGCTTCAGGTTTCAGATGCTCAGGTTACAGACTCTGCTAACCCAGAAATAGTACCTTGGGTTAAGAACTTTGCTTCAGGATGACAAAAGAAGTCATGCTGCGGCGGTGCGTCAGCAGTGGGAGGCCCCATTAGCTAAAGCGGTACCTCAGGTTAAGAACAGTGTCAGGTTAAGA
This sequence comes from Podarcis tiliguerta, assembly GCF_965153285.1. Classification (NCBI taxonomy): domain Eukaryota; kingdom Metazoa; phylum Chordata; class Lepidosauria; order Squamata; family Lacertidae; genus Podarcis; species Podarcis tiliguerta. Next base: position 114,418,192 of record NC_139536.1, on the reverse strand, counting down.
ACAGACCTCCAGAATGAATTAAGTTCTTAACCCGAGGTTCCACTGTACAGACCTTTGTCGGCAAGGTGATTGTGGCGTTTGCCTCCTAGGATAGGTCATAAGGAAAGGGTTAAAATAGGTGTGATGTGATTGGCCAGTGAGAATGCAAGGGCGGAATAAAAGTTAGAGTGGGAGGTTTTGAAAGTCAGTTGAGTTGAGAGTTGAGGTTTGGGAGTTGAAGAAGGAAGAGGGAGTTTTAGGTGTGGGTTGGTAGAGTTGTATTGTGAGAGAGTGAGAGAAATTTGTGGGAATGTTCAGGGATGCAGGAGAGGATATATTGTCTGATTATATCCTTATCCAACTTGTGTTAACAAATTTCCAATATCAGCAGAGTAAAACATTCCCCTTTATTTTAAGTTTGCAACGGCAGCGTTTGCTCAGACTTGCTTAAGCCTCTATAATAATCACTCTGGTAATTTCCCCTTATTCCCTCTTCAAATAGAAGACACGTCACAGTCCTTTACAAAAGTATAAAAAGAGTTTACTCACATTCTGTCCACATCAGATCCCAGAAGGCAGACTTAGGCTTAATGAAGAAACGTACATTTAGAATCTATCTTATAGGAGGATAGTCCCTTTGTCCTCTCTTGGCTGGGAGCCAAGAGGGCATCTTTAGCTTAGCAGATGTTGCTTCTTCGAAGGAAGAGAAGAAAGAGAAAGAGATGGCTGCCCTGTCCTGTGGTTTTATCATTACCTGCACAGGTGAGGCCACACCCACCTCTAATCACATGTGGAAGAAGTCTGTTCCAGCCCAGAGGGAAACAGGAAGTTTGCCTGCTGGCTGGACAAACATCCCTCCCCATGTCTAAACATGTACACTCTAGGAATGTTGTAATTGACTGCTCTTGTGTTTTACACCCCACAGAATTGTTAGGTGGAGTCAGATAGATAGTTGGGAATAATCAGTTTGAAGTTGTTAGGAACTAAGATTAAGAAACTGTCAAGAAAAACTAACTGAAACCATAAGCTTGTTCCTGCATTTAAAAATAAACTTGATTATTTGTTTATGTTAACAACTGACTGGACTCCGTGTGTCCCCATGAGAAGCGGGGTGGTGGCAGCAGAAAAAGCAATCGCAGCGGCGGCACAGGGTCAATAGACCGTCAAATGTCCGGGGGCCCTGCGTGATCGCCACAGTGATGTCCTTGCTTTTTAAGATGCTGTCTAAGTTTGTCATTGCTTTTCTCCCAAGAAGCAGGCGTCTTTCAATTTCATGACTGCTGTCACCATCTGCAGTGATCAGTTCTTTTAACCATTACTAAGATTCAAAATTAATATGAATTGGAGTTTCTGTTTACCAATTAATTAGCACCCAGAAAAGGAAACAGGTGTTAGTGTGATGACAGAGTTCTAAATAATGGGTTGGAAATTATTTCTAAAAGCTTTGAAAAGTTAGAAAAGTTAAAGCAGACATATAGGCCTGAATTTGCTTTTAACTTTCAATCTACACTGCCTTTAGGGTTATGGTATAAGTGATAAAGAGCTTAGAATTATTATCCTTCCCCCTGCTTTTTCTTTTCTCTTTTAAAAAAATCTCTTCTTTTTTGGTTTCTAATTTGTCCTGCTGCAAATGCACAGCAGTCTGAGGCTGAGCCTCTTTTAGATAGGCAGGGTGGCCATTTGGGAGAGCAGCTGTACGATGGGGGGGGGTATGGTAGAAAGCAGAATTATTGGATGCTAAGATCCAAGTTTTCGGCAAGTGCTATTTCATGAGAGAACTCTAGCAGAGATTTAAAAATCACAAAATATGCAGCAAAGTAATAGTGGGAATATAAGTAGTTGAAACGGACGCGGGTGGCGCCGTGGGTTAAAGCCTCAGTGCCTAGGGCTTGCCGAACGAAAGGTCGGCGGTTCGAATCCCCGCGGCGGGGTGCGCTCCCACTGTTCGGTCCCAACGCCTGCCAACCTAGCAGTTCGAAAGCACCCCTGGGTGTAAGTAGATAAATAGGGACCGCTTACTAGCGGGAAGGTAAATGGCGTTTCCGTGTGCGGCTCTGGCTCGCCAGAGCAGCGATGTCACGCTGGCCACGTGACCCAGAAGTGTCTTCGGACAGCGCTGGCCCCCGGCCTCTTGAGTGAGATGGCCGCACAACCCTAGAATCTGTCAAGACTGGCCCGTACGGGCAGGGGTACCTTTACCTTTTTAAGTAGTTGAAAAGCATATCTTAGCATACGTACCAAATAAAGCTTCTAAACAGCTAAGCAGTTTTCATGTTATTTCATTCTGCTTTTGATCCTCTGCCTCACTTGTGAATCTGCTGGTTGTAATGTGAAACTGCATGGCTGCACCTTTGTGAGAGAGAAATGCTAGGAATGTATCCCTGATAAGCAAGGACTGTGTGGGTCTTAGAAAAAGTGCTCAGTATCACAAAATATGCAGCAAAGTAATAGTGGAAATATAATTCCTCCAAAGTTGAGGTAAGCATGGCAAAAAGCTTACTCTATAGCCATGTTCTTCTTCTTGTTGTTGTTGTTGTTCTTATTGTTGTTAACTACATTTTTATATAGCCCTTCATTCGAAGATCATTGGATGGTTTACAACATAAAAACACAAAAAACACAAAAACAAAAAGCCCACCCCACACAGTTTGAAAGGTCACAGAGGAAGAAGAGGAATGGTTTCACCTGGTGCCTAAAGATCTGTGATGAAAGTATCAGGTGTGCCTCCCTGGGGAGAGCATCCCACAAAAAGGGGAGGCGCTGCAAAAAAAAAAAAGGCCTATTCTCACGTTGCCACCCTCTGTTGTTGTTGTGGAGGAGCCACATGAAGGGCCTCAGATGATTATCGCAGGATCTGGGTTGATTTATATGGGAAGAGGTAGTCCTTGAGGTATTGCAGTCCTCTGTTGGCAGCCAATGAAGTCAGGCCAGGACTTAATTAGTTTTAAGTATCCTGCTCATGTGAGGCAGACTATTCCACAGTAGGGAAGCATTTGCTCTTTGGCAATAGGCCAGGAATTTATCCTCCTCCCTCTTAACCACCACAGTTAAGATTCTTCCCTTTTCTCCTTCCTCCCTTCACTCCCCTCTGACTCCCATCGGGACAGGCAGCTATTACAACCAGCAACTCTGTTGGTGTTACTCTTCGTGTTGGAAAGTGTGGCTGAAGGGAATAGCAATCTCCAAAATATGAAGGGAACCACATTGTCTATCTCAGTTTAATGAAACAGTTCCAGATGAATATGTGGTATTTCTGTGTAATTTTTCCATTTTAGACTATGAGTAAATACATTAAAGATGTTCAACTCAGAACCATATATGTCAGCAGAAAACAACACTTTATGTTAACCTTGATTTCAGATCTCCACAGGTGTTCACCAGAAATGCTGCCTTCCATTTATGCAGTCATATAATACTCTTGCAGGTTAAGCACTGGCTGAGCAGTTAAGCACCACGATTAGCATCAGAGAAGAAGGAGCTGGATTGCCAAGCCTCCCCAACCTCCTCTCTTAGCTGGTAGATAGAGAGCAACAGCTGTGACTATGGAGAAGCTAGATGTTTTAGGGTGTTGATGCTGACCCTTCCATCTTAGGCTCGGGTTGTATATATGTGTAAATAAACCCTATATTGTCATGATGGCATAGTCTGGAAGACCTAGAATCTCTCACTACTTAGCGATTGTGTTGATGTGCAATGATACTTTGGATCAACGGGTCCTGTCAGGTATTCATTTTTATCTTTGCACATGAAATTTTCACACTCCATTCATTTTAACCAGTTCATACTCTTTGCAACCCAGGAGGAGAAGAAGAACAAAACAAATGCATATTTTCACAACGAAAACTTAAAAACTGTTGTGGCTGACTTATTTGGTGCCGGCATGGAGACAACTTCTACCACACTGCGCTGGGGACTGTTACTAATGATGAAATATCCTGAAATTCAGAGTGAGTGCTTTTAATTGTGTTGGCTTGCATTATTCTGAGATAGCTTAATTCCAGTTATATGTAACTATTAGTGTGTGTGTGTGTCACAACACTTATTCAATCCTAAATTTAACATTTCAATCTGGACTCCCTTCTCCCTTTCTGAGAAGCTGTACGCCAGCTCCCTTGGCCAATAAAGCGAGATGAGCACCGCAACCCCAGAGTCGTCCACGACTGGACCTAATGGTTAGGGGTCCCTTTACATTTACCATCTATAAAACAAATAGTTTCCCCTTAAACTATAAAACGCTGCAAATGTTATATCCACATTCCATTAACTTTCCCATACATCCATTTTTATATTATTAACAATATCTATTGCCCAGTGTATCATTGAAGATTTCACTTGTTCGTCCATTAATTTCTGTATCCATTCTTCTCTTCATCATTCCATTTTTGAGCAAATATTAATCTTGCAGCAATGGTTGCATAAATAAATAAATTTGTATAAATTGCATACAGAAATAAATTTCTAAATATTCTATACTAAATAAATTTCTAGGTAGTTCTGATCTCATAATTTCCAAAAGAAAAGATTATGGCTTTTTAAACACCATAAACATCTTTTTCAGTTCATCATATATCATTTCCCAGGAAACATATGAAAAATAGTACTTTCTTTCTCTTTACATTTCCAGCACATATTCAGTTCAGATTTATACATTTTAGCCAATTTACTAGGTGTCAGGGACCATCTATGTAACATTTTCATATAGTTGTCTATAACATTTCATATAGTTGTCTATAACTATAACATTCTATAAATTTGATAAACTTTCCCATGCCTCCATTTCTATATTATTACTAATATCTATAGCCCAGTGTATCATTGAAGATTTCACTTGTTCGTCCTTTGTCTCCCATTCCAATATGATCTTATACATTTTAGATATCACTTTAACATTACAGTTTAACAGGTCTCTTTCCAGTTGTGATGCTTGTTCCCCAACCCCGCCACTTCATATCCTTTTTAAATACTTCATGCAAATGATGATATTGTAACCATGTTGCTAACCTCTCTGATAAAACCTTAAATTATTTTATTTTAAACTATCCAAAGGTGAAAGTCATAGTGGTGTTTTGGTCTCCAACAGGTTTCTGTTTTTAGTGTTTCTGTTTTAAATATTTTAAACACTTTTCCACTCTATTTCTTGGTTTGTTATCATTGAATATTGCATTTGCAACATCTTGACATCCTGTTTCACTATCTCTTTTTGAGGGGAATTTAGTAATTATTTCCCTTTCCCTCTTATTTCTCGTAAAATGTCATGTTTTTTCTGCTCTCTTATATTTCTTTGGTATGCGCTTTGCTATGTAAAAAACAACAACCCTATATTTCCATTTTTATCACACCCCATACCACCTTTAAATCTATCTCTTGGTTTAAATTAATTTCAAAATAATCCTTTAATTTTTTTGCCCCTTTTTCTAATATTTCTTGATTTAATAAATTTTATAATTTTATAATTTTTCATTTAGTCTCCATCTCATCGGGGAACTTGTCCCTGTTCTTAATTCCAGTTATAGAGTTGTGGTCTTATATGTTATTGATAGAATTTCCACCCTCTTTACCTTAGTATAAAAATCTTTACAAGTTCATACAGGGTTTTTTTCCAGCTTGCAGAATAATTCTCAGTCGAATAAAATGTACTGTGGGTGTTTTTCTCTCCAAATGTCAATTAAAATGTCAGTCATCCTAAAAAAGGCATTCAGTAGCTTGGCTTCTTTTGTTTCATTTTTTCTTATACTCCTGTCCCAATCTAGGGAGCCTACACCATTCATATTGCCCATCAAAATCACCTTTTCATTCAAATGTTCAAATAATATTTCTTCTAGCCTCTAATGAAAATCTGGTGCATTTTCCCATTATCAATATTCTTCCTTGTTCATCTTTGAATAATTGTTTTGGGTCTGAATCTGGTTTTATACACATTATAACTCCTCTCTTTTTTGTTATATCAGAAGGTACAAAGTACTTTCACAGCCTTTTATTTATGTTTTATTTATCCAAGTTTAACTTCTTTACAGCATGTTCAATTTTATTCCCTTTAGTCGTATTATTTAGCCTATTTACATTCCAAGTTAGAATTTTCAAAGCCATCTTGTTCCATATTTATTTCACTTTCACCTCCACCTCTGTTGAATCTTCCTCTTCCTATCCAGCTTTCTGTCCAAATGTTCTTTCTCTAGCTAACTTTCCCCCATATTTTCTCCAAAATTTGTCTTGCCTTTATATGTAAAAGATAGCACCACAAGATATTCCCAGTATTGATATTTCAATAATCACCCTGGATGAATTTCTCTCCATCAGTATATCAGGTTATTGACTAAAATGTTTGTTTGTCCTGTTTTAAAATACCTTTGCCTAGAGATTAAATTTGCGAGCCTAGGAAATTAGAGAAGCAGTTTAGGGCAGTTTTATGCTTCAAGTATTAATACCTTAGGGGACGCGGGTGGCCTTCTGGGTAGAACCTCAATGCCTAGGACTTGCTGATCGTATGGTCGGCGGTTCGAATCCCCGTGGTGGAGTGAGCTACCGTCTTTCAGTCCCAGCTCCTGCCCACCTAGCAGTTCGAAAGCACACTTAAGAGCAAGTAGATAAATAGGTACCGCTTTATAGCGGGAAGGTAAACGGCATTTCTTTGTGCTGTGCTGGTGCTGGCTCACCAGAGCAGCTTTGTCACGCTGGCCACATGACCCGGAAGTGTCTCCGGACAGTGCTGGCTCCAGGCCTCTTAAGTGAGATGAGCACACAACCCTAGAGTCAGACACGACTGGCCCGTATGGGCAGGGTTACCTTTACCTTTTTATTAATATCTTAAGAGATCAAGGTCAAGGAGATAATCCTGGCAGAAAAATTAATGCTTTTCTTTTAATTTCCCCCAGTAAAGGTCCAAGATGAAATTGCAAAGGTTGTTGGATCTTCTCAGCCAAGGATTGAACACAGAACTAAAATGCCTTATACAGATGCTGTGGTCCATGAGATCCAGAGATTTGCTGATATTGTCCCAACCAGCCTGCCACATGCCACGACTACAGATGTTACCCTCAATGGCTACTTCATTCCAAAGGTGATCCTTTTCATTGAACTGCTGCCTACTAGTTACAATATATTTTAAGGCTTTCCTGGGAGTAAGCCCTGTTGACTTCAGTGTGGGTGACATCTGTGCAGACTTGTATAGGATTGCACTGTAAGCATGCAATCTACCCTTAGGAAGATGTCAGGAATCAGCTTCAACCCATTAAACAGATATCAATGGAAAGGAGAACAAGGTTGGAAAACAAACCATTTCTGGTGGGACATCATGACTTATAAGTTAAATTTTGTCAAACTAAAGACATTTTTCGAATGAACTCAAATCTCATTTCTCCTGCACTGAATATTAATTGTATCGGAGGGATATGCTTTATATTAAAATATCTCTTGCTTTGCCTTTGCAGGGGACTCACATCATACCACTGCTGTCCTCTGTGCTGCATGATGAATCTCAATGGGAGAAGCCACATAAATTCTATCCTGAGCATTTTCTTAATTCTGAAGGAAAATTCGTAAAGAGAGATGCTTTCATGCCTTTCTCTGCAGGTAACTTTTTTCTTTTTACTTTTGTGAGTATCTGCATAGTGTGTGCTTAGTCAATGGGATTTTGACATGCCTGGAATGTAGCCTATTGTGCAAAGGTAAGGTTCACATCAGTTGCTGTGGCCATTTCTGCCACCAGATCTGGCCACCATTGGGGTGTGGCCCCTGGAATGTTGCTCACCAGGGAATGTGGCCCTCAGGCTGAAAAAGATTCCCCTTCCCCCCAGTTTTCAGCATTGCAGGATGGCTCGTATTTGGAGTTCATAAATCTTTTAACATGCACACCATTAGCTGTTATTTTATTGCTGCATTTTAGTCTGCTTTGAAGTACAGTGGTACCTCGGTTTATGAACTTAATCTGTTTCAGAAATCTGTTCTTAAACCGAAACCGTTCTTAAACTGAGGCGCTCTTTCCCTAAGGAGGCCTTTTGCCACCGGTGCCCTTCCACTGTTCAGATTCTGTTCTTAGACCGAGGTAACGTTTGCAAACCAGGACACTACTTCCGGTTTTCCGGAGTTCATAAACCAAATCGTTCGTAAACAAGGCTGTTCTTAAACCGAGGTACCACTGTATTTGGGGTGTTATTAAGCAACCCATAAACCTGGTTTCTCTGCTTCCTGTGATTTGTTACAGGTCGGAGAGCATGTGTAGGTGAGACTCTTGCCAAAATGGAGCTCTTCCTCTTCTTCACAAGTCTGCTGCAGAGATTCACCTTCCAGCCACCCCCGGGAACATCTCAAGAAGACCTGGACCTTACACCTGCTGTTGGGCTTACAACACCTCCCATGCCCCACCAACTCTGCGCTCTGCCACGTTTCTAAGACTCACTAGCTCCTGGGTTGCTTTGTCCTACACTCGAGTAGGACCCTGGTAGAGTCAAATGTCTGACTGGCATGTTCTCTCCCTCCCGGTCGTTCGTTCAGGAGCTTCAAAGGCTTTCTTCAGCCTGAACATCACAGCGACCGATGCCAACAGACATTGGCACACTTAGGGATCCGCAGAGTCTTCACAGCTTGCGTAACAGACCTCAGCAACTCAGCATTTTGGCTAATCTACTTTATTTACATATAAACACACAGAGAGCACTGCAACACGGCTCCCTCTCTCTCTAGCATCAGACAGCAAAGAGAAAGAGCAAAGGACAATAGTCCCACTTCACAAAACAAAGTAACACAAACATCCTATCTCCGTCATTCCCGCTTTGTGGAGTGAAAACATACACTTTCATATGAAAGACAACAATACCATGACTGCAACCACGGAGCAGGAATTCTAACATGCTTAGCCTACCTGTTTTTGCAATGTGAGCCTTTTTTAAACACCCCTGTTCAACAAGGGTGTTTGGGTTGAGTAGCCTACTGGTGGAATTGGTCCATGCTTTGTCAAAAACATGAAGTGTTCCCCTTTACCTGCCATACTGCCGAATCCCATGAAACTAGCATTGGAGCATCAGTGGCTTTCTGCTTCTGGCTTAGAATTCTGCTTCTGGCTTAGTTCAGTGGCTTTCTGCTTCTGGCTTAGAATTAAACAACCATCTTCCATCTTCTACCTGTATCTGAATGAACTTTCTCTGAGAGTCGGGGTAGCTTAAGGCTTCCCTCATCAACGGAATTCTGACTGGTCATATGAAAAATGGAAATGGTGGAAATGTGTCAAAACCAAAATCAAAACTTAAATCTCCACAAGAGGAAAAACTCAAAACCTTCTCCGCCTAGCTACTGCTCTGAGAGGGAAGAGGGAGCTAATCCCTTTCACACTGGTGTCACTAGAAGTCTCCATGGTCTCACCAGGAAACAGAAAAAATGTCTAGTTCAAATGTCTCTTCTCTCTTAAGAAAATCCAGCCACACTTTAATTTTTGTCTTAACAGGGCCCCATAAACTTTGTAAGAATGGATGTAGGCCCCATGAGAGGATGCACTGCTTAGTTATTATCCTTACTTGCTCACATTGTTGCATGTCATATACTCTAATGTATACAAAGATATACCCTAATGCCACCATGTTAAACAGTTTCAAAATGAAAATGAATAAAAACTATGCTATAAAGAAAATATGTGTGAGTGTTTCCGCAGACTTGACATCTTTCCGCAGGGCCTGCAAGACGAAGCTGTTCTGCCAGGCCTTTGGTCGGGGTTCAGTCTGACTCCTCTCCACTTTCATAAGAACTTACATGAAAGTGGCCTCCCAATTTTTCTCACAGGCCCATATAACTTCAGCACAAACAGTGAGCATTTAAGGTCCCCAACCCTAATCTGCGGGTTGCCATCTGATTGGATGCTATTCTGATCCTGATCTGATTTGAGGATGTATTTTAATTGATTGTCTGATTTTATGTTAATGTATTATACATTTGATGTTAGCCGCTCTGAGCCCGGCTTTGGCTGGGGAGGGCGGGATATAAATAAAATTTATTATTATTATTATTATTATTATTATTATTATTATTATTATGTTTGAATGGGAGGATGTTCAGCATATACTGGACACTTTCAAACTAAATGCAGTTGTTCCTAATTAAAGTTGAATAATTTCATCTGCAAATGATTTCACAATGCTGCCCTTCACTCTCATTATAACAGATTAATTTTACACATAATCTGGGTGACAGGTCTGCAAGCAGGTTCAAGAGAGTTTGAATTTGCTCCTGAAAGCAATAGTTTGAAGAAGTGGGCACCACTCACTTGAGTAAACATTAAGCTGAAAGGCAAATAATCCAATGTACAGCTTGGAATAGTTGAGGAGAAGAAAACAAAACCAGAGGGCCAAAGCGGGACACTTTTTACTGGATGGTTTAATGATTTGCTAGAGACAGTACCTAGCATAATATAAATACTGCTCACTGCAGTTGCAAGACATTATCCTTGACCAAACTGAACTGTAGCTTTCATTACAACCATTGCAAAACAAATTGCTTGCTGACACGAAATGGATTGGACGGAGCCGATTCCAGCGTTGTTCCTCTTTATCCTTATGGTTTCCTTTGTTTTGAAACTGGGCACTTTCTGGAACAAGAGCTCCCAAAATCTTCCACCAGGTCCAAGGCCTTTACCTCTCATTGGGAATCTCCACATCATGGATCTCAAGAGGCCTCACAGAACCATGTTAAAGGTAAAGCTTCTGGTTCTTCCCATGCCAAAGCTAAAGGGTACTGGGGCAGCCCAGTCAGCAGAAAGGGGTAATAATAATAATAATAATAATAATAATAATAATAATAATAATTTTTGTTCTTTTAAACCCTATAAATCTCATCTTCCTTTTGTGTGCTACAGAACCTCCTCTTAGCTTTCCCAATAAAGAGTCATAGGACCAAGTTGCAATTTATAACTGGTAATTTGAACAAGATGTCTGGTGTCAAATCATGTTTGACTCTGTCTCCATTTTCAAGGATGCAAAAGTGCCGGTGCAAACCTTGCCTAGGCCAACGTCCTCCTTCAGCCTATCTTTCTAGATTTGAGAGGTGTCATTAAAGGTATAATCACATTCATCCCTATAACTGACTATTCTGTTCTGGTTTTCTGAGCATTCCTAGGAAATATTTGTGCTGCTGCAACTGAATAACAATAATAAGTTAATAATAATTTATTATGTATACCCCGTCCATCTGTCTGGGTATCCCCAGCCACTCTGGGCGGCTCCCAACAGATTAAAAACACGATAAAGCATCAAACATTGAAAACTTCACTAAAAAAGACTGCCTTCAGGTGTGTCTTCTAAAAGTAAGATAATTGTTTATTTCCTTGACATCTGATGGGAGGGTGTTCCACAGGGCAGGTGCCACTACCAAGAACACCCTCTGTATGTTTCCCTGTAACCTCATTTCTCACAGTGAGGGAACTGCCAGAAGTCCCTCGGCCCTGAACCTTGGACGATGGGGGTGGAGACTTTTCTTTAGGTATACTGGGCCGAGGATGTTTAGGGCTTAAAGGTCAGCACCAACACTTTGAATTGTGCTCAGAAACGTACTGGGAAGCCACTCTAGGTCTTTCAGAACTGGTGTTATATGGTCTTACAGTCACCAGTCTAGCTGCTACATTCTGGATCAGTTGCAGTTTCTGGGTCACCTTCAAAAGTAGCCCCACGTACAGCGTGTTGCAGTAGTCAAAGCAGGAGATAATCAGAGCATGCACCACTCTGGTGAGACAGTCTGCCGGCAGGTAGGGTCTCAGCCTGCGTACCAGATGGAGGTGGCAGATAGCTGCCCTGGACAGAGAATTGACTTGCGCCCCCATGGACAGCTGTGAGTCCAACATGACTCCCATGCTGCACACCTGGTCCTTGAGGGCCACAGCTGCCCTATTCAGGACCAGAGACTCCCCCACACCTGCCTGCCCCCTGTCTCCCCAAAACAGTACTTCTGTCTTGTCAGGATTCAACCCCAACCTCATTCTGTCAGCTGCCATCCAACCACCTCCCAACACTCACACAGGACCTTCAACACTTTCACTGGTTCTGATTTAAAAGAGAGGTAGAGCAGGTTATCATCCACATACTGATGAACACCCAGCCCAAACCCCCTGAAGATCCCTCCCAGAGGCTTCATATAGATGTTAAAAAGCATGGGGGAGAGGACAGAACCTTTTGGTGAGAGGTGAGAGCCCAGGGGTCTGAACACTTATCCCCAAACACCACATTCTGGACACGGTCCAGGAGGAAGGAGCAAAACCACTGTGTAACAGTGCCCACAGCTCCCATCCCCTCTAAACGGTCCAGAAGGATGTTATGGTCGATGGTATCAAAAGCTGCTGAGAGATCCAGCAGAACTGGGAAACCATAGAATCATAGAATCATAGAGTTGGAAGAGACCACAAGGGTCATCGAGTCCAACCCCCTGCCAAGCAGGAAACACCATCAGAGCACTCCTGACATATGGTTGTCAAGCCTCTGCTTAAAGACCTCCAAAGAAGGAGACTCCACCACACTCCTTGGCAGCAAATTCCACTGTCGAACAGCTCTTACTGTCAGGAAGTTCTTCCTAATGTTTAGGTGGAATCTTCTTTCTTGTAGTTTGTATCCATTGCTCCGTGTCCGCTTCTCTGGAGCAGCAGAAAACAACCTTTCTCCCTCCTCTATGTGACATCCTTTTATATATTTGAACATGGCTATCATATCACCCCTTAACCTCCTCTTCTCCAGGCTAAACATGCCCAGCTCCCTTAGCCGATCCTCATAAGGCATTGTTTCCAGGCCTTTGACCATTTTGGTTGCCCTCCTCTGTACACGTTCTAGTTTGTCAGTGTCCTTCTTGAACTGTGGTGCCCAGAACTGGACACAGTACTCCAGGTGAGGTCTGACCAGAGCAGAATACAGTGGCACTATTACTTCCCTTGATCTAGATGCTATACTCCTATTGATGCAGCCCAGAATTGCGTTGGCTTTTTTAGCTGCCGCGTCACACTGTTGGCTCATGTTAAGTTTGTGGTCAACCAAGACTCCTAGATCCTTTTCACATGTACTGCTCTCAAGCCAGGTGTCACCCATCTTGTATTTGTGCCTCTCATTTTTTTTGCCCAAGTGCAATACTTTACATTTCTCCCTGTTAAAATTCATCTTGTTTGTTTTGGCCCAGTTCTCTAATCTGTCAAGGTCGTTTTGAAGTGTGATCCTGTCCTCTGGGGTGTTAGCCACCCCTCCCAGTTTGGTGTCATCTGCAAATTTGATCAGGATGCCCTTGAGTCCATCATCCAAGTCGTTGATAAAGATGTTGAATAAGACCGGGCCCAAGACAGAACCCTGTGGCACCCCACTAGTCACTCTTCTCCAGGATGAAGAGGAACCATTGATGAGCACCCTTTGGGTCCGGTCAGTCAGCCAGTTACAAATCCACTGAGTGGTAGCATAGTCAAGACCGCATTTTACCAGCTTCTTTACAAGAATATCATGGGGCACCTTGTCAAATGCCTTGCTGAAATCAAGGTAGACTACATCCACTGCGATGTAGTCTACATCGCAGCTTTCACCTTTGTCCCTAGCCTGCCGGAGAGGACTGACCAGCACAACCACGGCAGTTTCAGTCTCATGATGAGGCCACAATCCCAATTGGAAGGATCCAAATGGTCTGCATCCTCCAGGCATGCTTGGTGTTGTTCAGCAACCACTTTGCCCAAGAATGGAAGATTTGAGACTGAGTGATAGTTGGCCATATTGGCTGTGTCGAAATATTTATTTTTTAATAAGCAGTTTTATAACCAGCACTTTCAGTAGGTTTGGGAGGGCTCTTTAACAGAGCGAAGCATTCACCACCCCACAGAGCTTTTATGAGCCAGAATGGGCAAGGATGAAGGAGACAGGTGGTCAGTTTCACTCATCCAAGCAGCCTATCCACATCCTCAGAGGTAACACATTGGAATTCCAGCAATCTGGCACCTGCAAATGTCTTGAAGAGCATTGAGGCATAGACAATGACCTTTTAATTTATCATTATGTTATTTAGATTCTGTTTTGCATGGTGATTTGCAAAGATACAAAAAGTGAATTGATTCCACAAAATTACTATTCTTAAGTCGTATGTTTTCAGCTCGGTCCAAGGCACAATGACATGGAAGTAATTTCTACCAACTTCTATAGTAGTTTGGATTTTGGATTTGATATCCCGCTTTATTTAAACTACCCTAAGGAGTTTCAAAGAGGCTCACAATCTCCTTTCCCCCCCTCCCCCACAAGAAACATTCTGTGAGGTGAGTGAGGCTGAGAGACTTCAGAGAAGTGTGACTAGCCCAATAGTAGTTATTGAAAAAAACTGACACTAGTCTAAAAGTCAAACTTTGTTACTAGATTCTGTGGAATGTATAAAAGAGCCTTTACTCTCAGGTAAATGTGCAAGCTAATGCAGTCTTGGTTCTGTGAGAGATGATTTACATTAATATATTCTTTGGGTATATCAGAACTCTCTTTCTCACTTTTTCTTCTGTTGAATTCCAGCTGTCAAAGCAATATGGCTCTGTCTTCAGGATCCAAATGGGACCCCAGAAAACTGTGGTGTTGACAGGATATGAGACAGTAAAGGAGGCTCTGGTTAATCAGGCGGACGCATTTGCTGACAGGCCCATCGTTCCAATGTTTCAAGAGTTTGCACAAGGCTTTGGTGAGGCACCTCCCTTTCTATTGGAACTTGTAATGCTTGCAGACACACACTGGTCCACCAGGTGAACACAATCTGTTCCCAAGAAATGGTTTGTAAGATGAGCGTTTGCAAAGCAGGTCAACAACATCCATTGTTTCCTGTGAGGGAAATCCTTGTGAATTTTTCAACCAACCTCAGTGCCTTTGACATTGACAGAGTATCTGCAGGCATTAGGCTGAGAATGTGTCACTAAAAGTGTAGATTTCTGCAGATCAAGCTAAAATGTTAAAAAGAGTGGACCAGGCCAGCCTTTTTTGGTCTTGACTTTCAGTGGCTCAGTGGGGCTCTGTTGAAGAAACAAAAATGGAGACCAGTTAAAGCAAACCTTTCCCATTCCCACCTTCTTCCCAACAGTCATATTGTAGAGCTGGGGGAGAATGGGGCAGGAGAATGTAATAGTTGTCACATTTGAATTGTGAATGATTGTCACATGGAAAAGTAATGCCACACACCAAGGGGAAACTGACTGACCGTTTTCTGGCCCAGCCTATACAAAGAGGAAAAATGAAGAAGGCATAATGTCTCCCCATGGGATACAAAGAACAAGCTGAGTTCTGCTTTGATGCCTGACATGTACAAACCACCCTCTACTCTACCCTACACTTTGTAATGGAAAATATCGATCAATGTGTTCTCAGGTCATGGTCTGATGACACATCTGCCAGCTACTTTGTCAAAGCTCAGAAGTCTGAGTCTGAATGGGAGAACAGCTGGGATCCATTCTCAGTTCCATGGAAGAAATGCAGAACACAATTTATTGATATTTTTGTGCAATTGTCATGCAGACATGAGACCTTTCTTCCTGTCTCTTCAGGTTTAACTCTGTCTAATGGTGAGAACTGGAAAGTGATGCGGCGGTTTGCTTTAAGCACATTGCGAGACTATGGAATGGGAAAGAGGACCATAGAGGATAGAATTGTTGAGGAATGCAGTGTCCTGATAAAGAAATTTGAATCTTACAAAGGTGGGTTGGTGTTTTCCTCTGGTGCATCGCTATACTACCATAGTTTAAAGGTGCCAAGACTATTGTGTTACATATTCCTAACTTCCAGAAGCACAAATCCCAGGGTTCCCTGCAATTGGTCTGTTCCGGGAATGTGCAGGTTGTACTGCAATAACTCCTGAGACTTCCAAGCATTTCTTAGCCCAGCTATGGCCACATCCAGGAGCACTTAGGATCAGTTTATTTGTTAAATGAGGTCTACACATAGGGAAGCTGCCAGTGGGGACTTAAGACAACATGAACAGTCTTAAAAACAATGCCCTTTCCATACTTTGAATTTCTGTGGGGATGTTCAGGGAGGCAGGAGGGGATATATTGTTTAATTGTATCCTCCCTAACTTGCGTTAGCAAGTTCTATAAGCAGAGTTTAAACACATAGCGGTTTGCTTGTTGCAGGCTCGTCTGTGCTTCTCGTCTGTGTAAGATCCCTTCTTTTCCCTCTTAAAAAGAATAGACACGACAATCTTATTAACGTCAATATAAAAGTAGTTTACTCACATTCATTCAGTTCATGGATGGATGGATCCCTCAAGGCAGACTTAGGTTACAAAAGTATATATACATGTCTTAGCTGATTATTGACAGCTATAAGATTTTTTTATAATGACATCAGATACTGATTTTAGTGTAGTCCTTAAAATTTTTAACTTTAATCTTAAACTTTTCTTATGAATGGCCAATACATGTCCTTATGTGTTGTGAACGGTGTCATACTACATGTGTTTTGTATGAGTCCGCTGTTTTATTTGATTTGTTTTGTTCTGTTGTGTTGTGTTGTGTTTCATTATGGGCGTAAAGCCGAATAAACATTTTGATTTGATTTGATTTGATATATACATGTGGAACTATCCCATAAGGGAGTTTGTCCCAAGTGACTGCAGACAGGCAGTCTGTTAACACGTAAAAAAATGGAGAAGGAAAAGAAGAAGCAAAGAAGGAGGTTTGTGTTGGATTCCAAGCCATTATCAGCAGAAACTGGCAACTCTCCCAGGCACCCGGCTTGGAGTCCTGTTGACCTCCCGGTCTGCTCTCCCGGCAGGGACCAGGCAGAGGTCGCGATAGGCGATCCTCCTCAGCGTGAGAAGAACACACCACCCTTTCCTGCCCCCCCCCGGCAGGGGAAAGAGATAAGACAGAAACGTATTTACATGCTTTTATTCCTGTCTCTGCAGCAATACAAAAATCATGTCTGCTCTCATCAAACTCCAGCAGACGACTCCACAAGCACTTCCTGTGCAGCTCATATTAGACTCTGAGCTAATTCCGGTGCTGTCTGTTTCCCACAGACACTCCCAACATCATGTGACTTTTCCAAGCAATCAGCTTGCAGCATCATTGCTTCAATATCGTAACAGTTTGCTCCCCTAACCCAAATTAGGCCACACCTACATCTAGTCACATGCAGAGGAAGTTTGTCCCAGCTCAGGAAGAAACAGGAAGTTTTCTCCTGGCTGGTAGAAAGCATCCCCTAGCATGTCCATTCTAGGAATGTTGTACTCGACTCCTATGTGTTTTACATCCCACTACAGTTCCCAGGGTTGGTTCCTTGTGGAAACAAAATTGGTCTGATTCTGTAGTGTGTAGATTACATTCCAATAGCTCCAAGCCCTCTTTAGCATTTCTTAGCCAACATATGGCCACAACCAGCAGCAGATCAGTTTTTTTGATAAATAAGGTCTACACATAGGTAAGCTGCCAGTAGTGATTTCAGGCAACAAAGAACAGACTTAAAAACCATACTAGGAATTTCAACAGAATGTTTTTGCTTAACTGTCATATTTATGTCTAGGAAACCCATTTGAGATCACCACAATTATGAATGCAGCTGTTGCCAATATTATAGTGTCCATACTACTAGACAAGCGATTTGATTATGAAGATCCCACATACATAAGACTTCTGAAGTTGGTCAATGAAAATATCCGGCTTGTCGGAAGCCCTTCAGTCACGGTAATCTATTCTTTTCCAATAAAACAAACAGTTGATTGTAATGACATTGTATGCAAAGTGGGGAGGGCAACCTGTTTATTGTATATTGTTCAGGATTCACTACAAAACACAGAATGATATCTTGAGAAAGCAGGTGGTGATTCGAAATATTTAGAAAACTCACACGGCACAGTCATCCCGTAACTATAATAAAGTCTCTTTTGCACACACCCTTTCTGGCCTCACTGCCATCGGGACTCCAAGGACAAGGAAGAACAAGTGATAGTTGGTTCCATGATGGCTCAGAAGGGGCCTCCAAGGGCAGATCTCCCTCTCTGAAGGCAAACCTCCAGAGGAGACCTGCCATAGCCTATTATCCCGGGGTTGCACATAAATTACGCTGCCCTGAGGTAGCCCACCCCCCATTCCAAATGCCATTCAAGAGTTTTGTTTGTATTTGGGCAACCACGCTTTGCGAGATGCAATTGAAAGAACTGTACTGAGCTTTCCTAATGTCTCTTTTTCTTTTTTCACATTTTTATCCTTTCAGCTGTATAACATGTTTCCTGCTCTTGGTTTTCTTTTGGGGGCTCGTAAGACTGTCATCCAAAACAGAGATGAACTGTTTGCCTTCATAAATGCCACCTTCATAAAACACCTCAGAGATTTGGATGAAAATGACCAGAGGAGCTTTATTGACTCATTTCTTATCCGACAGAAAGAGGTAATGGAGTCTTTAAGTTGGCCCAGAATAAGCGTTGACATTTTCAATTCATGTTTTAAGGGCATATTCGCAAGTGAATGCATAAGTTGTAGTCAGGAAGTCTCACTTCAGAAGGGTCGAACCTGGCATACTTCCTACTATTTCCCAATAGTCAGCCGTTTTTAATGTGTTACAGAAGTTACCTCTGCAGGGTCAATGGTTGCATGCTCAACAGCATTTCTGGGGTAAATCCCTGATCAAGAAAACATGACAGTTGGGGTGTATGAGTTTTCAGGGGTGGAATTATGGCAGACAAACCATTGGCTTATGAGAGGTAATGGTTGCCTGACTCCCTTTTGATGCAAGGGGGATGGGAAAATGCCTCGTGTGCTCAGAAGAAGGCGTTCTTCACACCGGAGGAGATAGGAAACTTTGTGGATGGAGAGGCATCTCGGAGCAAGGAAAAAACATTGGCCCATGCACTGCGCTTGTTGTTGTTGGTGATGGTGTTTAGTCGTTTAGTCGTGTCCGACTCTTTGTGACCCCATGGACCAGAGCACGCCAGGCACTCCTGTCTTCCACTGCCTCCCGCAGTTTGGTCAAACTCATGTTCGTAGCTTCAAGAACACTGTCCAACCATCTCGTCCTCTGTCGTCCCCTTTTCCTTGTGCCCTCAATCTTTCCCAACATCAGGGTCTTTTCCAGGGAGTCTTCTCATGATGTGGCCAAAGTATTGGAGCCTCAGCTTCAGGATCTGTCCTTCCAGTGAGCATTCAGGGCTGGTTTCCTTAAGAATGGATAGGTTTGATCTTCTTGCAGTCCATGGGACTCTCAAGAGTCTCCTCCATCACCCTAATTCAAAAGCATCAATTCTTCAGCCATCAGCCTTCTTTATGGTCCAGCTCACTTCCATACATCACTAATGGTGATAGCTTTAGCTATACAGTGGTACCTTGGGTTACAGACGCTTCAGGTTTCAGACGCTCAGGTTACAGACTCTGCTAACCCAGAAATAGTACCTTGGGTTAAGAACTATTGGTGTTACTCTTCCTGTTGGAAGGCGTGGCAGAAGTAAGTTGCAATCTCCAAAATATGGAGGGCACCATATTGTCTATCTCAGTTTAATGAAACATTTCCAGATGAATATGTGGTATTTCTGTGTTATTTTTCCATTTTAGACTATGAGTAAATACATTAAAGATGTTCAACTGAGAACCATATATGTCAGCAGAAAACAACACTTTATGTTAACCTTGATTTCAGATCTCCACAAGTGTTCGCCAGAAATGCTGCCCTCCATGTATGCAGTCATATAATATTCTTGCAGGTTAACCACTGGCTGAGCAGTTAAGCACCATGATTAGCATCAGAGAAGAAGGAGCTGGATTGCCAAGCCTCCCCAATCTCCTCTCTTAGCTGGTAGATAGAGAGCAACAGCTGTGACTATGGAGAAACTAGATGTTTTGGAGTGTTGATGCTGAGCCCCTCCATCTTAGGCTTGGGTTATATACATGTGTAAATAAACCCTATATTATCATGATGGTATAGTCTGGAAGACCTGGAATCTCTCACTACTTAGCGATTGTGTTGATGTGCAATGATACTGTCATTTCATTGGGTCCTGTCGGGTTTTCATTTCTATCTTTGCACTTGAAATTTCCTCACTCCATTCGTTTTAACCAGTTCATACTCTTTGCAACCCAGGAGGCGGAGAAGAACAAGATGAATGCATATTTCCACAATGAAAACCTAAAAGCCGTTGTGGGTAACTTATTTGCTGCTGGCATGGAGACCACTTCTACCACACTGCGCTGGGGACTGTTACTAATGATGAAATATCCTGAAATTCAGAGTGAGTGCTTTTAATTGTGTTGGCTCCCATTATTCTGAGAAATCTTAATTCCAGTTATATGTATCTATTAGAAAGTGTGTGTGTCACAACCATTATTCAATCCTAAATTTAACATTTCAATCTTTCTGTGAAGCATTTCATTTCATTTTCCTGCAATACTCCAAATTATCTCAACACATTCATTTAGATATATATTCCCATATATATCCCATATGTATATTGAATCAGAAGGTTTTTACATTAATCCTGCCAATGTCTTAGTATGTTTATAGTTTGTTTGTAAATACTCTATAAACCATTTCCATTCCTTTCATTTCTCTTTAGGTAGTTCCGATTCCAAAATTCCCGAAAGAAAAGCTAATGGTTTTTTAAACATCTTTTTCAGTTCATTATATATCATTTCCCAGTGAGCTTTAACTTTATTAGTAGAGCACCACATATGAAAATGTTTACCTTCTTTGTCTTTACATTTCCAGCACATATTCAGTTTGGGTTTATACATTTTAGCCAATCTATTAGGTGTTAGGTCCCATCTATATGGGACGCGGGTGGTGCTGTGGGTTAAACCACAGAGCCTAGGGCTTGCTGATCAGAAAGTCAGCGGTTCGAATCCCCGCAATGCGGTAAGCTCCCATTGTTCAGTCCCTGCTCCTGCCAACCTAGCAGTTCGAAAGCAAGTGCAAATAGATAAATAGATTCCGTTCAGGTGAGAAGGTAAACGGCGCTTCCGTGCGCTGGTCTGGTTCACCGGAAGCGGTTTAGTCATGCTGGCCACATGACCCAGAAGCTGTACACCGGCTCCCTTGGCCAATAAAGCGAGATAAGCACCACAAACCCAGAGTCGTCCACGACTGGACCTAATGGTCAGGGGTCCCTTTACCTTTACCATCTATATAACATTATCACATAGTTTTCTCTTAAACTATAAAATGCTCCAATATTTTATATCCACCTTTGATAAACTTTCCCATACATCCGTTTTTATATTATTAACAATATCTATTGCCCAGTGTATCATTGAAGATTTCACTTGTTCATCATTGTCTCCCATTCCAATAACATCTTATACATTTTAGATATCACTTTAACATTACAGTTTAATAGGTCTCTTTCCAGTTGTGATGCTTGTTCCCCAACCCCGCCGCTTCATATCCTTTTAAAATACTTCATTCAAATGAAACTATTGTAATCATGTTGTTAACTTCTCTGATAAAACCTTAAATTATTTTATTTTAAATTCTCCAAAGGTGAAAGCCATAGTGGTGTTTTGGTCTCCAACAGATTTCTGTTTTCAGTGTTTCTGTTTTAAATATTTAAAACACTTTCCCACTCTATTGCTTGGTTTATTATCATTGAATATTGCATTTGCAACATCTTGACATCCTGTTTCACTATCTCTTTTCAAGGGAAATTTATTAATTCTTTCCCTTTTATTTCTCCTAAAATTTCTAGTTTTTTCTGCTCTCTTATATTTCTTTGGTATGCGCTTTGCTATGTAAAAAAACAACCCCCTACATTACCACTTTACTCACACCCCATACCACCTTTAAATCTATCTCTTGATTTAAATTAATTTCAAAATAATCCTTTTATTTTATTGCCCCTTTTTCAAATTTTTTTTGATTTAATAAATTTTATAATTTAATAAATTTTCATTTAGACTCCATCTCATTGGGAAACTTGTCCCTGTTCTTAATTCCACTGTTATAGAGTTGTGGTATTATAATGTTCTTGATAGAATTTCCACCCTCTTTACCTTAGTATAAAAATCTTTATAAGTCCATACAGGTTGCAGAATGATTCGCAGTCGAATAAAATGTACTGTGGGTGTTTTTCTCTCCAAATGTCAATTCAACTTAAATGGTCAGCCATCCTAAAAAAGGCTTTCAGTAGCTTGCCTTCTTTTGTTTCATTTTTTCTTATACTCCTGTCCCAATCTAGGGAGCCTACACCATTCATATCGCCCATCAAAATCACCTTTTCATTCAAATGTTCAAATAATATTTCTTCTAGCCTCTAATGAAAATCTGGTGTATTTTCCCATTATCAATATTCTTCATTGTTCATCTTTGAATAATTGTTTTGGGTCCAAATCTGGTTTTATACACATTACAACTCCTCTCTTTTTTGTTATATCAGAAGGTACAAAGTTCTTTCCTTTTATTTAAGTTTTATTTATCCAAGTTTAACTTCTTTACAACATGTTTAACTTTATTCCCTTTAATCTTATTATTTAGCCTATTTACATTCCAAGTTAGAATTTTCAAAGCCATCTTGTTCCATATTTATTTCTCTTTCACCTCCACCTCTGTTGAATCTTCCTCTTCCTTTCCAGCTTTCTATCCAAATGTTCTTTCTCTAGCTAACTTTCCCCCATATTTTCTCCAAAATTTGTCTTGCCTTTATATGCAAAGGATACCACCTCAAGATATTCCCAACAGTGATGTTTCAATAATAATCCTGGATGAATTTCTCTCCATCAGTATATCAGGTTATTGGCTAAAATGTTTGTTTGTCCTGTTTTAAAATAACTTTGCCTAGAGATTAAATTTACGAGCCTAGGGAATTAGAGAACCAGTTTAGGGCAGTTTTATGCTTCAAGTATTAATACCTTAGGGGACGTGGGTGGCCCTGTGGGTAGAACTTCAATGCCTAGGACTTGCTGATCGTATGGTCGGCGGTTCGAATCCCCGTGGTGGAGTGAGCTCCCGTCTTTCAGTCCCAGCTCCTGCCCACCTAGCAGTTCGAAAGCACACTTAAGAGCAAGTAGATAAATAGGTACCGCTTTATAGCGGGAAGGTAAACGGCATTTCTGTGTGCTGCGCTGTTGCTGGCTCAGCAGAGCAGCTTTGTCACGCTGGCCACATGACCCGGACGTGTCTCCGGACAGCGCTGGCTCCAGGCCTCTTAAGTGAGATGAGCACACAACCCTAGAGTCAGACACGACTGGACCGTATGGGCAGAGTTACCTATACCTTTTTATTAATATCTTATGAGATCAAGGTCAAGGAGATAATCCTGGCAGAAAAATTAATGCTTTTCTTTTAATTTCCCCCAGTAAAGGTCCAAGATGAAATTGCAAAGGTTGTTGGATCTTCTCAGCCAAGGATTGAACACAGAACTAAAATGCCTTATACAGATGCCGTGGTCCATGAGATCCAGAGATTTGCTGATATTGCCCCAACCAGCCTGCCACATGCCACGACTACAGATGTTACCCTCAATGGCTACTTCATTCCAAAGGTGATCCTTTTCATTGAACTGCTGCCTACTAGTTACAATATATTTTAAGGCTTTCCTGGGAGTAAGCCCCTTGGACTTCAGTGTGAGTGACATCTGTGCAGACTTGTATAGGATTACACTGTAAGCATGCAATCTACCCTTAAGAAGCTGTCAGGCATCAGCTTCAACCCATTAAACAGATATCAATGGGAAGAACAAGGTTGGAAAAGAAACCATTTCTGGTGGGAGATCATGACTTATACGTTAAAGTTTGTCAAACTAAAGACATTTCTCAAATGAACTCAAATCTCATTTCTCCTGCACTGAATATTAATTGTATCGGAGGC
The DNA here is from genome assembly GCF_965153285.1 of Podarcis tiliguerta. Lineage (NCBI taxonomy): Eukaryota > Metazoa > Chordata > Lepidosauria > Squamata > Lacertidae > Podarcis > Podarcis tiliguerta. The sequence goes on along the minus strand of NC_139536.1, from coordinate 114,394,469 downwards.
ATATGCTTTATATTAAAATATCTCTTGCTTTGCCTTTGCAGGGGACTCACATCATACCACTGCTGTCCTCTGTGCTGCATGATGAATCTCAATGGGAGAAACCACATAAATTCTATCCTGAGCATTTTCTTAATTCTGAAGGAAAATTCGTAAAGAGAGATGCTTTCATGCCTTTCTCTGCAGGTAACTTTTTTCTTTTTACTTTTGTGAGTATCTGCATAGTGTGTGCTTAGTCAATGGGATTTTGACATGCCTGGAATGTAGCCTATTGTGCAAAGGTAAGGTTCACATCAGTTGCTGTGGCCATTTCTGCCACCAGATCTGGCCACCATTGGGGTGTGGCCCCTGGAATGTTGCTCACCAGGGAATGTGGTCCTCAGGCTGAAAAAGATTCCCCTTCCCCCCAGTTTTCAGCATTGCAGGATGGCTAGTATTGGGAGTTCATAATTCTTTTAACATGGACACCATTAGCTGTTATTTTATTGCTGCATTTTAGTCTGCTTTGAAGTACAGTGGTACCTTGGTTTATGAACTTAATCTGTTTCAGAAATCTGTTCTTAAACCGAAACCGTTCTTAAACTGAGGCGCTCTTTCCCTAAGGAGGCCTTTCGCCACCGGTGCCCTTCCACTGTTCAGATTCTGTTCTTAGACCAAGGTAACGTTTGCAAACCAGGATGCTACTTCCAGTTTTGCGGAGTTCGTAAACCAAATCATTTGTAAACAGGGCTGTTCTGAAACTGAGGTACCATTGTATGTGGGGTGTTATTAAGCAACCCATAAACCTGGTTTCTCTGCTTCCTGTGATTTGTTACAGGTCGGAGAGCATGTGTAGGTGAGACTCTTGCCAAAATGGAGCTCTTCCTCTTCTTCACAAGTCTCCTGCAGAGATTCACCTTCCAGCCACCCCCTGGAACATCTCACGAAGACCTGGACCTTACTCCTGTTGTTGGGCTTACAACACCTCCCATGCCCCACCAACTCTGTGCTCTGCCACGTTTCTAAGACTCACAAGCTCCTGAGTTGCTTTGTCCTACACTCGAGTAGGACCCTGGTAGAGTCACATGTCTGACTGGCATGTTCTCTCCCTCCCGGTCGTTCGTTCAGGAGCTTCAAAGGCTTTCTTCAGCCTGAACATCACAGCGACCGATGCCAACAGACATTGGCACACTTAGGGATCCACAGAGTCTTCACAGCTTGCGTAACAGACCTCAGCAACTCAGCATTTTGGCTAATCTACTTTATTTACATATAAACACACACGGAGCACTGCAACATGGTTCCCTCTCTCTCTAGCATCAGACAGCAAAGAGAAAGAGCAAAGGACAATAGTCCCACTTCACAGAACACAGTAACACAAACATCCTGTCTCCATCACTTCCCACTTTGTGGAGTCAAAACATACACTGTCATGTGAAAGACAACAATCCCATGACTGCAATCACGGAGCAGCAGAAATTCTAACTTGCTTATCTTACCTGTTTTTGCAATGCGAGCCTTTTTTAAACACCCCTGTTCAACAAGGGTATTTGGGTTGAGTAGCCTGCTGGTGGAATTGGTCCATGCTTTCTCACAAACATGAAGTGTTCCCCTTTACCTGCCATACTGCCGAATCCCATGAAACTAGCATTGGAGCATCTCTTACTTAAAACCTGGCCCTGAGTTCTTATGACACTTGGGGCATAGAGATTAACCAACAAAGCTGGTTGCATGTATTCCCATGTTAAGATATACCTTCAAATATCTTGAAGCATCATATTCCCAAGTAGATGTGCAGTGAATTGTGACAAGACGATAAAGGGTCTGGAAACCAAGCCTTATGAGGAATGGTAGAGGAAGTTGGGTATTTTAACTTCTGTGGCTCCAATGTATTTGGATTCTGAACTGTATTTGTTGATGTCAGGCAATGGCTTTGTTTCCTCCTGGTTCTTTAAAAACTCTGCCATAATAGATGCGTCAACTGGGTTTGCTTCTGGCATCTCTATGCTGTCAATTAGTTCAGTGACTTTCTGCTTCTGGCTTAGAATAAAAGAACCATCTTTTCTCTGTAATTGGACTCCTAGATAGTACAGTGGTAACTTGGTTTATGAACTTAATCCATTCCGGAAGTCCGTTCCTAAACCAAAGCATTCTTAAACCAAGGCGTGCTTTCCCATAGCAGCGGGGGACTCAATTTACAAATGGAACACCTTCAACAGGAAGTGGAAAATGTCCTGCTTCCAAGGCAAAGCTCACAAACCAAAACACCTACTTCTGGGTTTGCAGTGTTCTTAATCCAAGTTGTTCATAAACTAAGCCGTTCTTAAACCAAGATACCACTATAATGAACTTTCTCTGAGAGTCTGGGTACCTTAAGGCTTCCCTCATCAACAGAATTCTGACTGGTTATATCAAAAATAAAAATGGGGGAAATGTGTCAAATTCAAAATCAAAATTTACATCTCCAAAACATGAAAAACTCAAAACTTTCTCTGCCTAGCTACTGCTCTGGGAGGGAAGAGGGAGCTAATCCGTTTCACAATAGAGACAAGGGAAGTCACCATGGTCTCACCAGGAAATAGAAAAAAAAAATGTCCGCTTTGAATCTCTCTTCTCTCTTGTTTCTGTATATATATATAATTTTTATTTATTTCCCATTTAATAATATACGTTCACATCATTACAATCCACTTTACGTCCCTGGCTCTTTAGAGCCTATCAACTTTCTTCCCTCCCGCCTCATGGCTTTCAAAGTTAGCCTTTACACCATTGTATTTTGTACGTTTTCCAATTCTAATTCCACTCATTACAAAATAATTCAAAATTTAAATATAGAAAGGTAGAAAATTTCTCATTACAAGTCTTCAGACACCCCTGCTAGTGATGATAATTGCTTACAATAATCTTTCAGATATAGTCGTACCTTGTTTTGTGACTGGGATCCGTTCCAGAGCCCCGGCTGCTAGCCGAAAAGGACATAGGGCAAAGCCCCACATCTGCACTTCTATGCATGCATGAAGCGCAATTTAGTGCTTCTTTTTTAGTGCAAACCTGGAGGTAACCATTCCGGTACTTCCGGGTTTGCCGCGGATGTTCGCTGGAATGGATGCTAGACGAGGCAGACATTTGCAGAGGTATTACTGTATTGTATAAATTTATTCCAGCCCTTTTGAAATGAGAGGATGCACTGCTTAGTTAGTATCCTTCCTTTCAAACTACATGCTTTTGTCCCTAAGTAAAGTGGAATAATTTCATCTGCAAATGATTTCACAATGCTGCTCTCTACTCCCAGGGTAACAAACAAACTAAGTTTACAGGTAATCCTGAGTGATAAATTCGCTGCCTTCAAAAGCATTTGAATCTGTTCTGAAAGCATTAGTTTCTGCAAGTAAGCACCATTCACTTGAATAAACATTAAACTGAAAGGCAAATCATCCAATGTACAGCTCTGAATAGCTGTGGAGATAAAAAAATCGGAGGGATGGTTTAATGATTCGCTAGAGACATAACATAACATTATATATGGGCTGCTCCTTGCAGTTGCAAGACATTGTTCTTGACCAAATTGAGCTGTAGCTTGCATTATAACCACTACCCCAAATAATTGCTTGCTGAAACGAAATGGATTGGACGGAGCCAATTCCAGCGTTATTCCTCTTTATCATTATGATTTCCTTTGTTTTGAAACTGGGCACTTTCGGGAAAAAGAGCTCCCAAAATCTTCCACCAGGACCGAGGCCTTTACCTCTCATTGGGAATCTCCACATCATGGATCTGAAGAGGCCTTACAGAACCATGCTAAAGGTAAAGATTCCAGTTCTTCCCATGGCAAGGCTGAAAGGTACTGGGGCAGCCCAGTCAGAAGAGTGGGGTATTACTACTACTACTACTACTACTACTACTACTACTACTACTACATTGCATTTTGTTCTCTTAGAGCCTATAAATCTCATCTCCCCTTTGTGTGCTACAGAACCTCCTCTTATCTTTCCCAATAAATAGTCATAGGACCAAGTTGCAATTTATAACTGGTAATTTGAACAAGGTTTCTGGGGGTGTCTGGTGTCAAATCACGTTTGACTCTGCCTCCATGATCAAGAATGCAGAAGTGCCAGTGCAAACCTTACCAGCTGCCAGGACCTGTGCAGGAGGGCCCTTGCTTGCCCAGTCGCAAAGCTCAGAACATAAGCCATGCAAGTAGAGGTGCCCCCCCCCTACAAAAGGGTGTGTGTCAAGTATTTGATCAATGTCTTGGCTAAGTCTATCCCCGTCTTGTTATACTCTTGCATGCACCACCTGTTTGTAACATGGAAACCCATTTTGGGATGCTTGTACTTATTTAACAATAAAACTTTCAAGCCCAAGGAGAGCACTGCAAATGAAAGAAAGAGAAAGAAAAATAAGCTTTGCAGAAAGATATTTATTTTAGATATGGCCTCCTTCTAAATAAATAAAATCCAAGTTTGAGTTTTGAAATAGGTATTGCATTTAATCTCTCCCTCTCCATTATCTTCTTATGGAAAATGGTAACTAAAGAGGGGGGAAGGATACCACAGACCAGAGCCACCTGTGAACTTTTAGCATTTTATAATATGCTGCCGAGGTGATGCAAAGGATTGGTATATGTCTGCAGGTTTCTTTTCTGGCTCTGCCTTACTGTTTACAGCACCCTGGCATGCAGCCATTCATCCACAGAGAGTGTTTTTGTTTGCCTTAAGTCTGCAAGTTATACATAATCACTGCCTTCTTATTTGGTATGTTGCTTGAAAATGACTCCCAACACCTTCTCCTCCACCTTCTGACGCAACTCGAGGTGGCCTGGTTAAGTCCTGGTGCACTCAAGGCAGCAGGGGGAGCAAAAAGAGCAGCTGCAGCCCCAACTCCCAAGTGGCCGTGAGCAGCATGCCCCTTGGGGACCTTCAAGCTACAGAGACACAAAGGGGGAGAGTCATGGTGGGTGGGTTTAGGCTCCTTGGATCTGCTGCACCCCTCCTCTGTTGTGTGGTGAGGCCCCGGGGCCCCCAGTTCCCCATAGATAATAAACACATGGACACAAATATTTTTAGCTAATGGGATAAATAAGGCCAGAACTTTATTGGTTACAGATGTGAGTGGTTTGGCTTAGGCATTGTGTGAAACCAGACTATATCCTGATTCCTGCACGTCCACAGGAAGTCTCTTAAGGGTCAACCACCAGTAGGGAGAGCCCTATGATATACATCAATTAAAAGCTCCCCCAGGGTCCCTGATGGGGTTGTGGCATGGCCCTAGCCCACGCTCAGGCTTCGGACAGGATCCACACTCCTGGATCCCTTTAACAAGGAGGGGCAGGCGGAGGCAACAACCTTCCCTCCCATAAACAAGGCTTACGCAATGCCTAACCTTACAAAGTTGTGACGATTGCTACAAGGTAAGCGGAAACCAAATGGCTGGTGCCAATTTGCCAAGTGGAAAAATGCCTACCTGGCCCCAACAAGAAGGCAACCAACATTAGTCTATAGCAAGGCCAAAGTCAAGCAACGCGTAAAAGAGGGCGGGTGGGCTGGGTGATCTGTCGAGGAGGCAAAAAGGAGGCTGCCCCCTCAGCTGCGCACTGGTTAGCTCCTGGCTAACCACACTGGTCCACTGGGGTGTGTGATGCGGCTGGGAGTCCCAATGACGCGGGCAGCATCCCTCTGCCCACTGCTGGGTCACAGGGTGGTCCTGGATGCCCTCCCGCAACTCCACCCCCCAGGGATGGGGAGTGGTCTTCCCAGCCTGCTGCCTAAGGCTAATGGGCAGGCAGGCCCCACTAAACCTGCATTTTAAAAGTAAAATTAAATTTGAAACGTTAAACAACAGGTCTTCTCTCCTCTTCTGCCTCTAGCACAGCCCTCTTGCTTGAGCCTAACTTTTGAACTAGATTAGAGAGGTGCTATTAAAGGTAAATCACATTTATCCTTACAACTGCCTGCTTTTGTTCTTGTTTTCTGAGTACTCCTAGAAAACTGGGTGAAAGGGCTGGTCTACTGTTGTTGCTGCTGCAGCTAGTAGTAGCAAACGTCCCCCAAACCCTGGAGGATAGACAATGAGCTTTATCATTACAGTCAAACCTCTTCTTACATCCTCTTTTGCCTGGAAGTAACCAGTGGGTTTGCCACCGTTCATGCATGTGGAAGAGCGGCAATCGCCGTTCGCGCCTGCACAGAAGCGGGCAATTGTTGCCTGTGCCTGTGCCTGTGCCCAATGGCGCCTCGCCCAGTGACCCATTTCGACTTTTAGACGGGCCTCTGGAACGGATTGTGGTCGTGAGTACAGGTTCCACTGTATGTCATTTGGATTCTGTTTTGCACAGTGATTTGCAAAGATACAAAAGTAAATTCATCTGCAAAATTGCTGTTTTTAAATCACATGTTTTCAGCTCAGTCCAAGGCACAATGACTTGGAAATGATTTCTACTGACTGTAAAGGTAAAGGTAAAGGGACCCCTGAAAGTTAAGTCCAGTCGCAAATGACTCTGAGGTTGCGGCGCTCATCTCGCTTTACAGGCCGAGGGAGCCGGCGTTTGTCCGCTCTGCAGACAGTTTTTCTGGGTCATATGGCCAGCATGACTAAGCCGCTTCTGGCAAAACCAGAGCAGTGCACGGAAACGCTGTTTACCTTCCCTCTGGAGCAGTTCCTATTTATCTACTTGCACTTTTCGGCGTGCTTTCGAACTGCTAGGTTGGCAGGAGCAGGGACTGAGCAATGGGAGCTCACCCCGTTGCGGAGATTCGAACTGCTGACCTTCCAATCAGCAAGCCCAAGAGGCTCAGTGGTTTAAACCACAGCACCACCCGTAACCCTTTCTACTGACTGTAGTAACATTTATTGAATAAAACTGCAAATAATCGTGAAAACTTGATTCTGTAGAATGTATAAATTAGTCCTTACTCTGAGGCAAGTGTACAAGCTACTGCAGTTTTGTATCCATGAGAGTTGCTTTACATTAATATATTATTTGAGTACCCTTGAATAGTGAGAAGGGCTTTATTTGGTGACCACACTGTGTTCGTTCTCTTGAATTTCAGTGGTCAAAAGAGTATGGCTCTGTCTTCAGCATCCAAATGGGTTCTGAGAAAATGGTGGTGCTGACAGGATATGAGACGATAAAGGAGGCCCTGGTGAATCAGGCCGATGCATTTGCCGAGAGGCCCATTGTCCCAATTTTGGAAGAGATCACAAAGGGCTTTGGTGAGTCCATTCCTTATGTAGTACCTGGTACTGCTTGTAAATAGAGTAACCATGCCAAAAGAGTCTAATCCAAAAGTTATCGTGGGAGAAATGCAAGGTATACTTTCCCCTCTCAGTAGATTCGTGGCTTACTCTATAACAGAGGTTCCCAAACTTATTTGGCATATTGCCCCTTTTTCAGAAAAAAAATATACTCAGTGCCCCCCTGGAAATCGACATTCTTTATGCGGACAGACAGTCCGATCTGCCGCAGAGACCAGTGCTGCAGCCCGTCTGCCATTGGCCAAATAGGCAGGCAAGCTGCAATCCACTTCCCAGGCCTGGGTGAAGCCGAAAAGGGTTCCCCCATCCTGGGAAAACCCCACACCTTCAGCACAATTGCCCGATCCAGGGGAGGAGTTGTTGCCATCCCTTAATGGCGCCCAACGTGGCAATAAACATCATTACACAACAGATGAAACACAAATGGACAATTTTTCAAATTTTTCTTCTCTTCTTCCTTTATGCTTCCACCGTCCCTTTATTTTTATTCGATGCCCCCCAATTGCACCCGAGGCTACTAGCGTCCCCCAGGGAATGGTATCTCCCACTTTCGGAAACACTGCTCTATAACTTGAGAATAGCTTTTGAATTTTTCTACCAACCTGTGCACAGGATCTGCACGCATTAGGCTGATACTGTCATATGAAGCTTCATCTGCGGATTTCTGTAGATCAAATGAAGTTTTGGGGGTTTTTTAAGAGTAGGCCAGAGTCCAGTAAGGTGCTCTTGAATAAACAAAAATGAATAAAAGTCTGCATATGTGTATAAAATATTGCATACGCATATAAAGGATTTCTATGCACTGTCTCATTTAAAGGTAAAGGGACCCCTGACCATTAGGTCCAGTTGTGACCGACTCTGGGGTTGCGGCACTCATCTCGCTTTACTGGCCGAGGGAGCCGGTGTACAGCTTCCGGGTCATGTGGCCAGCATGACGAAGCTGCTTCTGGCGAACCAGAGCAGCGCACGGAAACGCCGTTTACCTTGCCCCCGGAGCGGTACCTATTTATCTACTTGCACTTTGATGTGCTTTCGAACGGCTAGGTTAGCAGGAGCAGGGACCAAGCAACAGGAGCTCACACTGCCGCGGGGATTCAAACCTCTGACCTTCCGATTGGCAAGTCCTAGGCTCTGTGGTTTAACCCACAGCGCCACCGTCTTATTTACTCATTTGTTAAATTTCTATACTGCAGTAATAACATAATCATGAAAATCATTGTCTGAAGAAACATTTAAAAGGTTGTTATCATGGAAGCACTGACACGTGGCACAAAAACCCCTTGAAGTTAATAGTTTTATTAAGGAATCTAAGCAAGATCCATGCAGAAACCCATGAGAAATGCTCCCTTATATTGAGCCGTTGCTGAGATTGCCTAATACCTCCCACTTCATTCTATTCCTTCTGAGTCAGGCCCTTCCCTCTGTCTCTGGCGAGTCCCAAAGGACCCTGGGCCACCTGCTTGTTATCCCCTTTTCCTCACCCTCTAAGCTCCCAGCCTCCAGTACCTCCCAGCTCTTCCCCTCCTCTAAGGTGCGTCCGGTTGTCCACCACCAAGAGCCCGACTCCAAGTCTTCTTCCTCTGCACTTTCCATAGGAGACTCTTGGTCAGGGGGTTTCCACCACTCCTTCTCATCTAGCCAGTCCATGACAGCTGGGGGTCTTGTCTGTGCCTGTCTCAATTCTGTAATTCTGTAGTTAAAGGATGAGATGTTAAACAGCAAGTACATATTACTATGGCCAGAATGACTTTGAACCTGCCCGGCTTTTTTCTCTCTTCAGGTGTAGCTTTTTCTCATGGTGAATACTGGAAAGTGATGCGACGGTTTGCACTAACCACATTACGGGATTACGGCATGGGAAAGAGGTCCATAGAGGACAGAATTGTTGAAGAGTGCAGTGTCCTGGTTAAGAAAGTTGAATCTTACCAAGGTGGGTTGGTATTTGTCTCTGGTGCTCCAGGGTGTATCTTGTTGTTGGCATCTGTCTGCCTCGAGAGACAATGGAGTGTGCCTCCAGGGGTGAAGTCAAACCAGTGCATAAGCATAGCACTTTAAAAGTGCCCGGAGTGTTGTGTTCCATGGGCTTTATCCACACTTCCTCTTCTCCCGCTGCTTTCCCTTGGGAAAAGCCACTCTTTGGAACAATTTGGGTTTTCCCCAGATTGCCATTAGTTCTGAATTACTGCTAAAGAGTGGTTTTCCCCTTGGAAAGGAGTGGGGGAAGGGAAAAACTGCTTCAACCATGCCTAGAAAGCGTGTGTGAAGTGGAAGTGTGGATGAGCCCATACTTATGGTTAAATCCAGAACTACAGTTCCCAGGGTTGGTTCCTTGTGGAGACGTAATCGGTCTGTTCCTGTAGTGTGTAGATTATATTCCAATAGCTCCTATGACTTCCAAGCCCTCTTTAGCATTTCTTAGCCCAGCTATGGCCACATCCAGCAGCACTTAGGATCAGTTTCTTTGATAAAGGAGGTCTACACATAGGTAAGCTGCCAGTAGGGATTTAAGGCAACAAAGAGCAGACTTAAAAACAACGCCCTTTCCATACTTGGAATTTCAACAGAATATTTTTGCTTAACTGTCATATTTCTGTCTAGGAAACCCATTTGAGACCACCACAATTATGAATGCAGCTGTTGCCAATATTATAGTGGCCATACTACTAGACAAGCGATTTGATTATGAAGATCCCACATACATAAGACTTCTGAAGTTGGTCAATGAAAATGTCCGGCTTCTTGGAAACTTCTCAGTCATGGTAATCTATTTTTTCCAATTAAAACAAACAAACAGTTGATTGTAATAACAGTGTGGGCAGTGTGGGCAGGGCAACCTGTTTATTGTATACTGTTCAGGATTCACTATAAAACACAGAATCTTGGTATCTTGAGAAACTTGGTGGTGATTTGAAATATTTAGAAAACTCAAACAGATGGCACAGTTATCCCATAACTATAACAAAATCTTTCTGGCCTCATTGCCATTGGGACTCCAAAGACAAGGAAGAACCAGTGATAGCTGGTTCCATGAAAGCTCAGAAGGGGCCCCCGAGGGCAGATCTCCTTCCCTGAAGATGAACCTCCAGAGGAGAATCACAATAGCTTATTATCCTGGGGTTGCACATAAATTATGCTATCCTGAGGTGCCCTACCCCCCATTCCAAACACCATTTCAGAGCCTCCAGGAGACACTGCTGGCTGCTATGGGGCAATTTGACTTACACCACCCTTTTAGCCAGAGTAACTTTAAGGAGTCTTTAAGGTGTAATGACTAAACATTAAATCAACCTGAATACATTATTGTTTTGTATTGTATATGGGCAACCACGCTTTGAGACACCCATCTGAGTGTACAGTACTGGGCTTTCCTAATGTTTTCTTTTTCTTTTTTCACATTTTATCCTTTCAGCTGTATAACATGTTTCCTGCTCTTGGTTTTCTTCTGGGGGCTCGTAAGACTATCATTCAAAACAGAGATGAGCTGTTTGCCTTCATAAATGCCACCTTCATAAAACACCTCCGAGATTTGGATGAAAATGACCAAAGGAGCTTTATTGATTCTTTTCTTATTCGACAGCAAGAGGTAACAGAGCATTTTAAGTTTGCCCAGGAGAAATTTTCAATTCATGCTTTAAGTGTATGTTTGCAAGTGGTTGCATAAGGAGTAGTCAGGAAGCCTCACTTCAGAAGCACACTTTCTGCCATTTCTAACTACTCCACCATCATTAATGTGTTACAGAAGCAGTCTCTGCAGGGCCAAAGGTTGCATGCTTGTCAACATTTCTGAAAATCTACCTTAATCAAATGGCATCTGTTGTGCAATTGTTAGTCAGTTGTTTCTTGCTATCACATTCCTTTTTGTAGACACAGCAGAGGCTTAAGAGGAGATTGCATAGCCAAGGCTGCCAATTATGCTAGGTTTTGTGCTAATAGTACAAAGGGGGAATAGTGGCTAGTTTGTCCTGCTAGAAATTCATTGCGTTCTGAGGATGGCCACATTTGGACAGGCAGGAATAGCCATTTGGGGGGGTAGGAATGGATTTGCTCTTTGCATTTCTCCTCCTTCCACTTAACCTCCACAGTTCTGACTTCTCCCTTTTTTCCCTTCCTCTGCTCCCTCCCCTCTGGTTCCTGGCAGGACAGGCAGCTATTATCTGTGCTGCTGCTCCTGGTGCCATTGAAACACAGGGAACTCACAACATAGGCACATTTAACTTGCCTTATGCACTTGGCATTTTTTTTACAAAATCAAAGAAGCAGTGGGCATCCAACAAAAAAGTCTTGGCAATCCTACTCGCCATTGAACCCAATGTGCTCTGACTATAAACAATTTTGGCTTTATGGGCTTTACCTGGAAGGTAACTCTTGTGTAAGTTGAGAGTCACCTGTATACACTTACTGATTCACACTTGTGTGCATATGAAGGGTTAACCTCAGCTCAAGTTACCTGAGTGTGTGTGGCTCTCAACAGACTCTGTTCCCCAGTCTGTTGCTCTTCGTGCTTCCTGGAACAAGCAGTGAAGGAGCCAGACAGCTTCTGGCTCCCTGCAAGTGAACTGAATCTCTTCAAATGGGAGATTTTATAGCCTGCACTTTTGCTAATCCAAAGATTGCATGATCCTTTTCGTAAGTCCTTTTCTTTTTAATCCGCTTAGAACCTTCTTTCATCTTTGTTTTACTGCCAGCAGACGGAGACTTGTTTGATGTAACTGCAGGAGACTCTGAGTAAAATACTCACTTATTTGCAAAGCTAAGTTCTGTGATTTATTCCAGCCTAAGTATTTTCATGGTTTGTGCTTGTTTAAAGCTGAATGAGCGCAGATACAAATCTAACCGGGTGCCTGGAACAGTAACCACTGTGCTCAGCTCTGCTCCTGGAGATTAGGAATCTCTCTTTGTATAAGGTTTCATGAGCCATTGTGTCAGATGCAGTAACACATTCACACACACATACTCTACACAGAAACTCTGCTCTGAGATTCCTTTTTGAGGACAAAGGGTGGGTTAAATTTCTCTTTTCCACTGCAAAAGCCAGGCATACATTCACTTCTACAACCAGTTACAAGAAGGACACAAAGCTTGTCCCTACTATACTGTGACCTCCATCACAAGTTGGCTGGGGCTGGTGGGAGCTGTGATCTGCAACGTCTAGAAGACCCCATGTTGCTCACCTCAGTTTAAAGAAGGTTCACCAAATATAGTTGCATACTGACATGTGCTATTTCTGTGTCATGCTTTCCTTTTGGACTATGTGTAAATTCACCAAAGATGTCAGCTGAAAATAGCACTTTATGCAAAATGGCCACTAACCAAGTGTTCACCAGAAATGCTGCCTTTCATGTATGCATTCATATTAAGTCTGCATGATGCCTGAGTATGTTCTAACTCATGGGGTCTTGCACCCAGTAAGGGTTAACCAGTGCTTTTTTCCCTGGGGATTCTATAGGGTATGCAGTTCCAGAATCTTCTTCTTTTTTTCTAGAAGGAAAGCACTGGTTAATTCTAATGGAGGAATCTATTGTTGAACCAGTCAGACAAGTTTATTTGTAAGATGAGGACCACACACTTGCCACCTACATAATGCCATTACATTGGTGCCCCGCAAGACGAATGCCTCGCAAGACAGAAAACCCGCTAGACGAAAGGGTTTTCCGTTTTGGAGGTGCTTCGCAAAACGAATTTGCTATGGGCTTGCTTTGCAAGACGAAAATGTCTTGCGATTCCTGGGGTGTTTTTTTCACTCCTCACCCCCTTTTTCTAAGGCACTAAGCTGCTAATAGCCTTTTAGCAGCTAATCCGCTAATCACTTAAGCCTTTAATAGCCGCTAAACCGCTAACAGCGCTAATCCGCTAATCCGCTAATGGGCTTGCTTCGCAAGACGAAAAAACCGCTAGACGAAGAGACTCACAGAACGGATTCTTTTCGTCTTGCGAGGCACCACTGTATTTCCTTAGTCTAAACCAAGGCTGTTGGCTGAGCAGTTAAGTGCCACGATTAGCATCAGAGAAGAAGGAGCTGGATTGTCAAGCTACAACCACCTCTTCACTTAGTTGGTAAACAGAGAACAATAGGGAAAGAGCTGAGTCAGACCCATTCTTGGTGTTTGCTTGACTCCAAAGCTGTGACTAATGGATGAGCAAGAAACTTTGGGGTGTTGAGCCCCTCTGTCTTATGCTTGGGTTGTATATATGTGTAAATAAATCCTATATCATCATGATGGCATGGTCTGGAAAACCTGGAATCTCTCACTGCTCAGCGATTGGGGTTATGTGCAGTGATACTTTGGATCATCGGGTCCAGTCAGGTATTCATTTTTATCTCTGCACGTGAAATTTTCTCACTCCATTTGTTTTAACTCTTTGCAACCCAGGAGGAGAAGAAGAACAAGACGAATGGATATTTCCACAACGAAAACTTAAAAGCTGTTGTGGCCAATTTATTTGCTGCTGGCATGGAGACCACTTCTACCACACTGCGCTGGGGACTGTTTCTAATGATGAAATATCCTGAAATTCAGAGTGAGTGCTTTTCATTGGGTTGGCTCCCATTATTCTGAAATATCTTAAATCCAATTTTATGTAACTATTAGAGCAAGACCTGAAAGAAAACTTGGGGCAGATTTGGATGTTACCTGAAACAACAGCAGGAGGGGATGAGAACATTGCCCTTCCTGTTATTGTGAAGATTGGCGTGAATTAATTAATCAGGCAGGGGGCAGGATTGTGTGAGGCGATTATGAATATGAAGACACTGAAAACGCATATTGTAGAGCCCTGCTTGGTCAGGAATCTCCATGGAAGTGGCCACCTTATGAGAGCTACAGCCATTTCCCCACGTGATATTTAAATAGCCATCCTGGATGCATTTGTCTCCATCAGTATACAGTGGTACCTCGGGTTACATATGCTTCAGGTTACATACACTACATACATACATACATACATACATATATATGCTTCAGGTTACATCCACTAACCCAGAAATAGTGCTTCAGGTTAAGAACTTTGCTTCAGGATGAGAACAGAAATTGTGCTCCAGCGGTGCGTCAGCAGCAGGAGGCCCCATTAGCTAAAGTGGTGCTTCAGGTTAAGAACAGTTTCAGGTTAAGAACAGACCTCCAGAACGAATTAAGTACTTAACCCGAGGTACCACTGTATCAGGCATTGGCTTAAATCAGTGGTTCCCAATTAGCCAATTACTGAGGACCCCCTATTTTTCAAAAGCCAAGCCACAGAACCCCTACTTTTGAAAATTTTGATAACTTTATGGCAGTTACCTGTGGAAGTCGTTTTAAAAAATGTGGGGGAGCCTCTAATAAGAAAAGGATTTTAGGTATACTAAATAGACCATAAAATTTGTGATATTTCCACACAAAATGACAAAGATTTAGTTGGGGGAGAGAGAAATTTAATTTTATTAACATATAGTACAAGTGAACAAATTATGACATGCCACCCCACCCCCTGGAGCAAGCTGTTCTCTCTCCCTCTCCCTCTCCCTATTCCCCCTCTCCAATCACAAGAGCCCTAAGAAATTGGGCCCTAAGAAATTGAGAGACAAAAGAAATTGTCAGAGGTTTTTGCTCAATCCCAGGTCACTTCCCACCCAGGAACTCTTTCACAAGTTTTTCCCCTGCTGCTCCTGAGCAGAGGCTGGATGATGCCTGAAAGGCTTTCACTGTGCAATTAACAAAATATGTGAGTCCCCCAGCAGGTGATGGTGCTGCAGACCCACAGCAGTCCCTGAACCCCTCACTGAGAACCACTGCCTTAAATGTTGGTCCTGCTTAAAAATACCTGTGTATAATTCTAGAGATTAAATTTGTGAGCCCATGGAATTGGAGAACCAGTTTATGCCAGTTCTATGCTGGAGAGATTAATATTTTGAGAGACAAAAGCCAAAGTCAAAGAGATAATCTTAGCAGAAAAATGAATGCTTTTCCATTTTTTGTTTCCCCCAGCAAAGGTCCAAGAAGAAATTGCAAAGGTTGTTGGATCTTCTCAGCCAAGGATTGAACACCGAACAAAAATGCCTTATACAGATGCCGTGGTCCATGAGATCCAGAGATTTGCTGATGTTGTGCCAACCAACCTGCCACATGCCACGACTACAGATGTTACCCTCAATGGCTACTTCATTCCAAAGGTGATCCTTTTCATTGAACTGCTGCCTACTAGTTACAATATATTTTAAGGCTTTCCTGTGAGTAAGCCCCTTGGACTTCAGTGTGGGTGACATCTGTGCAGACTTGTATAGGATTGCACTGCAAGCATGCAATCTACCCATCAGAAGCTGTCAGGCATCAGCTTCAACCCAATAAACAGATCTCAGTGGGAAGGAGAACAAGGTTGGAAAAGAAACCACTTCTGGTGGGAGATCATGACTTATACGTTAAAGTTTTTGGAACTAAAGACATTTCTCAGATGAACTCAAATCTCATTTCTCCTGCACTGAATATTAATTGTACCGGAGGCATATGCTTTATATTAAAATATCTCTTGCTTTGCCTTTGCAGGGGACTCACATCATACCATTGCTGTCCTCTGTGCTGCATGATGAATCTCAGTGGGAGAAACCACATAAATTCTATCCTGAGCATTTTCTCAACTCTGAAGGAAAATTCGTAAAGAGAGATGCTTTCATGCCTTTCTCTGCAGGTAACTTTTTTTTTTTAACTTTTGTGTATACCTGTATAGTTTGTGCTTAATCAATGGGATCTTTACATGCCTGGAATGTAGAATACTGTGCAACGGTAAGGATCACATAAGTTGCTATGGCCATTTCTGCCACCAGATCTGGCCACCATGAATGTTGCTCACCCGGGAATGTGGCCCTCTGGCTGAAAAAGGTTTCCCACCCCTGGTTTTCAGGACTGCAGGGAGGGATAGTATCGGGAGTATGTAATTCTTTTAAGATGGGCACCGTTAGCTGTTACTTTATCACTGCATTTTAGTCTTCTTGAAAGTATTTGGGATATTTTCTTCTTATGATCAACTATTTGGAGCAATGACACATTGCTCCAAATAGTTGATCATAATACTAAGCAACCGATAAACCTGGTTTCTCTGCTTCCTGTGATTTGTTACAGGTCGGAGAGCATGTGTAGGTGAGACTCTTGCCAAAATGGAGCTCTTCCTCTTCTTCACAAGTCTCCTGCAGAGATTCACCTTCCAGCCACCCCCTGGAACATCTCAAGAAGACCTGGACCTTACTCCTGTTGTTGGGCTTACAACATCTCCCATGCCCCACCAGCTCTGTGCTCTGCCATGTTTCTAAG
Organism: Podarcis tiliguerta; assembly: GCF_965153285.1. Lineage (NCBI taxonomy): Eukaryota > Metazoa > Chordata > Lepidosauria > Squamata > Lacertidae > Podarcis > Podarcis tiliguerta. The sequence goes on along the minus strand of NC_139536.1, from coordinate 114,377,961 downwards.
ACTCACAAGTTCCTGGATTACTTAGCCTACCTGTGTGTGCAATGCGAGCCTTTTTTAAACACTCCTGTTCAACAAGGGTATTTGGGTTGAGTAGCCTGCGGGTAGAATTGATCCGTGCTTTGTCACAAACCTTAAGTGTTCCCCTTTACCTGACGTGCTGATGAATCCCATAAAGCTAGTGTTGAAGCATCTAGACCTGAATTATTATGACATTGGGGCCAGGGGCACCAACTCTATGGGGCTGAGGTGTCTTAGCCTCTCCCCCCCATATCTGTTGGAAGGGGCCATGCCCCCTCAATGTTGAGGGGGCGAGGGAGGCCATCCACAGAGCTGAGCACAGTGCAGAACAGTGCAGCTCCACTGACCGGCTCCTCCTGAGCGCGGGAGGGGAGGAACCACCGGCCATTGAAGCCAAGCCATTGTGGACTCCATGCTTGGTCTCCCCTGACAATGGGATGTTATGCACTCATGACGTCACATCTTGGGTGCAAGTTGGTCCTCTGCTTTGGGCATAGAGATCAACCAATGAAACTGGTTTCTTGTAGTCACATGTTAACAAATGCCTTCAAAACTTGAAGGATCATATTCCCAGTTAAATGTCCAAATATGAGCTAGTGATAATGGTTTTACTTGGGAAATACAACTGTACAAGCTGCAGAGACCCCAAAACAGTTTTTTATACAAGCAAATTATGGAGCGGGTGGGCTCTTCAAATCCATGGTTTGTACTCCCCTACCAATTTCTGTCAGTGGGGAATCCAGGTCTGCCTACACCTGAAGCAGTGTCCTCAAGTGTAGTGTGTTGTTCTGTGCATTGAAGGGCAGACACAAACATTCACTCTAATTTGAGAAAGTAGCAATCTTCACATGTTACATTCAACAAGTGTACAATCTGTGTACGCAAGTAGCTAAGTTGTACACTCATACAATCATTCACAGTGATTCACTTTAAGAAGGCTGATTTCAAAAAGCTTAAGGAACTACAGGGTGAGATCCCATGCCAGAAATACTTAATAAGAAGGGAGTCCACCTTTCTTAAATGTGAAATATTGAAGGCCCAAATGCAGACAATTCCAGCAGGAAAGAAAAGTGGGAGGCATCTAAACAAACTACAGTGGTGCCCCGCAAGACAAATGCCTCGCAAGACGGAAAACCTGCTAGACGAAAGGGTTTTCCGTTTTGGAGGTGCTTCGCAAAACGAATTTGCTATGGGCTTGCTTTGCAAGACGAAAATGTCTTGCGAGTTCCTGTGGGGGTTTTTTCCCTCCCCCCCTTTTTCCCAAGCCGCTAAGCCGCTTATCAGCTGATCCACTAAGCCCGCTAAGCCGCTAATAGCCTTTTAGCAGCTAATCCGCTAATCCCTTAAGCCTTTAATAGCCGCTAATAGCCGCTAAACTGCTAATAGCGCTAATCCACTAATGGGGTTGCTTCGCAAGACGAAAAAACCGCTAGACGAAGAGACTCGCAGAACGGATAATTTTCGTCTTGCGAGGCACCACTGTAGTGTGGTTGCATGAGGAGTTCACAGATGAGCTGAGATTTAAGAAGGACATGTATAAGAAATGAAAAAGGGGGGAAATCACAAAGGAGGAATATACACGAGTAGCCAACATTTGCATGGAGAAGGTCAGGTGGCCCAAACTCAGAATGAACTCAGGCTTCAAGAGAGGTTTTTTGAAGTAAGAAGAACAAGCAAATAATAGGTCCTCTGCATGGAGAAAATGGGGAAATGCTAGGGTAACAGAGAGAAGGTGAAAGTGCTCAACAACTACGGTACTATGCCTGTGTCTTCACCCAAAATGAAAGCAGTGCCAGACCTGGTGATAACAGAACAAACAGTGCAAGGAGGGAGCTGCAGTCCAAGATAGGCAAAGAGGTGGTAAGGGAACACCTAGCTACTTTAAATCAAATCTCCAGGGCATGTTGAGCTGCACTCAAGGATACTAAGGGAGCTTACAGATGTCTCAGATGAGAGCCAGTGTGGTGTAGTGGTTAAGAGCGGTAGTCTCGTAATCTGGTGAACCGGGTTCGTGTCTCCGCTCCTCCACATGCAGCTGCTGGGTGACCTTGGGCCAGTCACACTTCTCTGAAGTCTCTCAGCCCCACTCACCTCACAGAGTGTTTGTTGTGGGGGAGGAAGGGAAAGGAGAATGTGAGCCGCTTTGAGACTCCTGAAAGGGAGTGAAAGGCGGGATATCAAATCCAAACTCCTCCTCCTCCTCCTCCTCCTCCTCCTCTTCTTCTTCTTCTTCTTCTTCTTCTTCTTCTTCTTCTTCTCCTCAGAGCCTCTGTCTATAATCTTTGAGAATTCCTGGAGAACAGGTTAGGTCCCTGCAGACTGGAGGAGGGCCAATGTTGTTTCCATCTTTAAAAGTGGGTAGTTACCCAGGTAACTACCGGCCAGTCAGTTTGATGTTGATACCAGGAAACATAGAAGCAAACTCCTAGGGGCCAAGGTCCCTTTGGCCCTGCCAATAAAATATTTAAAGGGGCTGCCCCCCCCCAGGTGATGGGCATTCCTATTCAAATGGTGTGTGTGTGTGCCTTGTCATGTCATGTCATGTGACTGATTATGCTGGGTAGCAAACTTTCAGTTCATAGTGTAATTAAAAATTTGCTCATTCCAGCTTCTCCACAAGAGCTTTAATTTGAATAGTTCCCTCATTGAAGCTCAAAGCGCATGCTTGCTTGTAACTCCAATGGCTTTCTGTAAACTGCCAATCATCTGAATGGCTGTGTCACAATTGTGGGTGCGAATTAGCTGGGAGTCTGAAAGACTATCCATAGTAATACACTGTTAATCCATAGTAATCCTGCTGCATCATTTCTAGGTTTCTCTTGTTTGATGCAAGAAATGACCCTCTCATTCTAAGAATGACATCCAATCTCCACTTCCATTGGATAAAGTTACTCTCTGTGCATCTAAGCAGTATGAGAAGCAATGAGATTGTGGACATCCATCGTAAAAGAGAGAGAAAACCCAAAGGAATTTAAAAATATCAGGAACAATGCAGAAAATAAGAGATTGTTCTCAAAACTGTACAATGTGGGGGGGGGGGACACACCTCAGAATAATAAAACAACAAAAAACAAAAATACAACATGGAGTCTCATGGCTGAGTGAAACCATGAGAAAGGGCAATCTTTCTCTGTTTTTAAAGTCAGGTTTTAAAAAATCATTTTAAATGCTGAAATGTCTACTAAAGTATTCCCCACTGGACTCTTAACAAATATATTCTTCCCTGGACTCACTAGAATTCCTGGGTACCAAGATCTGAGTTAGGGGCAAGTACTCTTTGATGAGAGAACTCCAGCAGACATTTAAAATTACAAAATATGGATGAAGCTGATGGACTACATGGAAATGGCGGAAATGACTGGCAGAATCCGAGACCAGGGAGAAGAGTCGATGGAAGAAGATTGGAAAAAAATTAAAGTATATTTACAGAAATACTGCAAAATTAATGAATGTTAGAAGAATACTGGAATGAAATTATATGGTTTTAGCAGAAATGTTATAAAGAATTAAGCAGAAACTGATTGTTAATGGGCTAAAGTGGAAAATTTAAAGTTAGATTGTGTTAAGATAAATTATAGAACAAAAAATTGAGAAAGAGGGAAAGGATTTGCTGAATTAGCTAATTTGAACTAGAATACAAAAAAGGGAGGTGTGGGGAAGTCGAGGAAACAAGTAAATGAAAGATAAAGATATCGAAATTGGATGTGTTTTTAAATGTTTTTGTTTTTTCTTGTTGTTTTGATGTATTGTTTTTTCTTTCTATTTTCGATGTATTGTTTGTTAATTTTTTATTGCTTTTTTTTCTCTCATACTTTTTTTCCTGTAACTATAAAACTTCTAGTAAATATTATCATAAAAAAATTACAAAATATGCATCAAAGTAAAGTGTGGAAATATAGGCCATTGGACCTTTAAAATATATCCTTGTGAATTCCAAAACTTTCTTCTTCCCTCTGCATAAGAAAAGAACACAAGTTTGATAAGTTAAAAACTGGTTTACTTACAAAGGTCAGGTTCATGTGCTTTTCCATACATCAGTCAGAAAAGACACAGGCAGTAAAACCTGGCTAAGATATAAGTGGTGAACGTTTTTAAATTATTGGTATAGGAACTCAAGAATGGCTTGTGAGCAACCAGCTCCGACTTCTTTTACATACTGAGCTTCTCAGGCAGACTGAGGTACAACAACAGGCTGGATATCTTCCAAGGTGAGGGGAAGTGACCTAACTAAACCTGGCAGGAAAGCTTACTCTATGGCTTTAACCCATTCATGCATTAGCATGCTGGTTGTATGAGGCTGGTTATCTCACACAGATAAGTCCTAAGACACAAAATAAGCTAGTACCTGCTCTAATACTGTAGTAGCCACCTATCAACACCTGAGCCTCCTGCCACCAGGTGCTTAAAATGGATGTAATCTGTTCTGGGACCTTATGAGTCAAGAGCAACTGTAAATGAAATACATCATCATCAGCTAAACCACAATGTTGCATAAGCCAAGAGAAAGTATATAACACAAGTTTGTTTATGAAGCAAATAGTTCCAGAGATGATTTGACAGAAGAGGGCCATGCTGCATAGTGCAGAAAACTGCACACACACACACACACACACACACAGACAGACAGACAGACAGACAAAATATTTGTGCAGTATTTCCCAGGGAACATCTCCCTATTTTGCTGCCACCAGTATATTAATTAACTAAACTAGTTACACACAAATGCTGAATAGCAGAATATTTGTAAAGAAGAAGTTCAAGAGGTTCTGAAACTATTTCAAAAATATCTCACTAGTTCAATAATTACACAAGAGGATTTCTTAACAGTTGTTTGGGTTCCTTCCAACTCTCCAGTTCTGTGATTCTATAATGTTGTTCTAAAACTGAACATTGGACCTCCCGAGAATTCAAAACAGGTTGAACCGGCTGAACGATGTTTTCATTTCCGGAAGAAAACACCCCTGCTCAAGTAAGTATAAAAGGAAAGCTAAAAAATCAAGCTTAGATTGCAATAAAGTCGGAGGGGGGGGGAGTGGAAGGCAATTCATTGAATGAAATGATTCACTAGAGACAGTTCCTAGTATTTGCTGCTCATTTCAGACGGCAGACATTGTCCTTGATCAAACTATGTTGTGACTTTCACAGTAATCGCTTCAGATATTTGCTCACTGAAAAGAAATGGATTGGACTGAACAGATTCCAACATTGTTCCTGCTCATCCTTACGATTATATTCATTTGGAAATGGGGCAGTTTCTGGAATAGGAGCTCCAAAAATTTCCCACCAGGTCCGACACCTTTACCACTTGTTGGGAATCTCCACATGATGGATCTGAAGAGACCTTACAGAACAATGTTAAAGGTAACGTTTTCTGTTCTTTCTGCAGCAAGGCAAAGTTTCTGTGGATCTTTCTAGGCCAGGTAGATGTCAGTGTTCCATCTCATAAATGCAAAAATGATAAAACTATGTCAAGTATGGCTTATTCCTTTTTTTCTTCCTTTTTGTGTGTGACTGCTGTTATGGTTTAGGCTGATAGCTGATCTGTGCAGTGGAGGAACTGGGTGACTGGAGGAGGGGAATAGGAATGTCACAACCAGCCTGGGATATGGGTGATGCTGTGGTCTAAACCACAGAGCCTAGGGCTTGCCGATTAGAAGATCAGCAGTTCATATCCCCGCAACAGTGTGAGCTCCCATTGCTCAGTCCCTGCTCCTGCCAACCTAGCAGTTCGAAAGCACATTAAAGTGCAAGTAGATAAATAGGTACCGTTCCGCCAGGACAGTAAATGGCGTTTCCATGAGCTGCTCTGGTTCACCAGAAGCGGCTTAGTCATGCTGGCCATATGACCCGGAAAACTGTCTGCAGACAAACGCCAGCTCCCTCGGCCTGAAAGCAAGATGAGCACCGCAACCCCAGAGTCGTCCATAACTAGACTTAACAATCAGGGTCCCTTTACCTTTACCTTAACCAGCCTTATCCGCAAAATTTAGCTGCAAAATTATCAAACTTTTCAGTGTGAAGCCAGCACTTCTAAATACATCATTTTAGAATCCACTCAAATTTTCACAATTATCTTATGTGAAACAAAACAAAGCAATTATATTGCTGAATATGGGCTTTTAAGTGCGCCCATGTCTGAAATCATGTTCTTATTGAGAACGTTCATCTCTTCGCAACACCCACAGTTCCCAGGATTCTTTAGGCAGGTGTAAAAAAATTCATTAGATTAAATCTAGATTAAGTCTCCAGGGTAATTTTAGCTAAAGGCAATATTGGAAAGCACTGGTGCTCCTTGGGTGAAACTGAGGAGCCAGAACTGATAGCTCAGTTGATCAAGCAGGGGACTCTTAATCACAGCGTCGTGGGTTCGATCCCACGTTGGGCAAAAAGATTCTTACATTTCAGGGGGTTGGACTAGATGATTCTTGTGGTCCCTTCCAGTTCTACAATTCTATGATTCTAACTTTCAATTTGTTAAGGAAGGAAAATTCACATCAGTTTTCAACTTTATTTGCTCACAATTATCTCCAAATATGACTGTTGTCTTTGTCCATGGAGTTTTCCTGGCAGGGATACTGGGGTGGCTTGCCGGGTTCCTGCTCCAGGTGGATCACGTTTGGTCAAAACTCTCCACTATGACCTGTCCATCATGGGTGGCCATGCACGGCACAGCTCACAGCTCAAGCCCCTTTGCCACTGAAGTTGAGGCTCCAATACTTTGGCCACCTCATGAGAAGAGAAGACTCCCTGGAAAAGACCCTGATGTTAGGAAAGATGGAGGGCACAAGGAGAAGGGGACGACAGAAGACGAGATGGTTGGACCGTGTTCTTGAAGCTACCAGCATGAGTTTGACCAAACTGCGGGAGGCAGTGGAAGACAGGAGTGCCCGGCGTGCTCTGGTCCATGGGGTCACGAAGAGTCGGACATGACTAAACGACTAAACAACAACAACATCTCCAAATAAAATAGAAGAGCTGCAGAATTTGCCGTCTTACTGCACTTTCTTCTTAATAATTCGAAGTTACTCCTCTTGCTAAAGGCACCCACGTGATAGACAATGCTTAGACATTTTAAGTTGATGAATTATACCATGCAATCATGTAAATTAAATCAGTTTTTATTTCAGATCTGTGACAGTATGTATGTAAGTATGTTTAGGGGGATTTATTTGATGTTTCTCTCTTTTGGTCATTGAACTCCAGTTGTCAAAAGAACATGGCCCCATCTTCCGCATCCAAATGGGATTCCAGAAAATGGTGGTGCTGACAGGGTATGAGACAGTCAAGGAGGCTCTGGTGAATCAGGCGGACGCATTTGCAGAGAGACCCCTCATCCCAATTTTTGAGGAGTTTACAAGGGGCTTCGGTGAGGCCTTTCCTTCTGTATAATAGCTTGTGCTGTTTGTGAAATTTAGTTATCATAGCAATATAGAATCTGTGCCAAAAGGTTCATAGAACGGATTCTTAGTTGAAATTATAGCTTGGAGGACAGCCTGCCAATCGACCAGTGTAGCTGCAGCCATTGGATGGATAATGTCAGATGTCTTTGTCACTGCCAGCAAAAGAGTAGTGTTGAGGGAAGAGGAGAATCTGGTCATAAGATAATGTACCGTTACAACTGAAGGGCCGTAAACTGGAGAACCCCCTCTCCAATCGTGTTCTGAGGGTACAACCCATAGGGATATTGCTGAAGTTCTGCAGCGTGTGTGTCTTATCAGAGACCAGATGAGGGACCAGCTGAGAGGCATCCTCAGTTCCACAGAAGAAGGGTGAGATAAGCCCAAACATATTATTGTAGCCATGATAACTTGAAACTTGATCTCTCCTCTTCAGGTGTTCTTTTTTCACATGGTGAAACCTGGAAAGTGATGCGGCGGTTTGCACTAAGCACATTACGGGACTATGGCATGGGGAAAAGGTCCATAGAGGACAGAATTGTGGAAGAATGCAGTGTCCTGATTAAGACATTTGAATCTTACCAAGGTGGGTTAGTGTTTCCCTCTACTGCTCCAGGGCAAAACAACACTCCATTAGATGCCCAGAATATTGTGTTACATACATATTGCTAACTCTCAGAACTATAGTAACCAGGGTGCCCTGTGAAGAAATAACCAATCTGCAGTGTTCAGGTCAGTGTGAGGTACTGCTGGCCTCTGTCCCTCTTTACTGTCCTCCCTCCGCGGATCCCCTCTCGCATCTCTGCCTCCCAAAGGCTTGCACAGCTGTTTGTTGCAGCAGCCCTGGCTTCAAGCTCCCAAGGAGAGGGGAGAGGAGAAGAGGTTGAGGGAACACTTCATGAGGGAGGGTGTTTGAAAAAGGGCGAGAGGCCACTGGCTTTGCAGGCAAGGGGTGACATAACTGGCTCCTGAGGCTTGGAGTGCATTTGCCCCCCAGGAAAACCACAGAAAGAATGTAGCTGGTCAAGGGAGTCATGGACTCATAAAGGATGAAGACCTCTGCTTAGGTATATTCTGCCCATGACTCTTTTTAGCGTTTCTTAACTCAGATATCTTCAAGTACACCAGAACGTAGGATCAGTTTCTAAGATAAATGTGCTCTATACATCAGTAGGCTGACACTGGGAAGCTAAGCCAGAGAAGAGCAATTCTACTTGGTATTTTATCTGAGCATTGTTTAATATTTATGTATAGGACAACCATTTGAAACCACCACAATTATGAATGCCGCTGTTGCCAATATCATAGTGTCCATCCTACTAAACAAGCGATTTGAATACGAAGACTCCACATTTAGAAAACTTATGAAGTTGGTCAACGAAAATATCCGGCTTTTTGGAAGCCCCTCTGTCATGGTAATCTAAGCTTTCTCAAATGGAAAAGAAATAGTTGGTTGTATTCACAGAATACTCAATGTGTGTGCAATTCCATATTGTTCAGGCTTCACTGCAAAACACATCTTGAGAAATATGAGTTGCGTAAGATCGCAGGACAGCATTTCCTTCCAAAGGTCCTCACTCAGCTGTCTTTGTGCAGCTTTTAGGAGGGGAGAGGTATTGCATATTTGCAAAGGAAAGTATTAGTAGAAAGGAATTGCAATCTTCAGGTATTAAGGAAAGCAGAGAAATTAATACTCACCTTTCAAAGTAAGGGTATGTTGGCCAAATAATATAAATAATTATTCAGTTTAGATCAATCATCCTTCAGTTTTGAGCAGAAGTGACAAAGAGACATTAATTCTCCAGTTACTAAAGATGAATGGAAGTGGTTCCTGACATGAGGCAAGGCGAAGCAATTTGCCTCAGGTGGCAGATCCAACCGCTTCCCTGTCCCTGCTGTTGCCCCACTGCCAGCCATATCTCAGTTTTGCCCATGCCACCATGGCTGCTGTTACAGTGCCCTGTATTGTGGCAGCACTGTGAGTGACACCATGGGTCTGCTGCCCCTGGGCACTTCTGGTTGACCTCTGTCTAGGGGCTTGTCCACATCTCAGCAAACTGCTAATACACAAGTACAAGGGGGCTCCATAACTACAACAGCACATAAGAAAATGGCCTCCAGCCTTGGCCTCTAAGGGATATTTACTCAGCGTTGCTCCAAGTCAAGTACATTTTTGTTCTGTGTCATTGTTTATTCCTCGGTGGAAGATGAGCAAACATATTTGGAGTACCACTTGAGAATTAAGCACTGAGCTTTACTCTTATTTTATCCTTACAGCTGTATAATATATTTCCTGCTCTTGGCTCGCTTTTGGGAGCCCGTAAGACTATCCTTCAGAACAGAGATGAGATGCATGCCTTCATAAATGCCACCTTCATACAACACCTCAGAGATCTGGATAAAAATGACCAAAGGAGCTTGATTGATTCATTTCTTCTGAGACAGCAAGAGGTAATGGGCCAATTATTTTTTTTATACTTTCAATTGTTGAAATTTTCACATTTTAAAAATACATTTCCATGTGAGCTGGTGTCTAATATACAGTGGTACCTCGGGTTAAGTACTTAATTCGTTCCGGAGGTCCGTTCTTAACCTGAAACTGTTCTTAACCTGAAGCACCACCTTAGCTAATGGGGCCTCCTGCTGCTGCTGCGCCGCCACTGCACGATTTCTGTTCTCATCCTGAAGCAAAGTTCTTAACCTGAAGCACTATTTCTGGGTTAGCGGAGTCTGTAACCTGAAGCATATGTAACCTGAAGTGTATGTAACCCGAGGTACCACTGTACTCTGCACATTTTATTTTATTTTTGCTCTATAAAGCTTTGGCTAATATCTGGAGTCTGTGACCTGATTGCTTGCAGGGCTGTTTTCCAGTGGGACTCCCACTCCTCCCAAGAGAAAAAGAAAAAAATCAACCTTTGAGATACGGTAGCTCAGTTGGTAGGAACACGATGCTGCGTACGCCAAGGTTGCAGATTCGATCCCTGTAAGGGACAGCTGCAGTCCTACACTGCGCATGTTTGGAACAGATGATCCTCAGGGTCCTTCCAACTCTATGATTCCATGTTTCCATGACTAGTCCAACACGTCATGCTCCCCCCCCCCCGTATTTCTTTTGCACCATGCTCCTTTCTTCAGCCTGTGACATGCTTTCTTTCTTTCTTTCTTTCAAAATATTTTTATTAATTTTAATGTACAAAATTTTTTTAAGACATGCCACACAAATTCTTACATACATATTCTTATTTGGACTTCCTTCAACACCTCTGATAATCCTCCATCCTAATCACTTCTCCTGCAATTCTTGACTTAATATTTCCTTTGCCTTTCTTAACAAATCATCTCCCCCTTTCCATTTTTACAATATTTCTTAAATTACTCCTCACAGAACTTCTTGTAAACCTAAAAACGTAATGTGATCATCACAAATATTTTTCAAATACTCCATAAATTTAGTCCAGTCTTCGGTGAACCTCTGGTCCCGCTGGTTTCAGATCCTTCCTGTTAGCTTGTCTAATTCTGCGTAGTCCATTAGTTTCATCCTCCATTCTTCTAACGTTGGTAGTTCTTCTTGTTTCCATTTTTGGGCCAGTAATATTCTTGCTGCTGTTACCACATATAAAAAAAGCTTACAGTCTTTTCTATTTATATCATTTCCAAAGTATATTTCATCATTTTTTCAACTCGTTATATATCATCTCCCAAAAGCATTTCACTTTTTTACATTCCCACCACATATGGTAAAATGATCCTTCTTTTTCTTTACATTTCCAACATTTATTACTCACTTTATACATTTTTGCTAACTTAACTGGTGTGATATACCATCTATACACCATCTTCATCACATTTTCTTTTAATGCATTACATGTGGTAAATCTCAAACCCTCTTTCCACAGTTTTATCCAATCACTTAACTGTATGTTATATCCAAGATCTTTTGCCCAATGAATCATAACTGATTTTACCTCCTCATCTTTCAAGTGCCATTCAAGCAGTAATTTATACATTTTAGACAAAATTTTAAAAGCATTATTCAATATTTCTTGTTGAAACTTCGATTCTTTTCCAGAGAAACCTTTTTCTTTAACATCCTGTTTAAATATTTCATTCACCTGGTAATAATGTAACCAATCGTTAACATACTGTTTCACCTCCTCGTATGGTTTCAATTTCCATTTTCCTCCTTCTCTAATTATTAGTTTCCCATATGTTATCCACTTCTCACTCATATTGACCTTTTTTACACACATCACTACTAATGGTGACAACCAGTGTGGTATTTTTGGTTCCAGAAGGCTTTTATACCTGCCCCAAATTTCTATAAGAGATCTTCGAAATATGTGGTTTCCAAATCCTTTATGGACTTTTTTCTTATCATACCATAAATATGCATGCTATCCAAATCTATTATCATAACCTTCTAAGTCCAGCAATTCTGTATTTTCTAATTTCATCCATTCCTTCAACCAACAGAGGCACGATGCTTCATAATATAATTTCAAGTCCGGCAGAGCGAAGCCTCCTCTTTCCTGAGCATCTGTTAGTAACTTAAATTGTATTCTCGGCTTTTTGCCCTGCCAGATATGTCTTGAAATTATCTTCTGCAACTCTTTAAATATTGCTGCCCCTTTTATTATTGGAATTGTCTGAAACAAGAACAACATCTTTGGTAGCACATTCATCTTTATCGCTGAAATCCTTCCCCAAAATGATAATTTCAACCTTCCCCATACCTCTAGATCTCTTTTGACACTATTCCACATTGGTGTATAATTATTTTGATACAGATCAATATTTTTGGGAGTTAACCAAATTCCTAAATATTTAATTTTCTTTACCACTTCTATACCTATCTGTTGCTGCAACGTTTCAACCAATTCCTGTTCCATATTTTTAGCAATCATCTTAGTTTTCCTTTTGTTTAATTTAAAACCTGCCACTTGACCGAACTGTTCTATCTCCTCTGTTACTTCCTTAATAGTTATTGATGGATCTTCAATTGTTAATACCAAGTCATCAGCAAAGGCTTTTACCTTATATTCATTTCGACCGACTGTAACACCCTTTATTAACTCATTTCTCCTTATAGATCTTAAAAGAACTTCCAGTACCAATATGAATAATAATGGTGAAAGAGGACACCCTTGTCTTGTACGTTTAGTAATTGCAGTGTTTTCTGTTATTATGTTATTTACAATTAGTTTTGCATTTTGCTCAGTATATACAACTTTTAATCCGTTTAGGAAGAATTGACCCATGTCCATAGATTCCAATTTTTTAACATAAATTCCCAAGATATATTATCAAAAGCCTTTTCCGCATCCACAAAAATTAACATTGCTTGTTTTTCATTCCTGGCTGTCAGATATTCAATTATATTGACTATATTTCTTATGTTATCTTTCATCTGTCTGCCAGGAAGAAAACCTGCCTGATCTTTATGTATAATTTCTTTCAATATTTTTTTCATCCTGTTCGCTAGTATACTTGCAAATAATTTATAATTGTTATTCAACAACGAAATTGGCCGATAATTCTTTACTTGCATTAAATCACAGTCCTGCTTCGGAATAAATGTAGTATATGCTTCTTTCCATGTTTCTGGTAATTCTCCCTTCTTTAATATATTATTAATATCTTCTTTCATTGGTACAAGTAGGGTGTGTTTCATTTCTTTATAATATTTTGCAGTAAATCCATCCAGTCCCAGTGTCTTCCCACTTTTCAATTCTTTTATAGCTTCTTTGATTTCCTCTACATCAATTGGGTCATTCAGCCTGTCTTTTATCAGTCGGGATATTCTGCACTTCCTTTTTCCTCAGGAATTCTTCTATTTTTTTAATGTCACTTTTCTCAGTTCTTTTATATAAATGTCTGTAAAAGTCCACGAATCCTTTCCTAATTTCTTTCGGATTATCTATTTCTTTTCCATCTACAATAATTTTATTAATTGCATTCTGTTCCTTTCTTTTCTTAATTTGCCATGCCAGCCATTTTCCAGACTTATTTGCAAATTCAAAATTTTTCTGTCTCATTCTTTTGATATTCCATTCTACTTCTTTATTTATTATCATTGCAAATTGAGTTTGTAATATTTTAATATTTTGCTTTATTTTCAAATCATTTGGTCTTTTAATTAAATTCTTCTCATTTTCCATTATTTGTTTTAAAATTTCTTTTCTCCCTTTTTCTCTAAATTTGTTTTTGATTGTATTCTGCTGAATAAAAAAACCTCGCATCACAGCTTTGCTGGCATCCCATACTATACTAGTTTTCTTACCCTTATTACAATTATTCACAAAGTAGTCTGTTAAGTTCTTAGGTGCCTTTTCTATTATTTTCTGATCATCTAAAAGACTCTCATTTATTCTCCATCGAAAGGATTTTTCTTCTATTCCTTTAATAACACACTTTATTACATTGTGATCCAAAAGTACCTTTGGTTGTATTTCAATTTTTAAAATTCATGGTGTTAATTCACTAGAAATCCAAGCCTGATCGATTCTTGACATTGACTGATTTGCTTCTGAGTGGTAAGTAAATTGCTTTTCTAATGGGTGTCTTAATCTCCAAATATCTATCAAATTACAGTTCTCAATCATAGAAAAGAAAGTCTTGGGTAATCTCCCTTCCTTAACTTTCCCACTTGCTCTCAATCTATCCATTTCCATTGACACCACTCCATTCATATCTCCCATTATTACGATTTTCTGATCCATAAATTCAAATAACATTTCCTCCAAATCTTTGTAGAAATCAGTTTTATTTCTATTAGGTGCATAGACCCCGACTATTATAAATGTTTCGCTTTGCCATTTGACTTGAACTGTAATAACCCTACCTTCCTCATCTTTGAAAATCTGCTGAGCTTCTAATTTATTTTTTATATACAACACCACCCCTCTCTTCTTGCTTCTGTATGATGAAATAAATTCATTTCCTAGTTTTTTATTAATTAATACTTTTTTGTGTCATCTCACCACATGAGTCTCTTGCAAACAAATGATGTCCAAATTCTTCTTCTAATAATAATAGTCAATTTTATTGCATTTTTTCTTATCGTTCATCCCACTAATAGTTGTTGTTGTTGTTTAGTCGTTTAGTCGTTTAGTCGTGTCTGACTCTTCGTGACCCCATGGACCAGAGCACGCTAGGCACTTCTGTCTTCCACTGCCTCCCGCAGTTTGGTCAAACTCATGCTGGTAGCTTCGAGAACACTATCCAATCATCTCGTCCTCTGTCGTCCCCTTCTCCTTCTGCCCTCCATCTTTCCCAAAATCAGGGTCTTTTCTAGGGAGTCTTCTCTTCTCATGAGGTGGCCAAAGTATTGGAGCCTCACCTTCACAATCTGTCCTTCCAGTGGGCACTCAGGGCTAATTTCCTTAAGAATGGATGCGTTTGATCTTCTTGCAGTCCATGGGACTCTCAAGAGTCTCCTCCAGCACCATAATTCAAAAGCATCAATTCTTTGGTGATCAGCCTTCTTTATGGTCCAGCCATTAAAATTCCAAGTCCATAATTTCAACGCCATCTTGTGTTCTTTTTATAAACCAAATAAATTAAAGTCTTAAGCCTGTTCTTCTTATTCTTCCTTTTCCTCTTCCTCTTCTTCTTCTTCTTCTTCTTCTTCTTCTTCTTCTTCCTCTTCTTCTTCTTCTCCCCTCTTTCCGGTCCCACCTGGCCCCCTCCCCTGCTCCCGCTCAAGCTTCGACTGCTTCCTCTCCCCTTCCCAGTTCCTTGTATTTTCTCAGAAACCTCTGTGTTTCATCTGGATTTGTGAGTTTAAATTTCTTCCCTTTGTGAAAAAAGGAAATCCCTTCTGGGAATTCCCGTTTAAATTCAATTTGATTTCTCCTCAAAGTCTGTGTCAGTGGTTTGTAAGGGTCCCGTTTTTTCAATAATGAAAGTAGAATGTCCTTAAAGATGATTATAAAATTCCCATCAATACTCAATCTTTTTTCTCTATTTTTCTGTAATATAAAATTCTTCATTTCTCTGTCTTTAAAAATAATTAAACAGTCACCTGGAAATTTCTTTGCTTTAACAGATCTTGTCTTAATTCGAAATGCATTTTGAATGGTTTTCCTAACATCTTCTACTTCCATGCCTAACCACTGAGCAATTTCTGATGTCAGTTTCTCCCTTATATTCTCCCCTTGTACCTCAGGTACCAACCTCAATCTCAAATTCGCCTCTCTTTGCCTCAAGTCATTCATAGCAATCGCGTCCCATATTCCTTCTTGTGTTTTATTAATTTCTGAAGCTCTCATCCTTTCCTCTTCCCTCTTTACCTCTCTCATCTCCAATTTTGTTCTTTTCATTCCCTCCTCCAAACTTTGTGTTCTCTTTGTTACATCCCTCATTTGTCCTTTCAATTCATTAACTGTCAAATCAATTTTTTTTATCCATCTGCTCCAACCTTGTCTCTAAGTTTTTCTCACTTTGTTTAATATCTCTCCTTATCTCTGCAAGCATCTTTAATATGTCTCCTTTCAGTTCCATCTCCTGTTTGGATCCCCTTCTTTCCCCAGGTGTTGCACTTTCACTCCCTTTTTTCTGTGTGTGGGACATTCTCTTGTCTTAGTAATTTCCAATTAAAATTATAACATCCAAAGTTTTTTTAAAAAAAATCTTCTTGCCACTTGCTTGGCTAATCCCCAATCAAGTTTTATAACATCCAAAAATTGGGAGATTAAATTTTCTTGCCACTTGCTTGGCTAATCCAATCAAATTAGTTATGATCCATCATATGAAGTAATTATAATCCATCATACTGGAGAAGGGGGGTGAAATAGAACAATAGATAATAACAGATTAAGACGGAAGTAAAATAAGCAATAAAAAAGAAAAGTTGAATTATAAAACCGAATCAGAATACAAAGAAGGAAACAGAAAGACAAATTAAAAATTAAAATGTAAGATATCTGAGAAGAAATATTCTAATAAAAAATAAAAATAAAGAAAAAGAGAGGAAAGGGAAAACTAAAAGAGGCAAAGCTAGGTATAAAAATCCAAAAGGGGAGATTAAAAGGAGAAACCAAACAAAAAATCATACACCAAACCAACTCAAAGAATGATAAGGAAGGGCAAGACAAAAATTATAACACAGATAGTAGAGAAGAGACAAAACAAAAAAAGAAATAAAAAAAAGAAGGGGGGGAGAAGTCCCAGTCAATTTTCTTCACCAAAGCAGCTAAGCCCACATCAAAACAAAAACAAAAATAAAAGCGGAGGTCCAACAGAAATCGTCAGAGAGGGGAAGGAACGAAAAAAAGCTATTTTTATAGATGCAATCTAACGTCTCAAGAAGTATTTGGTGTCTCAAAAAAGAAAGTAAAAAATGGCGATGCTCACTATCCTTCCCACATCCTCAAAGAAACAGAAGTAAGGGACTTCTTCTCCCCCTCCTTGTTTCCACATAAAAATTAACCAAACTTAATAAAAAAAAACAGCTCAGTCTAGTTTGGCTTCTCACTTCCACATAAGGCTGCTTTGGCACAAAGAGAAATTTTAAAAAGAAATCAATAATAACTAGAGAAGGCTTCCAAACAATTGAAAATGCAGTTCATTAAAATCGAAAGTAAAAAAAAATTCTTAGAAGTTTCCTTTACCTGCAGTCCCAGAGGTCCACCAAAAAGACAAATAAAAAGTTCTTGTTCAGGGTTTTATCCCTTCCCTGCTTAAATCCACCTTCTTAAATTAAATAAATGTCTCTTTTAAGTTAAAAAATTCCGTAACTCACTGTTTCATCCGCTCTGTGGGAAATCTTTGCATATAAATAAGATTCCAGACGAGGCTGACCTCCTTCTTAGCACCCCGCTGCTTCCGAATAGTTCCAAATTAACACATCCCGATAGATATTGCCAATTAAATTTGTTTTTCTTACTGTTTGAGAATCAATTGCTGCAACGTGCAAGCCTGGGGCTGCGCTTCCAGAGGGTAGAATCTCGCCATTCTCTTCACCTCTAAACAGAGGCTACCTGACGGCAGAGGGACCCTGTGACATGCTTTCATGGATAAAAGAGATTTGAGTGTGCTTGCTGTGTATGATTATTCTACTTTCCTAGACCGCTTCTCTGCTCTTTCCATTCCAGTGAGTGCCCTCCCAGCCCCTGCCTAGCTACTTTGATATCTGCACATGGAATTTGCTAATTTCTTTTTTTTTTTTTTTTTTACACCCCAGGAGAAGGACAAGCCGAATGGATATTTCCACAATGAAAACCTAAAAGCTGTTGTGGGTAACTTATTTGCGGCTGGCATGGAGACCACTTCTACCACACTGCGCTGGGGACTGTTACTAATGATGAAATATCCTGAAATTCAGAGTGAGTGCTTTTCATTGGGTTGGCTCCCATTACTCTAGCTAGCATATCTTGATTCTAGTTATACATAACTACAGTGGTACCTCTGGTTACGTACTTAATTCGTTCCGGATGTCCGTTCTTAACCTGAAGAACCACTTTAGCTAATGGGGCCTCCCGCTGCCACCAGTGAATAGCATCTTCCACAACTTTTCCTTATGTTGTGAGATTGTGCTCATAGATCAGGCAGTCCCACTGCATAATTATCTGTCAGTTACACCAGGAAATCTGAAGATATGAGTTGATGGCAAACATATGCTTTTGAGTTTGGCATTTGAGCGGGGGACAAAAAAAAACCACCAATGAGTTTATTTTAACAAAAAAATTCCCCCTCCACTGCCCCCAGATAAGGTCCAAGAAGAAATTGCAAAGGTTGTTGGATCTTCTCAACCAAGGATTGAGCACCGAACAAAAATGCCCTATGTAGATGCAGTGATCCATGAGATCCAGAGATTTTCTGACATTATCCCAACAAATCTGTCACGTGCAACCACTGTGGATGTTACCCTCAAAGGCTACTTCATTCCAAAGGTAACCACTTTCATTAAACTGCATTCTTTGCTCAGCTGACTGCGATTGATATCTCCATTAATTAGGACATTACACTTTGGGCTAACCCTGGGAGCAGGCCCCACTGACCTCCTTGTAAAGTAGGGGGCCATTGCCCCCCTGGGGGCCACTGTTGGAGCCCCAGTTCCCTAGTCTGGGCCTACTTGCTTCTGCCTTCCTCGCTGCATACAGGTCTTTATTGAGTTATCCCAGAAAAGTTGGGCAAGGGGCTCAGTCAACTATTCTCTCAGTCCAATGATGACTGTTTAAGGAGATAATGGTATATAATCTCTGCTTTATATTCCGGATCATTTCTTGCTTTTTTTTTAAAAAAAGACATTGAGGACTATACCATAACGATTTGCTTGACAGCCCATATCCACTTTTTAAATAACTCTTGCTTTTCCTTTGCAGGGGACTCACATCATGCCACTACTGACCTCCGTGCTGCACGATGAATCTCAGTGGGAAAAACCATACCAATTCTATCCAGGGCACTTTCTTGACTCTGAAGGAAAGTTCATAAAGAGAGATGCATTCATGCCTTTCTCTGCAGGTAACTTATTTTGTGTCTATTTATACATATCCAATGTGAGCTTAATGAACAGGCCATCCTAAGTATATTAAAGGTAAAGGGACCCCTGACCATTAGGTCCAGTCATGACCGACTCTGGGGTTGCGGCGCTCATCTCGCTTTATTAGCCAAGGGAGCCAACGTACAGCTTCCAGGTCATGTGGCCAGCATGACTAAGCCACTTCTGGCGAACCAGAGCAGTGCACGGAAACGCCGTTTACCTTCCTGCAGCAGCGGTACCTATTTATCTACTTGTACTTTGACGTGCTTTCGAACTGCTAGGTTGGCAAGAGCAGGGACCAAGCAACGGGAGCTCACCCCGTCGCGGGGATTCAAACCGCCGACCTAGGCTCTGTCGTTTAACCCACAGCACCACCCGCGTTAATATACGTTAAGTATATTAACATAAAATAAAACTTTGATGGAGGACCCAGTCACAAACTTGGGAGCACTTATATCTGCCATTTAGAACGGCAATAAGATACCTAACATTATTCGTTTTCAGTAGGGCAACCTCTGGGCCAGTGGCCAAATTGGACTCTTCAAGGCTGTCTAACCACCCTCAGAACTTGGCTTTCTTTTTTTATATATATAATTTTTATTAACAGACCAATCATATCAAATCAAATCTCATAAATTCCGAATTACAGAGCCTAATTTTAAATTTTTGTTGGGGGTACCCATATTTCAAGTTCCGAAAGGGATCCAATCCTCTTGTTGCTGCTGCTTTAAAAGTCCACAAATCTGTCCAAATAATGTTCACAATTCTGTCCAATCCTTTCTTGCTGTTTTCCACATCTCTTCTAGTTGTTTTCATATATTTTTTCTTTCTTTTTGTCTTTGTGGCCTCTGATAGTCTCCATAAGCGGGTTGAAGCAAATTTGTATTCCTGTGTGGATTTTTCCGTTCGTCCAAGAGTCATATTTCAGACAGCTACCGTATTTCATCGCTTCCATAAAAAAAAAAAATTCTTGCTGTCTTCGTTAACTTTTCACAGGTCTGTCACCTCTTTCTCAGTCCTCAAGGAGGTTCTACCAGGAATCCAATATGAAAACAAAGCTTCCTCCTCCCGATCATAAATCTTTCGACAAGACCTGTCAAAATGGTGACTCCATTTTTGTTGCTGCACCATAAGGCCTTGTTCTTTTCTCGATCTCACAAGCCAAGCTTTTGGTAGTAAATCATTTCCACACAGTTTTAATCATCCTGCTTAGATCAGTTATGTGACGGTTCTTTTTGAGGAGGGGTTATTGGTTAATCACATAGAAGAAAAGGGGAGGAGTTTTTTTTCCCCCATCCAGTCCCGCGCCGGCATACTGAACCTGGTGTATTTTCTTCATGTTGTATTCCTTTAAATCCAACCCGTCGCTCTCATTTCACAGAGGTCACTTCAGTTAGCAGTCTTCACTCCCGTTCTTCACTTGAAATATGTGCATTTGCTTCTTTTTCCAATTATATATTTCGAGCTGATGCTGCCAGTGCGCTATCAGAGACAGCGTCCGGGAGAGCCAGACCCCACCCAAGGGCTTTGTGCCTAGTGCCCTCACCCCCTTCTTTCGAATCCGGGGGTGAATTATGGACACAGCAGGCAAGGCAGCATTCCCCATTCCCTTGGGGCAACGAAGGGAGGCTGCATACTCCCATATCAGCCTCTTAATTACCTCGTGTGGGTCGGAGAGATGTTATTGTCGGCCATCTTCCATTGCGCCCCCTGGCGGCCCCCCAGAACTTGGCTTTCAGTGGACCTGCTCTGTGTTCCCCTTGTGAGCTTTTGCCTGGCCAGAATGTGCTATTGATCTATACGATCTATACGATATACGATATCTTTATTGTCATTGTCCCTTGCGGAACAATGAAATTGAAAACTACATAAGACTACATTAAAACTACATAAAACTACCAGAAAACTACAGAAAACTACCAGAAAACTACATAAAACTACATAAAAGCTACATAAAACTGCTATAAAACTACATAAAACATTCAAAAACCCCTAAAAACTCTAAAACCCCATTTTAAAAAACACTATACTACAGAGACCCCTTATGCTGCGTTTAGAACCAGAATTGCATTAGTGTAGAAACTGTTTTTTTATAACCCTTTATAACCCTATACCTTCTTCCAGAAGGCAGAAGCTGAAAGAGATCATTTCCAGGGTGCGTACTATCATGTGCTATCTCTGCTGCTTTCTTATGGCACCTGGCAGCATAGATTTGATCTAAGGTGGGAAGAGTGCACCCAATAATTCTCTCTGCAGTCTTTACAACCCTGGATAGCATTATTTTTTCCCTGGCCGTGCAGCTCCCAAACCACACGCACAGACCATAAGTTAGTACGCTCTCCACAGTGCAATGGTAGAATGCCATCAACAGGTCCTTTGAGAGATTGTTTTTCCGGAGGATTCTCAGAAAATATAACCTCTGCTGTGCTCTCTTCACCAGGTCTTTGCTGTTCTCTCCCCAGGTTAGGTCGTCTCTCAACTCCATTCCCAGAAATCGAAACACTGAGACCTGTTCCACGCACTTCCCCTCAATAATAAGTGGCTGAATATTCAATTTACATTTCCTAAAGTCCACAATGATCTCTTTTGTTTTCTTTACGTTAAGCAGTAAGTTGTTTTTCCTGCACCACTCCCCCAACTGCTCAACTTCCTTCCTATAGGCCATCTCCCCCTCTCCAGCCGTAATTAAACCAACCACCGTTGTATCATCTGCGAACTTAATGATCTTATTACTGGGGTATTTGGGGGCACAGTCAGCTGTATAGAGCGTGTATAAAAGCAGGCTCAACACGCACCCCTGCGGCGTCCCCGTATTCGTGATGAGATCCGCAGAGACGTGGGAACCCAACCCGACCCTTTGGGAACGGTTTGATAGAAAGTCTAATATCCACCTGCACAAACATGGTGGAAGTCCCAGGTCTAATAATTTGGGCACCAATCTATGCGGAAGAATAGTATTAAATGCAGAACTAAGGTCTACAAATAACAGTCTCGCATAGTTTCCTTGCTTCTCCAAATGAGTCAGGACAGCATGTAAAGCCATTCCCACAGCATCCTCTGTGGATCTCTTTGCCTTGTACGCAAACTGGTAAGGGTCAAGCCCCACTGGCAGACAAGATAAGATGCACTTCCTCACCAGTTTTTCGAAACATTTCATTATAATGGGTGTCAGCGCCACAAGGCAAAAATCATTCCGACTGTCTATCTTTGATGTTTTTGGCAGGGGTATAAGGGTAGCGGATTTCAGACAGGGTGGAACAGTGGCTTGGGCCAGAGACTGGTTAAAAATCTTCATAAAGATTCCTGCCAGTTGGTCCGAACAATCTCTTAGCACCCTGCCAGCCACCCCATCCGGGCCCATAGCCTTCCTCGTGTTTACCTCCTTTAATATTCGTCTCACTTCTCCCTCTTCCACCCTGGCAGCATTTCCTGTAGGTAGTGACGCCAATAGCTCTGGCATCCCTGTTGGAGTTACTGTTGGTGTCACCTCAAATCGGGCAGAGAAGGTATTCAACTCTCCCACCAAGGAAGCAGTACTCTCTACCACTGATGAATTCCTTGATTTATAACCAGTCAGATGTTGGATTCCCTGCCACATTTGTCCAGTATCATGATTTCTCAGATGGTCCTCAATTTTTCCTCTGTACTCCGCCACCTGCTTGCTGTGGTGGAGAATGGATACAGGCTGTTTGGAGGATTAGGGTACAAGAAATTCTCAGACCGTGGGTTGAAAAACATTCACTCATCTTGGTTTTCAGCCCTGTAGAATGCTTCTTGCTGGGGGTTCATCTTCTGCATACTTGCCAACATTCCTCAGATGAAAATCAGGACATTTTTCATACCCATCCAACTCACCCTCCTCGAAAGACCATTTTTGGTCCCCTGCCCCCCGTCAGAAGAAGTCGAGTGCTGCCATTTCTAAACCAACAGGACTGACGACTTTCACCCTCCACTGTCCTGAGAAAACCTCTTAGTAGGGGAGGCACAAAAGGCACGTGCCGAATCCCAAGCCCACGGTCTTCCTCCGACCGTGTTTTTTTGCGGATCTCCGCCTCGCCGTGGCAGTCAGACCCTTCTGTCCAGAGAGCGATTTCCTCCGAGATGGAGGAAATCCGCCATTATCCAGACGCGCCAACCCGGAAGCTCACCGATAAACAAATTTTAGAAAGAGGCAAGATTAGACATGGATGCACCAAGCATATTTTAATAAATCCAGACTCCTTGTGCTCCATTCTGCTGCCCTCTGCCTCCCCCTCAGAGCCACTGCATCATCACAATAGTTCCCGGCAGACACATCCTCTCCTCCAGCAGCCGCTATGGAGGGGCAAGCGCTGGCTCATCCTTCTCCCCAAGCTCAGCAGGAGAGCATGCATTGTGGGACTGTCACTGGAGAATTGGGACACTTGGAGAACATGCATTTCTTCAAGATTAGTGTTCATTCTTGTTGCATTTTTGAATGGTATCATTATGAAATTTCAAACAGTAAGCAGTTCACTGCATTCCATTATAGATAAACCAATAAAATGTTATTTAGTAAGCAATGAACCCAGTTTCAATCCTACTTGCTCTTCCTTACAGGTCGGAGAGCATGTTTAGGTGAGAATCTTGCCAAAATGGAGCTCTTCCTCTTCTTTACAAGCCTCCTGCAGAGATTCACATTCCAGCTACCTCCTGGAACATCTGAAGATGACCTGGATCTTACCCCTGCTGTTGGGTTCACAACACCTCCCATGCCCCACCAACTCTGTGCTCTGCCACGTTCATAAGATGCAAAGTTCATGGGTTGCTTATCCTCCCTGTGTGTGCAATGCAAGCCTTTTTAAACACCCTTCTGAACCATGGACATTTTGGTTCATTAGATTTCCAGTCGGATTGGCCCATGATGTGTCACAAAATTAAGTGTTGCACACTTATGTTCTGCTTAATGTTTGTAGTAAACATTGTTAATTGTAGTGTTAATTGTAGTGCTTTAGTTCAGCCTAGGAATTTAATTTTGAAATTTATTTGATTCTGTTCAGGAAAAAAAATACCTACTATAATATATATACCAGTAATATATATAATCTATATATTTTGCGTCAAGCCACTTCATTCCTTTTATTTTATTGCATCATCATGTGATTCTATATGAAAGGCACTTTTAAAAACAAAGTTTTAAGCAATGGATGGTCAAAAAGGAGTAGTCAAATGCAGGTGCTTCTCCCCACTCTGATCAAGAGGCTCAGATTTTAACTGAGGGCCACAGGTATAGCAAGTCTACAGGTAAAAAAATAGATTAAGTCTTTCCATGTGAAAAAGTAAAGGGACCCCTGACCGTTAAGTCCAATGATAAATTCCACTGGTTTTTAAAATTTGCATCAGGAATCTGATTAAGAACATTGTCCCCAGATTTATCTATATTCTGAGAGGCCTTCCAGTTTTGATATCCAGATCATATTTCCAAAAGATAAACTCCCTGTTTAGGAAATGTCTTTGGGTCTTCGGATGATTTTACATAAATACAAAGCACCTTTGTATTTAAGTCTGTTAAAAAGATATGGAATACATTAGGCAATAAAAATAAATTTCATTCACTTTCAGATGCAAAACTTACTCTGTGGAGAAATTCTATTTTAAAAATTGGGGACGGGGGGGTATTATGGGAAAACTGGATGGGAGAAAGCACTGTTTTGGTTTCTTTGAATAAAGAGTTAACTTCCCTGGCACTGGTGGTGTTTTTATTGCTGACCTACACCTGCCTCCAGCTCCTGCCAGCTTATGAGGCCTGAAGGTCTCCACCTTCCCACTGCCCTGTAAGGCCCCTCCCCCAGCAGCCTACAGCTCCATCACCTTGCATCTCTTGACTCTGCCGTCTTCATTTCTCTCCATGTTCTGGGTGACCAGGGAGAAGGGAGCTGGTCGCAGCAGGAGGGGGAGACCCCTGGATGAGGCAGGCTGCATCATCTCTGTCCCCTGGCCCCTTCCTCTCCTGTCTGAACTGCTCTCTGCCCCAGCTTCTTCCTGCTCATGAAACCCTGTTACCTCTTCAGCTTCCAACACCTCCTCCTCCCAGTCAGCTCCCTCTTCTCCCACTGACCACTCATCCCACCACCAGTGCCCCGGCTCTGAACTTTCTCCCCCTGGGGGTTTCCCAGCTGCTGCCTCCCATCTCAGCCAGTCCAAGATACCTACCCACTTTGAACTTTTTATTTATTTACAGCCAAGTGGTGTGTAAATGTTAGGAAATAAATAAATAGGGCTCGGGTCCATCTTGCAGTCTCTTGTCATATCTTTCCCGACATTACGATGTTGTGCGCCCATGATGTCACATCTTGGGTGCAAGTTGGTGCTTCTGCTTTGGGCATAGAGATCAACCGGCAAAACTGGTTTCTTGTATTCACATGTTAACAAATGCCTTCAAATTGTCGCGAATTCTTCGCGGTGCTTTAGCAGAATGCTCAGAGTCCCAGGTTCTTCAGTGCAGTATTATTTATTGTGAGCTAAATATATACAAATATCTACAGAAGCAGTGCATACAGTCAGACAGAGTACCTGGCTGCACCTTAAAGCAAATGCGAAGACTCTTTCTCTCTTACTACACTCCTCTACACCACCACCATGACCTCTGGACATGTTTTCCTTTTAAACCAATGACAGCACATTACTGCTTAGTCATTCTGACCCAGTACCTCTATACAAGGTTTTGCATCAGCCTGTTGCATCAACTAGCAAACTCAAGCCTTCAGACTTACTTTCACAGCATTCTGTGAATCCCGACAAAATATCTCGAAGCATCATATTCCCAGTTAAATGTCCAAATATGAGCTAGTGGTAATGGCTTCACTTGGGAAATGCAACAACTGTACAAGCTGCAGAGACCTAAAAATAGTTTTTTATACAAGCAACTTATCTGTGAAACCCCTCATGATGAGCAAGTGGGCTTTTCAAATCCAGGGTTTGCACTCCCCTCCCTCTTCCTGTCAGTGGGGAATCCACGTCTGCCCACATCTGAAACAGTCCCCTCAAGTGTAGCATGTTGTTAAATCTGCGTACACAAGTAGCTAAGTCGTACACTCATACAATTATTCAGTTATTCACTTTAAGAAGACTGATTTCAAAAAGCTGAAGGAACTACTGGGTGAGATCCTATGGCCAGAAAGACTCAATAAGATGGTCCAAATTTCTACTGAAGTATCCTCACTGGACTCTTAACAAATATATTCCTCCCTGGGCCCACTAGAATTTCAGTGGTACCTCGGGTTACGAATGCTTCAAGTTACGTTTTGTTGGGTTACAAATAATTTTAACCCAGACGTGAATTTTCTGAGCTCTCGGAAGCCTCGCCCCTGCCAAGTCCCAACATCCATGGGGCCTACGCACGCCCCACAATTGGCCTCCAGCCGTGTGAGCTCTCCGAGGCCTCCACAAATGTCGGGAGCCAAGCCAATTGTGATTGTGGAAGAGGACCCTGAGCCCCCATCTAAACAATGACTCATCAGCGCAGGTAAGAAAAAAAATCACATTTTCATTTTGTACTGTTTTATTGATTTCAATTCTTGGTCAATGGCCTCGTTAGATAGTAAAATTTATGTAAAATTGCTGTTTTAGGGGTCGCTTTTCATCGTCTGGTTCCTGTTGAGTGTGTTTCATTTTTTAATTGAGTCCCTCGCTGCTAATCAGAGGCTTCCTGTTGAGTCTGCCAGCTATTGAGTCCCGAGCACCCACACAACACAGAAATTATAGTTGGAAGTCCTGTTTTTGCTATTTTTTTCCGTTTTGGTTGTCTGGCTTTTTCAATTTTTTGACGTGACTTTATTATATGGGACTGACTTGTGACTTCACTTTTGTGACTGTGGCTTGTGATTTCATATTTGTGACTTGTTTTTGTGACTGTGTGGAACCAAGTTCAGCTACTGGTTGATTGTGTGACTGCAGAAATGGATAAAAAAAAACCCCATTCAAACTGAATATCATCAGTTATTTTTTTTCATCTAAAATACTGTCTTATTTATTTTATAGTGCAAGTACATTGATTATTGCCTTCATTTTATGGATCAATGGTCTCGTTAGACAGTAAGATTCGTGTTAGGGCGTGTTTTTCATCGTCTGAAAAGGATCAATCCACTTTCTATTACTTTCAATGGGAAAGTCCACTTCAGATTAAGAATGCTTCAGGTTAAGAACGGACTTCCAGTACCAATTAAGTACTTAACCTGAGGTACCACTGGACCTGCTCTGATACCGTGGTAACCGCCTGTCAACACTTGAGCCTCCTGCCACCAGATGCAGAACAGCATGTGCTTAAAATGGCTGTAATCTGCCCAGGGACCTTATGGATCAAGAGCAACTATAAATAAAAGACATCATCATCAGCTAAACCACAATGTTGCACAAGCCAAGAGGAAGTATATCACACAAGTTTGTCTATGGAGCAAATAGTTCCAGAGATGACTGACAGAAGAGGGCCATGCTGCATAGTGCAGAAAATTGCACACACACACACACCAAAATATTTGTGCAGTATTTCCCCAAGAACATCTCCCTATGTTGCTGGCACCGGTATAATAATTAACTAAACTAGCTACGCACACATGGCGAATAGCAGAATATAGGCTATCTCAAAAATTTCTCACTAGTTCAATAATTACACAAGAGGATTTCTTAACAGTTGTTTGGGTTCCTTCCAACTCTCCAGTTCTGTGATTCTATAATGTTGTTTTAAAGCTGAACATTGGACTTCCCGAGAATTCAAAAGACGTTGAACGCTCTAGACGATGTTTTCATTTCGGGAAGAAAGCACCGCTGCTCAAGTAAGTACAAAGGGAATGCTGACTCATCAAGCGTAGCTTGCAACAAAATCTGGGGGAAAGTTCATTCCATTGAATGAAATGATTCATTAGACACAGTGCCTAGTATTTGCTGCTCATTTCAGCAAGCAGACATTGTCCGTGATCAAACTATGTTGTGACTTTCACAGTAATCGCTTCAGAAATTTGCTCACTGAAAAGAAATGGATTGGACTGAACAGATTCCAACATTGTTCCTGCTCATCCTTACAATTATATTCATTTGGAAATGGGGCAGTTTCTGGAATAGGAGCTCCAAAAATCTCCCACCAGGTCCGACACCTTTACCGCTTGTTGGGAATCTCCACATGATGGATCTGAAGAGACCTTACAGAACAATGTTAAAGGTAACGCTTTCTGTTCTTTCTGCATCGAGGCAAAGATTCTGTGGATCTTTTTAGGCCAGGTAGATGTCAGTGTTCCATCTCATAAATGCATATATGCAAAAATGATAAAACTATGTCAAGGATGGTTTATTCGTTTTTTTCTTCCTTTTTGTGTGTGATTGCTGTTATGGTTTAGGCTGATAGCTGATCTGTGCAGTGGAGGGACTGAGTCACTGGAGGAGGGGAATAGGAATGCCACAACCACCCTGGGAGCCTAGGGCTTGCTGATTAGAAGATCAGCAGTTCATATCCCCGCAACAGGGTGAGCTCCCGTTGCTCAGTCCCTGCTCCTGCCAACCTGGCAATTCAAAAGCACGTTAAAGTGCAAGTAGATAAATAAGTACCGTTCCGTAGGGACGGTAAACGGCGTTTCCATACGCTGCTCTGGTTCGCCAGAAGCGGCTTAGTCATGCTGGCCACATGACCCGGAAAACTGTCTGCAGACAAACACCAGCTCCCTTGGCCTGAAGCACGATGAGCACCGCAACCCCAGAGTCGTCCATAACTGGACTTAACAGTCAGGGGTCCCTTTACCTTTACCTTAACCAGCCTTATCCGCAAAAATTAGCTGCAAAATTATCGAACTTTTCAGTGTGAAGCCAGCACTTCTAAATGCATCATTTTAGAATCCACTCAAGTTTTCACAATTATCTTACGTGAAACAAAACAAAGCAATTATATTGCTGAATGTGGGCTTTTAAGTGTGCCCATGTCTGAAATTATGTTCTTATTGAGAATGTTCATCTGCACTGGAAGCAATCGCTGTTAAAAAAAAAAAAATCAAAGAGAACCGGATAACGTATAACACAAAATTAAGGGAAGAGGTGGGTCAACTACCGTATTTTTCGCTCCATAGGACGCACCTGACCAAATACACGCCAGGTTTTTAGAGCAGGAAAACAAGAAGAAAAATCTGACTAAAATGTTGTACTAAACTATTTCAAACAGCAAACTGGGTGGCTCCTGTCCGCTTTCCTGCTTTAAAGTGAGGCACAGTATACAATGAAGAGAATGGAAAAAGGGCAGACCTGGTGGTAGTATGGTTGCATTTTTTTTTGTAACATAAAATCATTCAATAAAAATTATTTTTTTGAAAAAGAGAATGTTCATCTCTTTGCAACACCCACAATTCCCATGATTCTTTGGGCAGGTGTAAAAAATTTTATTAGATTAAATCTAGGTCTCCAGGGTAATTTTATCTATAGTAGTAATAGTAGTAGTAGTAGTAGTAATAATAATAATAATAATAATAATAATAATAATAATAATAATAATAATTTATTTGTACCCCGCCCATCTGGCTGGGTTTCCCCAGCCACTCTGGGCAGCTTCCAACAAAGATGAAAAATACACTAAAATGTCACATATTAAAAACTTCCCTGCAGATGTCTTCTGAATGTCAGTTAGTTGTTTATCGCTTTGACATCTGATGGAAGGGCGTTCCACAGGGCGGGCGTTACTACCGAGAAGGCCCTCTACCTGGTTTCCTGTAACTTGGCCTCTCGCAGTGAGGGAACCTCCAGAAGGCCCTCAGAGCTGGACCAAAGGCAATATTGGAAAGCACTGGCACTCCTCGGGTGAAACATAGGAGCCTAATTATGAGCAGCCACAAGTGATAGCTCAGTTGGCTGAGCATGAGACTTTTAATCACAGGGTCGTGGGTTCGATCCCACGTTGGGCAAAAAGATTCCTACATTTCAGGGGGTTGGACTAGATGATCCTTGTGGTCCCTTCCAACTCTACAATTCTATGATTCTAACTTTCAATTTGTTAAAGAAGGAAAATTCACATCAGTTTTCAACATTATTTGTGATGAACAGTGCTTAGACATTTAAAGTTGATGAATTATACCATGCAATTATGTAAATGAAATCAGCTTTTATTTCAGATCTGTGACAGTATGTATGTATGTTTAGGGGGATTTATTTGATGTTTCTCTCTTTTGGCCATTGAACTCCAGTTGTCAAAAGAACATGGCCCCATCTTCCGCATCCAAATGGGATTCCAGAAAATGGTGGTGCTGACAGGGTATGAGACAGTCAAGGAGGCTCTGGTGAATCAGGCGGACGCATTTGCAGAGAGACCCACCATCCCAATTTTTGAGGACCATGCAAGAGGCTTTGGTGAGGCCTTTCCTTCTGTATAATAGCTTGTGCTGTTTGTGAAATTTAGGTATCATAGCAATATAGAATCTGTGCCAAAAGGTTCATAGAACTGATTCTTAGTTTCAATTATAGCATGGAGGACAGCCTGCCAATCGACCAGTGTAGCTGCAGCCATTGGATGGATAATGTCAGATGTCTTTGTCACTGCCAGCAAAGAGTAGTGTTGAGGGAATAGGAGAATCTGGTCATAAGATCATAGAATCATAGAATCATAGAGTTGGAAGAGACCACAAGGGCCATCGAGTCCAACCCCCTGCCAAGCAGGAAACACCATCAGAGCACTCCTGACATATGGTTGTCAAGCCTCTGCTTAAAGACCTCCAAAGAAGGAGACTCCACCACACTCCTTGGCAGCAAATTCCACTGTCGAACAGGTATTACTGTCAGGAAGTTCTTCCTAATGTTTAGATAGAATCTTCTTTCTTGTAGTTTGGATCCATTGCTCCGTGTCCGCTTCTCTGGAGCAGCAGAAAACAACCTTTCTCCCTCCTCTATGTGACATCCTTTTATATATTTGAACATGGCTATCATATCACCCCTTAACCTCCTCTTCTCCTGGCTAAACATGCCCAGCTCCCTTAGCCGTTCCTCATAAGGCATCGTTTCCAGGCCTTTGACCATTTTGGTTGCCCTCCTCTGTACACGTTCTAGTTTGTCAGTGTCCTTCTTGAACTGTGGTGCCCAGAACTGGACACAGTACTCCAGGTGAGGTCTGACCAGAGCAGAATACAGTGGCACTATTACTTCCCTTGATCTAGATGCTATACTCCTATTGATGCAGCCCAGAATTGCATTGGCTTTTTTAGCTGCCGCGTCACACTGTTGGCTCATGTCAAGTTTGGGGTCAACCAAGACTCCTAGATCCTTTTCACATGTACTGCTCTCAAGCCAGGTGTCACCCATCTTGTATTTGTGCCTCTCATTTTTTTTTGCCCAAGTGCAATACTTTACATTTCTCCCTATTAAAATTCATCTTGTTTGTTTTGGCCCAGTTCTTTAATCTGTCAAGGTCGTTTTGAAGTGTGATCCTGTCCTCTGGGGTGTTAGCCACCCCTCCCAGTTTGGTGTCATCTGCAAATTTGATCAGGATGCCTTTGAGTCCATCATCCAAGTCGTTGATAAAGATGTTGAATAAGACCGGGCCCAAGACAGAACCCTGTGGCACCCCACTAGTCACTCTGTACCGTTACAGCTGAAGGGCCGTAAACTGAAGAACCCCCTCTCCAATTGTGTTCTGAGGGTACAATCCATAGGGATATTGCTGAAGTTCTGCAGCGTGTGTGTCTTATCAGAGACCAGATGAGGGACCAGCTGAGAGGCATCCTCAGTTCCACAGAAGAAGGGTGAGATAAGCCAAAACATATTATTGTAGCCATGATAACTTGAAACTTGATCTCTGCTCTTCAGGTGTTGTTTTTTCACATGGTGAAAACTGGAAAGCGATGCGGCGGTTCTCACTAAGCACATTACGGGACTATGGCATGGGGAAAAGGTCATTAGAGGACAGAATTGTGGAAGAATGCAGTGTCCTGATTAAGACGTTTGAATCTTACCAAGGTGGGTTAGTGTTTCCCTCTACTCCTCCAGGGCAAAACAACACTCCATTAGATGCCCACAATATTGTGTTACATACATATTGCTAACTCTCAGAACTATAGTAACCAGGATTCCCTGTGAAGAAGTAACCAATCTGCAGTGTTCAGGTCAGTGTGAGGTAATGCTGGCCTCTGTCCCTCTTTCCTGTCCTCCCTCCTATGATCCCCTCTTTCATCTCTGCCTCCCAAAGGCTTGCACAGCTGTTTGTTGCAGCAGCCCTGGCTTCAAGCTCCCAAGGAGAGCGGAGAGGAGAAGAGGTTGAGGGAACACTTCATGAGGGAGGGTGTTTGAAAAAGGGTGAGAGGCCGCCGGCTCTGCAGGCAAGGGGTGACATAACTGGCTCCTGAGGCTTGGAGTGCATTAGCCTCACAGGAAAACCACAGAAAGAATGTAGCTGGTCAAGGGAGTCATGGTCTCAAAAAGGATGAAGACCTCTGCTTAGGTATATACTGCCCATGACTCTTTTTAGCATTGCTTAACTCAGATATCTTCACGTACACTAGAATTTAGGATCAGTTTCTAAAATAAATGTGCTCAATACATCGGTAGGAACCTAAGACAGAGAAGAGCTATTCTACTTGGTATTTCATCTGAGCATTGTTTAATATTTATGTATAGGACAACCATTTGAAACCGCCACAATTATGAATGCCGCTGTTGCCAATATCATAGTGTCCATCCTACTAAACAAGCGATTTGAATACGAAGACTCCACATTTAGAAAACTTCTGAAGTTGGTCAACGAAAATCTCCAGCTTTTGGGAAGCCCCTCTGTCATGGTAATCTAAGTTTTTCAAATGGAAAAGAAATAGTTGGTTGTATTCACATAATATTCAATGTGTGTTGCGTAAGATCCCAGGACAGCATTTTGCAGTTTTTAGGAGGGGAGAGGTATTGCATATTTGCAAGGGAAAGTATTAGTAGAAAGGAATTGCAATCTTCAGGTATTAAGGAAAGCAGAGAAATTAATACTCACCTTCCAAAGTAAAGGTATGTTGGCCAAATAATACAAATAATTATTCGGTTTAGATCAATCATCCTTCAGTTTTGAGCAGAAGTGACAAAGAGACATTAATTCTCCAGTTTCTAAAGATGAATGGAAGTGGTTATAATTTTCAAAGAGACAATTGTTGGAAATTCCCTGCTGTCCCTGCTGTTGCACCAC
This sequence comes from Podarcis tiliguerta, assembly GCF_965153285.1. Classification (NCBI taxonomy): domain Eukaryota; kingdom Metazoa; phylum Chordata; class Lepidosauria; order Squamata; family Lacertidae; genus Podarcis; species Podarcis tiliguerta. The sequence continues at coordinate 114,344,921 of NC_139536.1, read as the reverse complement.
TGCCAGCCATATCTCAGTTTTGCCCATGCCACCATGGCTGCTGCCACAGTGCCCTGTTTTGTGGCAGCACTGTGAGTGACACCATGGGTCTGTGGGGGACAGTGCCAGGGGCGCATTTTGCTGCCCCTGGGCTCTTCTGGTTGACCTCTGTCTAGGGGCTTGTCCACATCTGAGCAAACTGCTAATCCACAAGTACAAGGGGGCTCCATAACTGCAACAGCACATAAGAAAACGGCCTCCAGCCTTGGCCTCTAAGGGATATTTACTCAGCGTTGCTCCAACCCAAATACATTATTGTTCTGTGTCATTGTTTATTCCTCTGTGGAAGATGAGATATTTGGAGTACCACCTGAGAATTAAGCACTGGGCTTTTCTCTTTGTCATATTTTATCCTTACAGCTGTATAATATATTTCCTGCTCTTGGCTCGCTTTTGGGAGCCCGTAAAACTATCCTTCAAAACAAAGATGAGATGCATGCCTTCATAAATGCCACCTTCATAAAACACCTCAGAGATCTGGATGAAAATGACCAAAGGAGCTTGATTGATTCATTTCTTCTGAAACAGCAAGAGGTAATGGAGTCTTTTAAGCCTGCCAATATTTTTTTTAATAATAATATAAAGCTTTGGCTAATATCTGGAGTCTGTGACCTGATTGCTTGCAGGGCTGTTTTCCAGTGGGACTCCCGCTCCTCTCAAAAGACAAAGAAAAAAAACACCTTTGAGATACTGTAGCTCAGTTGGTTGGAACACGTTGCTGCATACGCCAAGGTTGCAGATTCGATCCTGTAAGGGACAGCTGCAGTCCTACACTGCACATGTTTGGAACAGATGATCCTCAGGGTCCTTCCAACTCTATGATTCCATGATTCCAAGACTAGTCCAACACGTCATGTTCCCCCTCCCCCCCAGTATTTCTCTTGCACCACACTCCTTTCTTCTGCCTGTGACATGCTTTCATGGAGAAAAGAGATTTGAGTGTGCTGGCTGTGTATGATTTTTCTACATTCCTAGACAGCTTCTCTGCTCTTTCCATTCCAGTGAGTGCCCTCCCAGCCCCTGCCTAGCTACTTTGATATCTGCACATGGAATTTACTAATTTCTTTTTTTTTTTTACACCCCAGGAGAAGGACAAGCCGAATGGATATTTTCACAATGAAAACCTAAGATCCCTTGTGAGTAACTTATTTGCTGCTGGCATGGAGACCACTTCTACCACACTGCGCTGGGGACTGTTACTAATGATGAAATATCCTGAAATTCAGAGTGAGTGCTTTTCATTAAGTTGGCTCCCATTACTCTAGCTAGCATATCTTTGATTCTAGTTATACATAACTAGAGTGGTGCCTCTGGTTACGTACATAATTCTTTCTGGATGTCCGTTCTTAACCTGAAACTGTTCTTAACCGGAAGCACTTCTTTAGCTAATGGGACCTCCCTCTGCCACTGCACCGCTGGAGCGCGATTTCTGTTCTCATCCTGAAGCAAAGTTCTTAACGCGAGGTACTATTTCTGGGTTAGCGGAGTCTGTAACCTGAAGCGTATGTAACCCGGGGTACCACTGTATCTGGGGCCCGGGAAGCTGGGGGGTTGAGCCCCACAATTTTCAATGAGGGAGATGCCCCCCCTCAATATTCCACAATCGGGTGGGCCCTGTTGGGCCTAGTTTCACTGTCTGAGATCACATATGTCAGCCCCCCCCAATGTTGGGTGTAACCATGCTGACTTTTGGTTCCTATATAACTATAAGCAAATTCTCAGGTGACTAGCATCTTCAACAACCTTGCCTTATATTGTGAGATTGTGCTCATAGATCAGGCAGTCCCATTGCATAATTAGCTGTCAGTTACTCCAGGAAATCTGAAGATATGAGTTGGTGGCAAACATATGCTTTAACAAAAAAATTCTCCCTCCACTGCCCCCAGAAAAGGTGCAAGAAGAAATTGCGAAGGTTATTGGATCTTCTCAACCAAGGATTGAGCACCGAACAAAAATGCCCTATGTAGATGCAGTGATCCATGAGATCCAGAGATTTTCTGACATTGTCCCCACAAATATTCCACATGCCACCACTGTGGATGTTACCCTCAAAGGCTACTTCATTCCAAAGGTAATCACTTTGATTAAACTGCATTCTTTGCTCAGTTGACTGCGATCAATTTCTTCATTAATTAGGACATTACACTTTAGGCTAAGAAGAAGAAGTGTTTGGATATGATATCGCGCTTTATCACTACCCAAAGGAGTCTCAAAGCTGCTAACGTTCTCCTTTCCCTTCCTCCCCCACAACAAACACTCTGTGAGGTGAGTGGGGCTGAGAGACTTCAGAGAAGTGTGATTGGCCCAAGATTATGAGTCCACCAGATTACGAGTCCACTGCTCTGAACCACTAGGAGCAGGCCCCACTGATCTCCTTGTAAAGTAGGGGGCCATTGCCCCCCTTGGGGCCCCTGTTGGAGCCCCAGTTCCCTAGTCTAGGCCTACTTGCTTCTGCCTTCCTCACTGCATACAGGTCTTTATTGAGTCATCCCAGAAAAGTTGGGCAAGGGGCTCAGTCAACTATTCTCTCGGCCCAATGATGACTGTTTAAGGAGATAATGGTATCTAATCTCTGGATTAGAATCCGGATTGTTTCTTGCTTTAAAAGAAAAGACATTGAGGACTATACTATAACGAGTCTCCTTCTTTGGAGGTCTTTAAGCAGAGGCTTGACAACCATATGTCAGGAGTGCTCTGATGGTGTTTCCTGCTTGGCAGGGGGTTGGACTTGTGGTCTCTTCCAACTCTATGATTCTATGATTTGCTTGACAGCCCATATCCATTTTTTAAATAACTCTTGCTTTTCCTTTGCAGGGGACTCAGATCATGCCACTACTGACCTCCGTGCTGCATGATGAATCTCAGTGGGAAAAGCCATACCAATTCTATCCTGAGCACTTTCTTGACTCTGAAGGAAAGTTCATAAAGAGAGATGCATTCATGCCTTTCTCTGCAGGTAACTCATTTTCTGTCTATTTATACCTATCCAATGTGAGCTTAATGAGCAGGCCATCCTAGTATATTAACATAAAATAAAACTTGGATGGAAGACACAATCCCAAACTGTCATTTAGAACTGGAATAAGATACGCAACATCATTCATTTTCTGTAGAGCCACTTCTGGGCCAGTGGCCAAATGGGACTCTTCAAGGCTCTCTAACCACCCTCAGAACTTCCCCCAGGCCTTGGCTTTCAGTGGACCTGCTCTGTGTTCCCCTCGTGGGCTTTTGCCTGGCCGGAATGTGTCATTGATCTATGATAATGCCACCTGCTTGCTGTGGTGGAGAATGGACACAGGCTGTTTGGAGGATTAGGGTACAAGAAACTCTCAGACCATGGGCTGAAAAACATTCACCATGAACCCAGTTTCAATCCTGCTTGCGCTTCCTTACAGGTCGGAGAGCATGTTTAGGTGAGAATCTTGCCAAAATGGAGCTCTTCCTCTTCTTTACAAGCCTCCTGCAGAGATTCACATTCCAGCTACCTCCTGGAACATCTGAAGATGACCTGGATCTTACCCCTGCTGTTGGGTTCACAACACCTCCCATGCCCCACCAACTCTGTGCTCTGCCACGTTCATAAGATGCAAAGTTCATGGGTTGCTTATCCTCCCTGTGTGTGCAATGCAAACCTCTTTTGAAACACCCTTCTGAACCATGGACATTTGGGTTCAGTAGACTTCCAGTCGGATTGGCCCATGATGTGTCACAAAACTTAAGTGTTGCACACTTATGTTCTGCTTAATGTTTGTAGTAAATACGATTCCGTGTTAATTGTAGTGCTTTAGTTCAGCCTGGGAATTAAATTTTGAAATTTACTTGAATCTGTTCAGAAAAAAATTTTCCTACTATAATCTATATACCGGTAATATATATAATCTACATATAATCTATATATTTTGTGTCAAGCCACTTCATTCCTTGTGTATTTTACTGCTTCATCATGTGGTTCTAAGTGAAGGGCACTTTTAAAAACAAAGATTTAAGTGATGGATGGTCAAAAAGGAGTAGTCAAACGCAGGTGCTTCTCCCCACTCTGATCAAGAGGCTCAGATTTTAACTGAGGGCCACAGGTATAGCAAGTCTACAGGTAACAAAATAGATTAAGTCTTTCCATGTGAAAAGAGCAATGATAAATTCCACTGGTTTTTAAAATTTACATCAGGAATTTGATTAAAAACATTAAAAACTTTCTGTGTAAAAATCCTGTTTTAAAAATTGGGGTGGGTATGGAAAAACTGGGTGGGAGATGCTGTGATCACTAGGCCTGCCCTATTTTGCTTTCTTTGAATAAAGAGTTAACTTCCCCGGCACTGGTGGTGTTTTTATTGCTGACCTACACCTGCCTCCAGCTCCTGCCAGCTTACGAGGACTGAAGGTCTCCACCTTCCCACTGCCCTCTAAGGCCCCTCCCCCAGCAGCCTTGCATCTCATGACTTTGCCATCTTCATTTCTCTCCATGTTCTGGTTGACCAGGGTGAAGAGAGCTGGTCGCAGCAGGAGGGGGAGACTCCCTGGATGAGTCAGGCTTCTCACTTCCCTCCACAACATGTACAGAAACAGTCTTCCTGACTGTTGGACCCAGTATTGGTCCAGTCTATTTAATTAACTAAACTAATGTCCTAGTGGTGGATTGTTTACATGAATAGCAAAAAGGGAGCTGGTCGCAGCAGGAGGGGGAGACTCCCCGGATGAGGCAAGCCTCATCATCTCTGTCTCCTGGCCCCCTTCCTCTCCTGTCTGAACTGTTCTCTGCCCCAGCTTCTTCCCACTCACGAAACCCTGTTATCTCTTCAGCTTCCAACACCTCCTCCTCCCAGTCAGCTCACTCTTCTCCCACTGACCACCCATCCCACCACCAGTGCCCCGACTCTGAACCTTCTCCCTCTGAACCTTCTCCCTCTGGGGGTTTCCCAGCTGCTGCCTCTCATCACAGCCAGTCCATGATACCTACCCACTTTGAGCTTCTTCTTTTTTTACAGCCAAGTGGTATATAAATGTTATGAAAGAAATAAATAGGGCTCGGGTCCATCTTGCAGTCTCTTGTCATATCTCTCCCGACATTGTGATGTTGTGCACTCCTGATGTCACATCTTGGGTGCAAGTTAGTCCCTCTGCTTCGGGCATAGAGATCAACTGACTTGTATTCACATGTTAACAAATGCCTTCAAATATCTCGAAGCATCATATTCCCAGTTAAATGTCCAAATATGAGCTAGTGATAATGGTTTCACTTGGGAAATACAACAACTGTACAAGCTGCAGAGACCTAAAAATAGTTTTTCATACAAGCAACTTATCTGTGAAGCCCCCTCATGCGGAGAGAGTGGGCTCTTCAAATCCAGGGTTTGCACTCCCCTACCAATTCCTGTCAGTGGGGAATCCACGTCTGCCCACATCTGAAACAGTCCCCTCAAGCGTAGCATGTTGTTCAATCTGCGTACACAAGTAGCTAAGTTGTACACTCATACAATTATTCACAGTTATTCACTTTAAGAAGGCTGTTTTCAAAAAGCTGAAAGTGAGATCCTATGGTCAGAAACACTCAATAAGATGGTCCAAATGCTGAAATTTCTTCTGAAGTATTGCTCACTGGACACTTAACATATATATTCCTCCCTGGGCCCACTAGAATTTCAGTGGTACCTCGGGTTACGAATGCTTCAAGTTAAGTTTTGTCGGGTTACAAATAATTTTAACCCAGACGTGAGTTTTCTGAGCTCTCGGAGGCCTCGCCCCTGCCAAGTCCCAACATCCGTGGGGCCTACGCATGCTCCACAATTGGCCTCCAGCCGTGGGAGCTCTCTGAGGCCTCCGCAAATGCCGGGAGCCAAGCCAATTGTGATTGTGGAAGAGGACCCTGAGCCCCCATCCAAACAATGACTATCATCAGCGCAGGTAAGGGAAAAAAAATCACATTTTCATTTTGTACTGTTTTATTGATTTCAATTTATGGATCAATGGCCCGTTAGATAGTAAAATTTATGTAAAATTGCTGTTTTAGGGGTCGCTTTTCATCGTCTGGTTCCTGTTGAGTGTGTTTCGTTTGTTAATTGAGTCCCTCACTGCTAATCAGAGGCTTCCTGTTGAGTCTGCCAGCTGTTGAGTCCCGAGCACCACAGAAATTATAGTTGGAGGTCCTGTTTTTGCTATTTTTTTGTGTGTTTTGGTTGTCTGGCTTTTTTGATTTTTTGACGTGACTTGTTCTTCATTTTATGGGACTGACTTGTGACTTCACTTTTGTGACTATGGCTTGTGATTTCATATTTGTGACTGGTTTTTGTGACTGTGTGGAACCAAGTTCAGCTGGTTGATTGTGTGACTGCAGAAATGGATAAAAGCCCCCCATCCAAACTGACTATCATCAGCTAATTTTTTTCATCTAAAGTGCTGTCTTATTTATTTTATAATGCAGTACATTGATTATTGTCTCCATTTTATGGATCAATGGTCTCGATAAACAGTAATATTCGTGTTAGATTGCTGTTTTAGGGTTGTTGTTTTTCATTTTCTGGAGCCGATCGATCCACTTTCCATTGCTTTCAATGGGAAAGTGCGCTTGAGGTTAAGAACGCTTTAGGTTAAGAACGGACTTCCGGAACCAATTAAGTGCTTAACCTGAGGTACCGCTGGACCTGCTCTGATACCGTGGTAACCGCCTGTCAACACCTGAGCCTCCTGCCACCAGATGCAGAACAGCATGTGCTTAAAATGGCTGTAATCTGCCCAGGGACCTTATGGATCAAGAGCAACTATAAATAAAAGACATCATCATCAGCTAAACCACAATGTTGCACAAGCCAAGAGGAAGTATATCACACAAGTTTGTCTATGGACCAAATAGTTCCAGAGACGACTGACAGAAGAGGGCCATGCTGCATGTTGTTGTTGTTGTTGTTTAGTCGTTCAGTCGTGTCCGACTCTTCATGATCCCATGGACCAGAGCACGCCAGGCACTCCTGTCTTCCCCTGCCACCCGCAGTTTGGAAAAATTGCACACACACCCCAAAATATTTGTGCAGTATTTCCCCAAGAACATCTCCCTATGTTGCTGGCACCAGTACATGCCGAATAACAGAATATTTGTAAAGAAGGAGCTAAGGGGGTTGGACTCGATGGCCCTTGTGGTCTCTTCCAACTCTATGATTCTATGATAAGGAGGTTCTGAGACTATCTCAAAAATTTCTCACTAGTTCAATAATTACACAAGAGGATTTCTTAACAGTTGTTTGGGTTCCTTCCAACTCACCAGTTCTGTGATTCTACAATGTTGTTTTAAGCCTGAACATTGGACATCCCAAGTATTCAAAAGAGGTTGAACCGGCTGAACGATGTTTTCATTTTGGGAAGAAAACACCCCTGCTCAAGTAAGTATAGAGGGATGTGGGTGGCGCTGTGGTCTAAACCACTGAGTCTCTTGGGCTTGCTGATTCGAAGTTCGGCAGTTCGAATCCCCATAAGAGGTGAGCTCCCGTTCCTCTGACCCAACTCCTGCCAACCTACCGGCTCAAAAGCATGCCAGTGCAAGTAGATAAATAGGTACCACTGTGGAGGGAAGATAAACGGCATTTCCGTGCACTCTGGCACTTGTCATGGTGCTCTGTGCACCAGTAGCAGTTTAGTCCTGCTGGCCACATGACCCGGAAAACTGTCTGTGGACAAACGCCAGCTCCTCGGCCTGAAAGCGAGATGAGTGGCGCAACCCCATAGTCGCCTTTGACTGGACTTAACCATCCAGGGGTCCTTTTCTGTACTTTTAAAGGGAAAGCTAAATCATCAAGCGTAGATTGCAATATAGTCTGGGGGAAAGTGGAAGGCATTCCATTGAATGAAATGATTCACTAGAGACAGTGCCTAGGATGATAAATTTGCTGCTCATTTCAGCCAGCGGACATTGTCCGTGATCAAACTATGTTGTGACTTTCACAGTAATCGCTTCAGAAATTTGCTCACTGAAAAGAAATGGATTGGACTGAACAGATTCCAACATTGTTCCTGCTCATCCTTACGATTATATTCATTTGGAAATGGGGCAGTTTCTGGAATAGGAGCTCCAAAAATCTCCCACCAGGTCCGACACCTTTACCACTTGTTGGGAATCTCCACATGATGGATCTGAAGAGACCTTACAGAACAATGTTAAAGGTAACGTTTTCTGTTCTTTCTGCAGCAAGGCAAAGATTCTGTGGATCTTTTTAGGCCAGGTAGATGTCAGTGTTCCATCTCATATATGCAGATATGCAAAAATGATAAAACTATGTCAAGTATGGCTTATTCCTTTTTTTTCTTCCTTTTTGTGTGTGACTGCTGTTATGGTTTAGGCTGATAGTTGATCTGTGCAGTGGAGGGACTGGGTGACTGGAGGAGGGGAATAGGAATGCCACAACCAGCCTGTGATATGGGTGACGCTGTGGTCTAAACCACAGAGCCTAGGGCTTGCCAATTAGAAGATCAGCAGTTCATATCCCCGCAACAGGGTGAGCTCCCGTTCCGCCGTTCCGCCAGATAGGTACCGTTCCACCAGGACGGTACCGTTCCGCCAGGACTGTAAACGGCATTTCCATGCACTGCTCTGGTTCGCCAGAAGCAGCTTAGTCATGCTGGCCACATGACCCGGAAAACTGTCTGCAGACAAAAGCCGGCTCCCTCAGCCAGTAAAGCGAGATGAGCACCGCAACCCCAGAGTCGTCCATAACTGGACTTAACAGTCAGGGATCCCTTTCCCTTTACCTTAACCAGCCTTATCCGCAAAAAATAGCTGCAAAATTATCGAACTTTTCAGTGTGAAGCCAGCACTTCTAAATACATCATTTAAGAATCCACTCAAGTTTTCACAATTATCTTACGTGAAACAAAACAAAGCAATTATATTGCTGAATGTGGGCTTTTAAGTGTGCCTATGTATGAAATTATGTTCTTATTGAGAATGTTCATCTGCACTGGAAGCAATCGCTGTTAAAAAACAACAACATCAAAGAGAACTGGATAACGTATAAGACAATATTAAGGGAAGAAGTGGGTCAACTACCGTATTTTTCGCTCCATAGGACACACCTGACCAAAAGATGCACCAAGTTTTTATTTCAGATCTGTGACAGTATGTATGTATGTAAGTATGTTTAGGGGGATTTATTTGATGCTTCTCTCTTTTGGTCATTGAACTCCAGTTGTCAAAAGAACATGGCCCCATCTTCCGCATCCAAATGGGATTCCAGAAAATGGTGGTGCTGACAGGGTATGAGACAGTCAAGGAGGCTCTGGTGAATCAGGCGGACGCATTTGCAGAGAGACCCCTCATCCCAATTTTTGAGGAGTTTACAAGGGGCTTTGGTGAGGTCTTTCCTTCTGTATAATAGCTTGTGCTGTTTGTGAAATTTAGGTATCATAGCAATATAGAATCTGTGCCAAAAGGTTCATAGTTTCGATTAGATTGTTAGTTTCGATTATAGCTTGGAGGACAGCCTGCCAATTGACCAGTGTAGCTGCAGCCATTGGATGGATAACGTCAGATGTCTTTGTCACTGCCAGCAAAAGAGTAGTGTTGAGGGAATAGGAGAATCTGGTCATAAGATAATGTACCATTACAGCTGAAGGGCCGTAAACTGGAGAACCCTCTCTCCAATTGTGTTCTGAGGGTACAACCCATAGGGATATTACTGATGTTCTGCAGCGTGTGTGTCTTATCAGAGACCAGATGAGAGGCATCCTCAGTTCCACAGAAGAAGGGTGAGATAAGCCCAAACATATTATTGTGGCCATGATAACTTGAAACTTGATCTCTGCTCTTCAGGTGTCGTTTTTTCACATGGTGAAAACTGGAAAGCGATGCGGCGGTTCTCACTAAGCACATTACGGGACTATGGCATGGGGAAAAGGTCCATAGAGGATAGAATTGTGGAAGAATGCAGTGTCCTGATTAAGACATTTGAATCTTACCAAGGTGGGTTAGTGTTTCCCTCTCCTGCTCCAGGGCAAAACAACACTACATTAGATGCCCAGAATATTGTGTTGTATACATATTGCTAACTCTCAGAATTATAGTAACCAGGATTCCCTATGAAGGAGTAACCAATCTGCAGTGTTCAGGTCAGTGTGAGATAATGCTGGCCTCTGTCCCTCTTTCCTTTCCTCCCTCCTCAGATGCCCTTACACATCTAGACCTCCCAAAGGCTTGCACAGCTGTTTGTTGCAGCAGCCCTGGCTACAAGAACCCCAGGTGAAGGGTGCCTTTAGGGCAGGCTAGGGGGTTGCCAGGAGCTGATGTGGTTCAGCCAGTCCACCAGCCCTTGATGTTGGGAATGGACAGGCAAGTGGGAGGCTGGACAGGCAGGCACTGCACTGGCCTTTATTGTGCTTGCTGTGTGCAAGGCCTGCCTGGGAGCTGAGTGTACAGTGCCGAAAGGAGCCTTTTCCCCATTCAGGCCTGGTGGCACCCACTGCTACCACTGCTGCCTCCCAAGGCATGTAAAGGTGCTGGCTTCACATTCACCTTCGTCCTGTCTCCGTCAGGCCACTAAGGCTGGGGCATTGTCTTCCTAGGCCCTTGTGGGGCAGCATGAGGAGGCACCTCTCTTTGGGGCAGGGGGTGGCTCAGAAACCAGGGGTGGCTGTGGCGGCTGCCTAGAGGACTCCCACGGAGAGCAGAGAGGAGAAGAGGTTGAGGGAACACTTCATGAGGGAGGGTGTTTGAAAAAGGGTGAGAGGCTGCTGGCTCTGCAGGCAAGGGGTGACATAATTGGCTCCTGAGGCTTGGAGTGCATTTGCCCCACATGAAAACCACAGAAAGAAAGTAGCTGGTCAAGGGAGTCATGGACTCAAAAAGGATGAAGACCTCTGCTTAGGTATATTCTGCCCATGACTCTTTTTAGCGTTTCTTAACTCAGATATCTTCAAGTACACCAGCATGTAGGATCAGTTTCTAAGATAAATGTGCTCAATACATCGGTAGGAACCTAAGACAGAGAAGAGCTATTCTAATTGGTATTTTATCTGAACATCGTTTAATATTTATGTATAGGACAACCATTTGAAACCGCCACAATTATGAATGCCGCTGTTGCCAATATCATAGTGTCCATCCTACTAAACAAGCGATTTGAATACGAAGACTCCACATTTAGAAAACTTCTGAAGTTGGTCAACGAAAATGTCCGGCTTTTTGGAAGCCCCTCTGTCATGGTAATCTAAGCTTTTTCAAATGGAAAAGAAATAGTTGGTTGTATTCACAGAATACTCAATGTGTGTGCAATTCCATATTGTTCAGGCTTCACTGCAAAACACATCTTGAGAAATATGAGTTGCGTAAGATCCCAGGACAGCATTTCCTTCCAAAGGTCCTCACTCAGTTGTCTTTGTGCAGTTTTGTTTTTTTTTTCCAAGTAAATTTTTATTATTGCTCATTTATACATAAGAACAAATACAAAATTTATACCATAACTTGCGCGTATCACATCAAATCAACAAATAAAAAATACAACACAAAATTCTTTTAGGCTCTGCCAAGCCGTAGACTTCCTTCCACACTTTTGGTAAGTATCAGATAAATTTGTATTCACGTATTTTATCGTTTTAATCCTGTATCATTTACTGTTAGAGTTAATTAAGCCCCGCCAGTGTCATCTGAAAATTAGTTCCAAGATAAGTCAAATATTTATTCCAGTTGTCATGAAATTTCTGTTCGTCTTGATCCCTTAATCTTCCTGTTATTCTAGCGAGCTCGGCATAATTTATCAACTTAACCTGCCAATCACTTATACTGGGTATAACTTCTGTTTTCCAGTTTTGCGCTAACAAGATTCTTGCGGCTGTAGTGGCATATAAGAATAGTATCTTATCTTCTTTTTTAATTTCTTTACCCATCATTCCTAACAGAAAGGCTTCAGGCTTTTTGGGGAAAGTATATTTGAAAAAAAAAATTAAGTTCATTGTAAATCATTTCCCAAAAGCCCTTCACCTTACTGCATGCCCACCACATGTGGTAGAGGTCTCCCTCTGCCTCTCCACATTTCCAACATTTCTTATTTTTCAGCCTATAGATTTTGGCTAACTTCACTGGTGTATGGTACCATCTATATATCATTTTCCATAGATTTTCCTTTAGTACCGTACACGCCGTGAACTTCATATTGATGTTCCACAGTTCCAGCCACTTCTCAAACTCAATATTATACCCAATATCCACTGCCCATTTAGTCATAGCCTCCTTCACCTCCTCGTCTTTTGTGTACCACTCCAGTAAAATATCATATGTCTTAGCCAATATTTTATTTTTACCTTCTATGATTTCTATACTAAATTTAGATTTTTTATCTTCAAACCCTAGGTTCTTTTTATCTTCTTTCAACAAATCATTTACCTGGTGGTATTGTATCCACCCAGTAAATGAATTTTTTATCTCTTCATATGGTCTGATCATATGCCTTGATCAGTTTTCCGTATATGTTCTTCATAGGTGGCATTCTTCCCTTCCATATTGGTTTTTTTAACCGTTAGGACCTCTATTGGCGAGATCCACCAGGGTGTCTTCCTTTCCAGCAAGTTTTTATTTCTCTCCCATGCTTGAAATATTGGTCCTCTGAAAACATGGTTCAGGAAGCTTCTATGTGCCTTCACCTTTCCGTACCATAAGCGCGCGTGCCACCTGAACCTATTGTCGAAGCCCTCCAAGTCCAATTGCAATCTTCAGGTATTAAGGAAAGCAGAGAAATTAATACTCACCTTCCAAAGTAAAGGTATATTGGCCAAATAATACAAATAATTATTCGGTTTAGATCAATCATCCTTCACTTTTGAGCAGAAGTGACAAAGAGACATTAATTCTCCAGTTACTAAAGATGAATGGAAGTGGTTATAATTTTCAAAGAGACAATTGTTGGAAATTCAGAAATATAGGAGCAGCTATTTTACACATATATTTTGGACTTGTTGTAAGATTAAAAGCTTTTGGTTATAAATTAAATTATTGGTACCAATATGATTTTAATACCCAAATACATTTGATTTGGAAAGGCATAGCAAGCAAGGGAGATTTTGGACATTGCAACTGTTATAACCACTACAGCAAGACTAGGCAAAGCTAAATATATGTATAAATGTATATATGTATAAAACACATGGGATGCAGCATTGTTAACACAACTTAAAAGTCTTAAAGGAGATATTGAAAGAAGGACCCCAAATAAATTTATTTTTAAAAAGCAAATATAAAATTTCAAGACAATATTCACACCAATTATTATTTTCATTCATATAATTGGATATTCTGCTTAAAATATAATAGTTAGATAACTCAAACCATAACTGACGTTTTGTATATTGTATGCATGATCTTATGAAATTATATATAGTTGAAATATTTTATTTCTTTTGTAATTTCATCTTTTTTAAAAAATAAAGGTGGTTTTTTTAATATACACGACCCCATATCTATCCGTTGGGGACTCCACTTCAACATCCTTCTATTGGGAGAATGTCTGTCTATTCCTTATCAAAATAATATTTATTCCAATTTTCACAAATACAGAAAAAATTGAAAAAGACAAAATACAGTAAAATAAGGGGGGGGGAAACAAGTATAGAAAAAAATTAAAAATACATTAAAAAACCCACCTCCACCCCACCAACAAGAGAAAAAAGCAAAAACATTTAAAAAAGAAACACTTCCACTTTTCAGAATTCCATCCTTCAATAACTTATTTCCTCGACCTCCTCCCACCTCCCTTTTTGTATTCCAATTACTAATTAAGTCAGCAAATCTTTCCATCGTTCACTGCTTACTCACTTATTTATCTTAATCCATTTAAACCTTATCCTCCCATCAACATCTAAAAGATTATCTATACTCCAATCTAATAAAAAAGAGAAAAGAGAAAAACCTTAAATCTTATACCCTTAAATCCTAAAATCTCAAATCCTTATTGTATTTTCACTAAAGTCATATAAATTCATTCCACCATCTCCCAACTTTCCTTAATTGTACAATATTATACTAAATGCTGTTTTTAAAAAATTCCCAATTTTTCCCCACCATCTCTTCCCCCTGGTTTCGGATTTTATCAGTCTTTTCTGCTAATTTTATCAGTCTTTTCTGTCAGTTCCATTAATTCCATCAACCTGGTGCTCTTATGTCCGAGGCTCTTAACTCTTCTCCCTGTTCTGTCTGCGGATTTCTTTCAGTAACTAAAATTAAATCCCAAAGGGCTTTTTTCTCGGCAGCTCCTTTATTCAATTTCAACATGATTACCCATACTCCATGTTCAAAATTGTAATCCAAGAGGTATTCCAAAGCATACTCCACAGTCTCTTTGAGGTTACGGAACTCCACTTTTCCAAGCTTTCCCGCAGTACCACCCTCCAACAGAAAGTCCATCCATCTTGCCTTATTCAGTCCAAGTGGGGCACTGCCTCTCCAATTCTGACTTTCAAAGTCCATAACCTCGAACTTCAATTTATATCCATCAATTTGATTCACTGAGGCCAAAGCCTCCACTTGAGTTTCATCTTGCAGAGACAAAACAGGTTGTTTTGGTTGTTCCATCCTCTTCTCCAATGCTTGCCATTTCGAAGTTGGTTCCACATCCCGAACAGCGCCTGTTGAATTACTCACTTTCTGTTCCAAGACAGATACATTCTGTTCCAAGTCAGAAACACTTTGTTCAAAAGTGTCCACTGTCTTTATCAATTGCTCCAACAGAGCAGTTATTTTATCAGACATGTTCCCAAGAACTTCTTGTTTTTCCAGTATTATCTTAAGATTCTTCAAGGCCACTTATTTCTCAGCCTCCATTCTTTGGTGGAATTTTCCGCCTCACAAATTGTCAGGGAACTGCCATCGGAAGGACAGGAGGTGCAAGGGCTCTCTGAGGTTGAGAGAGACGCAGCAGCGGAAGAGGGAACCAGTAGGGGGAGAGCAGGAACTTCAAGGGAAGGTGAGTCGGAGGAATGGCTCAGAGACGCTTCCAGCGAAAACAGCGGGGAGGTCTCAGGACCTCCTATAGGGACACCCATTCCTCGCCGGAAACTGTCACGCCGAGAGTCCAGAAGACGTGTTTCCGTTAAGGAGCTTTTATGTTGGAAACGATTCCGAAAGCAACCACTTTCGGATTCTGCTAGCGATTGACGCAGCCATGCTGGAAGGGCTCCATCACAGGCAGAGGTTTGAGAACTTGATCAAACTCTGAGGGACTTGCAGTTTACGCACAAGCAGCTCTTCATCCCATCACAGCAATCCGAAAGTCACCGAAAGCTAGCTTGTGACAGGGAGAGGCATCATGAGCGAACCAGCCGGAACCGGAGGAGCAGGAGCAGCTGGAGGAGGTCCAAGCCTGGAGGAAAGGTACAGAGCGTTGGAGATCCAGCTTGCCTTGCAAACGGCGAGGCTGGAGGAGAGGAGGGCTCAGGATGCAGAAAAGGGGAAGGAGAAAACCACCCCGCTCACCAGAAAGATGCCAGGATTGGTGCAGAAATTCGGGGGGGACCCCAGAAACTATCATGCCTTTAGAACAGAGATGCAATACGCTCTCAACCTGCAGTTTGATGACTTCCCCGATGAGGAATCGCGAGTGGCTTTTGTAATTAGCCATCTCGAATCAGGGGCGAAGGAGTGGGTTAGACCCCTGATGGCAGCGAATAATGAGATCCTAAAGGACACGATGAAGTTTTTTCGTGCCATGGACCTGATGTTTTCCAGCGACATTGAGCAGGGGGTGGTGCGAAGACAGTTAATGGCTTGCAAACAGGGGAGCCGGTCTGTCCGTGAGTACTGGACTGAGTTTACTATGTTGATTCATAGATTGGGGTGGGACCTATCGGCGGAACCCATTCAGATGCTTTTCGAAGAGGGGCTCTCTTCGTCCCTTAAAGATGAACTTTCCCGGGCCCCCAGGGCGGAGTCTATGGACCAGCTGACTAAATCCGCACTGGCCATAGGAGCGCGCCAGGAAGCGAGGGCTTTGGAAAGGCGGGAAGGGAAAGGAGAACGTTGGAGGGAGCTCCGCATTCCAGACATTCCAGAGCCGCCTTTCCCGCCGGCAGAGCCGATGGAAGTTGGAACAGCGCGGGCGCGCGCAGTTTCAAACCTCAATGAAGGGCGGAAGAAGGAGGGAAAGAGCGCCAAGAAATGTTATCTCTGCCAACAGCCAGGACACTTTGCCAGAGTCTGTCCACAAAGAAAGGAATGGCAAGGGATGGCAGGAGCTGTTGGGGGAGAAGAGGAGGAAAGCAAGGAGCAAGTAAAAGCCAACGCCTGGCTGCCACCGTCGGGGCACAGCAGCCAGGCCAAAAAGCAGTGAAAGTGCCCACGCCAGAACCTCCCAGACCTGCTTTAGTGATAGAGGTGTTGCTAGAGCTGCCAAACGGACACCCACTACAGATCAAGGCGCTTTTGGATTCAGGCAGCTCCTGTAATTTCATGAGTAAGGAGTTTGCAGCTGAGCACCAGATACAGACCATCCCCTTAAGTAACCCCCTGCAGGTGACCACGATTGACGGCAGAGAGCTGTTGGGAGGAGAAGTGAACCAACAGACAGTCCCCATGATAATGAGGGTGGCAAGGCACACCGAAAGGATAGCGTTTAATGTGGCCACCTTGGGAGGAGCTCCCATCATTTTGGGGATGAGCTGGCTGGCGCTACACGATCCGCTAGTGGGCTGGCATCAGAGGGTGGTCTCCTTTGGGTCAGCGCATTGCCTAGAACACTGCAAGCAGGGGAAGGTTCCAGGAGGAGCCAGACTCACCCTAGCCGGGATGGAGGTAATGAATAAAGGGAAGGTGCCTCCGCAATACGCAGATCTAAGCAACGTATTTAGTGAAAGGGAAGCGGACAAACTGCCGCCGCATAGACCCTTTGACTGTCAAATCAACCTACTCCCTGGGGCTCAACTCCCAGTGGGCAAGCTGTACACCATGTCAGACAGGGAGATGCAGGAGTTGAGGGAGTTCATTGACAAAAACCTGAAGCGAGGTTTCATCAGAGAGTCCCGAGCGGTGGGGGGCAGTCCAGTGTTTTTTGTGGACAAAAAGAACACAGATAAGCCGAGACTTGTAGTGGACTTCAGGGCCCTAAATGCCGTGTCGGAACCCCTGGCTTTTCCTATGCCCCGAATTGATGACATTCTGACCAGGGTGAGGAAGGGGAAGATTTTTACAAAACTGGACCTGCGGGGGGCGTACAACCTGATACGCATAAGGAAGGGGGATGAATGGAAGACCACCATGTTCACCCCTTTGGGAGCATTTGAATACCTCGTCATGCCCTTCGGTCTCCAAGCAGGCTCAGCATGTTTTCAAAGTTTTATGAACCACGTCTTGGGACCTTTGCTCTACAAGAATTGTGTGGCCTTTTTAGATGACGTGTTGGTGTATTCGGAAGATGAAGAGCAGCATGTGAGGGACGTGCGAGAAGTGTTGGGCCGGCTACAAGCCAATCAGCTGTGGGTGAAACTGGAGAAGTGCCAGTTTCATACCAAGGAGGTGGAATTCCTGGGGTACCGCTTGTCAGACAAAGGATTGGCCATGGATCCAGGCAAGGTCCAAGCGGTACTGGAATGGAAGACACCGAAGACCAAGAAGGATGTGCAAAGATTCCTGGGGTTTGGGAACTTTTATCAGAAGTTCATCAAGAACTTTGCACACTTGACGGCGCCCATCACCGACTGCCTCAGTAGCAAGAAGAAATTTGTTTGGACGGCGGAGGCGGAGCGAGCATTTGAAGAACTGAAAAGGGCTTTCGCCTCGGAAGAACAACTTCTGCATGTGGACTTACGGAAACCCATGAGAGTGGAGACAGACGCGTCTGACCGGGCGGTAGGGGCGGTACTTCTTCAACCGGGAAGGAATACGTCGGAGTGGAGACCGTGCGCCTTCTTCTCGAGGAAGCTGAATAAGTCCGAGCGGAACTACACGGTGTATGACAGGGAGCTACTCGCCATTCACGAAGCGTTCCGGAGGTGGAGACATTTGTTAATTGGGGCACAACACAAGGTGCAAGTGTGCACCGACCACAAGAATTTGGAGTATTGGAGAACGGCTCGAGTACTCAACCAACGACAAGTGAGATGGGCACAGGAATTCTCCAAATTCCACTTTGAAATTTGTTATGTGCCAGGCCCAGAAAACGTCAGGGCGGACGCTCTCTCACGCAAACCAGAGTATTTGGAGGGGGAGGGGGCAATCGAAGAAAGACATGTCATCCCTGAGGACCGGTGGGTGTGTGGGGCGGCGCTGGTGGGGCGACGAGAACTGGTAGAGGAAACGGAAAATGATGAGTATGCCCAGGATAAGCTCAGAGGTCTCAGGGGAGAGGGTGAGAGTCCCGAAGGTTTTGAGGAAAGAAATGGGGCATTGTATTACAAAGGGGCACTGTATATACCAGGAGGTGAATTGAGGGGAAGAGTACTCAAGCAGTTGCACGATAGCCCCACAGCGGGACATTTTGGACAACACAAGACCATGTGGATGGTTACCAGGGAATTTTGGTGGCCCAAGGTGAGGGAAGACGTAAAGGAGTATGTAAGACGGTGTGACCAATGTCAGAGAGCCAAGGGGGAAAGAAGGGCGCCGGCAGGGTTATTAGAACCATTACCCACACCAGAACGGCCTTGGGAAGGGGTATCAATAGATTTTATGACGGATCTGCCAAAATCCAAGGGGAAAACAGCCATCATGGTAGTAGTAGACCTGTTAACCAAGATGTGCCACTTTGTAGCATGCTCACATGCAGTCACAGCGGAAGAAACAGCTAAGTTGTTTGTAGAACACATCTTTAGGCTGCACGGCGCCCCCTTGAGGGTGATCTCAGACCGCGGCAAACAATTTACTTCCAGGTTCTGGAGGAAGCTCATGAGCTTACTGCACGTGGAAGTCAATTTTTCGACGGCCCGGCACCCTGAAACCAACGGGCAGGCGGAAAGAGCAAATGGCATCCTCCAACAATATCTGAGGTGTTATGTCAATGACAGAGAGAACGATTGGGTCGAAAAGTTGGCACTGGCAGAATTTGCCTACAACAATGCGGAGCATGTGTCTACAGGGATGAGCCCCTTTTTGGCTAATTACGGGTGTCACCCCAGGGCTTTTCCAGGGGAGGGAGGCGAGAGATGGAGCGTCCCAGCGGCCGAAAATTTTGTAGAGGAGATGGAAGCGATCCATCGTCAGCTCCAGCTCAACTTAGAAAGGGCCAAGGCTCAATATAAGAAGCAGGCAGACAAAAACAGAAGGGAAGGTGAAACCATAAGGGTGGGGGATCAGGTGTGGCTGTCAACCCAAGGGTTGCCGTTCAAAGGGGGTTGTAAAAAATTAAGACCCAAGAGATTGGGACCCTTTGAGGTCATTCAGCAGGTCAACCCAGTGGCTTTCAAACTCCGGTTACCCAGCCACATGAAATTGCACCCAGTGTTCCACAGGTCGTTACTGTCACCGTACAGGGGGGGACGTGAAGGGGAGGACACCAGGGGACCACCCTTGGAAGAAAGGGAAAGAAGCAACCATGTAGCGGAAATCCTCGATTCTAGGTGGAAGGGAAATCAGGTGGAGTATTTGGTGGCGTGGGAAGGGGAACCGGAGTCAGAAAACACCTGGGTGACTGCAGGGGAGGTCAATGACGAGGTTTTAACAGAAACGTTCCACCAAAGATTCCCGAGGAAACCACAGCCGGTAGCAAGGTTTAGGAGGGAGTATTTCGGCACCACCGACGAGGAAGAGGAACTGGAAGGATTCGCGGAGTCGGAGTTGGAAGAGGGAATGGACTCCGATGACGAGGAGTATCGAGAGACCAGGAACAGCAACAAGTGGAGGAAGGTGTTCGAAACCTCGGACGATGAGGAAGGTTCTTTCAGGGGTTTTACCTCCTCACAACCCGTAGGGAAGGAGACGGGAGGGGGTGAAGGGGGCCCTGGAGGGGAGGTGGATGTCAGGGAACTGCCATCGGAAGGACAGGAGGTGCAAGGGCTCTCTGAGGTTGAGAGAGACGCAGCAGCGGAAGAGGGAACCAGTAGGGGGAGAGCAGGAACTTCAAGGGAAGGTGAGTCGGAGGAATGGCTCAGAGACGCTTCCAGCGAAAACAGCGGGGAGGTCTCAGGACCTCCTATAGGGACACCCATTCCTCGCCGGAAACTGTCACGCCGAGAGTCCAGAAGACGTGTTTCCGTTAAGGAGCTTTTATGTTGGAAACGATTCCGAAAGCAACCACTTTCGGATTCTGCTAGCGATTGACGCAGCCATGCTGGAAGGGCTCCGTCACAGGCAGAGGTTTGAGAACTTGATCAAACTCTGAGGGACTTGCAGTTTACGCACAAGCAGCTCTTCATCCCATCACACAAATGTAACAGTCGCAACAGTTTCTGAAGCTCCCTCTATCGGCAACAGTTTCTATTTTTTGTTATTTTCAATTCAGAATTCAGTAACAAAATTACAGATCAGCTCTTCTTCTTTTTAAGTACCACAAAATCAATACGAAAAGATATATATCTCTATTCAACCGTCCATCAAGATGTGATCCATTCCCCGTTATTATTTTTTCAAATCATAAAGCCTTTTGACAGCCCAATCCCAGGCTTGAGACAGTGGTAAATTAAATCGTCTTCCTCACTGTCCTGCAGGTTTGAATCGTCCACAAAAGAATTCCCCCCTCTTCCCCTGCTTCCAAGGGGGTGTTCAATGTCTTAAATGGTGAAAATTAATACTTTACAGAATACTTTTCCCAGGCTTCAGCTTACGGCGGCTTTGCTTTAATCTTTTTACAAAACGGAAGGTGGACTTCCTGTTTAGACCTTCACGTTCAAATGCCAAATTAAAATATTTAGTAATCCAATTTTTAATTTACTTACGAATATTTACTTAAAGTCCAAATGTCCACAGGAAAAGTTGGCGCTTTCTGGCAACAGCTATGCGGCTTCACTCCTTGAAAGTAGCGGTTGATTCGATGTACCCCGCCGCACACCCCACGTCGCTCCGGAGCCCCGAAAGCGGGACTCCCCGCGAGTAGGGGAGGCGCAAAAGGTACCTGCCGAATCACAAGTCCACGGGCTTCTTCCGCCCGTGGTTTTTAGCGGGTCTCCGCCTCGCCGTGGCGGTCAGACCCTTGCTTCCAAAGAGCGGATTCCTCCGAGACAGAGGAAATCCGCCATTAACAGAAGCGCCAACCCGGAAGTCCGGAATGTCTGTCTATTCCTATGCCCCACTTCCTGACCCACTGGAGGACCTCTCCTCCTTATTCCAATACCTGCTTTTCTTACCCAGGAGTCTTTGTTGTGCAAGCTTTTTGAAAAGTCTAAGTCAGGTGTGGGGAACCTTTGGCCCTCCAGCAAAAGCTAAAAATGCCCCACCGCCAGCCCAAGACTGATGCTGACATGAGCTGAGGTGAATCAATTTGCCTCAGGTGGCAGATCCAAAAGCTTCTCTGTCCCTGCTGTTGCACCACTGCCAGCCATGTCTCAGTTTTGCCCATGCCACCATGGCTGCTGCCACAGTGCCCTGTATTGTGGCAGCACTGTGTGTGACACCATAGGTCTGTGGGGGACAGGGCCAGGGGGGCATTTTGCTGCCCCTGGCCACTTCTGGTTGACCTCTGTCTAGGGGCTTGTCCACATCTGAGCAAACTGCTAATCCACAAGAACAGGGGGGCTCCATAACTACAACAGCACATAAGAAAATGGCCCTCCAGCCTTGGCCTCTAAGGGATATTTATTCAGCGTTGCTCCAATCCAAGTACATTTTTGTTCTCTGTCATTTTTTTATTCCTCTGTGGAAGATGAGCAAACATATTTGGAGTATCCCCTGAGAATTAAGCACTGAGCTTTACTCTTTGTTGTATTTTATCCTTACAGCTGTATAATGTATTTCCTGCTCTTGGCTCGCTTTTGGGAGCCCGTAAGACTATCCTTCAGAACAGAGATGAGATGCATGCCTTCATAAATGCCACCTTCATACAACACCTCAGAGATCTGGATAAAAATGACCAAAGGAGCTTGATTGATTCATTTCTTCTGAGACAGCAAGAGGTAATGGAGTCTTTTAAGCCCGCCAATATTTTTTTTTTAATATTTTCAAATGTTAATAATAATATAAAGCTTTGGCTAATATCTGGAGTCTGTGACCTGATTGCTTGCAGGGCTGTTTTCCAGTGCGACTCCCGCTCCTCTCAAAAGACAAAGGAAAAAAAACACCATTGAGATACGGTAGCTCAGTTGGTTGGAACACGTTGCTGCATACGCCAAGGTTGCAGATTCGATCCCTGTAAGGGACAGCTGCAGTCCTACACTGCACATGTTTGGAACAGATGATCCTCAGGGTCCTTCCAACTCTATAATTCCATGATTCCAAGACTAGTCCAACACGTCATGCTCCCCCCCCCCCCCCAGTATTTCTCTTGCACCACGCTCCTTTCTTCTGCCTGTGACATGCTTTCATGGAGAAAAGAGATTTGAGTGTGCTGGCTGTGTATGATTTTTCTACATTCCTAGACAGCTTCTCTGCTCTTTCCATTCCAGTGAGTGCCCTCCCAGCCCCTGCCTAGCTACTTTGATATCTGCACATGGAATTTGCTAATTTCTTTTTTTCTTTTTTTTTTTTACACACCCCAGGAGAAGGACAAGCCGAATGGATATTTCCACAATGAAAACCTAAGATCCCTTGTGAGTAACTTATTTTCTGCTGGCATGGAGACCACTTCTACCACACTGCGCTGGGGACTGTTACTAATGATGAAATATCCTGAAATTCAGAGTGAGTGCTTTTCATAGGGTTGGCTCCCATTACTCTAGCTAGCATATCTTGATTTTAGTTATATATAACTAGAGTGATATCTCTGGTTACGTACTCAATTCTTTCTGGAGGCCCGTTCTTAACCTGAAACTGTTCTTAACCTGAAGCACCGCTTTAGCTAATGGGGCCTCCCACTGCCACCACGCCGCTGGAGCGTGATTTCTGTTCTCAACCTGAAGCAAAGTTCTTAACCCAAAGTACTATTTCTGGGTTAGTGGAGTCTGTAACCTGAAGTGATGTAACCTGAAGCGTCTGTAACCCGAGGTACCACGGTATCTGCGGGCCTCGGAAGCTGGGGGGTTGAGCCCCACAATATTCAATGAGGGAGGTGGCCCCCCTCAATATTCCACAACCAGGTGGGCCTTGTTGGGCCTAGTTTCACTGTGTGACATCACACATGTCAGCCCCCCCCCCAATGTTGGGTGTAATCAAGCATGCATGTTTCTGACTTTCACTTCCTACATAACTATAAGCAAATTGTGTATTTCCACAAAAAATCTCAGGTGAATAGCGTCTTCCACAATTTTGCATTATGTTGTGAGATTGTGCTCATAGATCAGGCAGTCCCACTGCATAATTAGCTGTCAGTTACTCCAGGAAATCTGAAGATATGAGTTGGTGGCAAACATGCTTTAACAAAAAAATTCTCCCTCCATTGCCCCCAGAAAAGGTCCAAGAAGAAATTGCGAAGGTTGTTGGATCTTCTCAACCAAGGATTGAGCACCGAACGAAAATGCCCTATGTAGATGCAGTGATCCATGAGATCCAGAGATTTTCTGACATTGTCCCCACAAATATTCCACATGCCACCACTGTGGATGTTACCCTCAAAGGCTACTTCATTCCAAAGGTAATCACTTTGATTAAACTGCAGTCCTTGCTCAGCTGACTGTAATCATTTCTTCTTTAATTCTTTAATTGGGACATTACACTTCAGGCTAAGAAGAAAAAGAGTTTGGCTTTGATATGCCGCTTTATCACTACCCTAAGGAGTCTCAAAGCGGCTAACATTTTCCTTTCCCTTCCTCCCCACAACAAACACTCTGTGAGGTGAGTGGGGCTGAGAGACTTCAGAGAAGTGTGATTGGCCCAAGATTATGAGTCCACCAGATTACAAGTCCACTGCTCTGAACCACTAGGAGCAGCCCCCACTGATCTCCTTGTAAAGTAGGGGGCCATTGCCCCCCTTGGGGCCCCTGTTGGAGCCCCAGTTCCCTAGTCTGGGCCTACTTGCTTCTTCCTTTCTCGCTGCATACAGGTCTTTATTGAGTCATCCCAGAAAAGTTGGGCAAGGGGCTCAGTCAACTATTCTCTCGGCCCAATGATGACTGTTTAAGGAGATAATGGTATATAATCTCTGGATTATAATCCAGATTGTTTCTTGCTTTAAAAAAAAGACATTGAGGACTATACCATAACGATTTGCTTGATGGGCCATATCCATTTTTTAACTAACTCTTGCTTTTCCTTTGCAGGGGACTCAGATCATGCCACTACTGACCTCCGTGCTGCACGATGAATCTCAGTGGGAAAAACCATACCAATTTTATCCTGAGCACTTTCTTGACTCTGAAGGAAAGTTCATAAAGAGAGATGCATTCATGCCTTTCTCTGCAGGTAACTCAATTTCTGTCTATTTATACCTATCCAATGTGAGCTTAATGAGCAGGCCATCCTAAGTATATTAACATAAAATAAAACTTGGATGGGAGACACAATCCCAAACTTTGGAGTACTTATATCTGTCATTTAGAACTGCAATAAGATACGCAACATCATTCATTTTCAGTAGGGCAACTTCTGGGCCAGTGGCCAAATGGGACTCTTCAAGGCTCTCTAACCACCCTCAGAACTTCCCCCAGGCCTTGGCTTTCGGCGGACCTGCTCTGTGTTCCCCTCGTGGGCTTTTGCCTGGCCGGAATGTGCCATTGATCTATGATAATGCCACCTGCTTGCTGTGGTGGAGAATGGATACAGGCTGTTTGGAGGACTCTCAGACCGTGGGCTGAAAAACATCCGCTCCCCTTGATTTTCAGCCCTGTCGAATGCTTCTTGCTGGGAGTTCATCTTTTGCATAGTTGCAAACATTCCTCAGATGAAAATCAGGACATTTGTCATGCTCATCCAACTCACCCTCCTCGAAAGACCATTTGTGGTGTCCCCCCACCCTTCAAAAGAAGGTCGAGTGCCGCCATTTCTAAACCAACAAGCCCCAATCTGATTTTATTCTTTTGGTAGATTTACAAAAGGAAAAACACACACCGATAAACACATTTTAGAAAGAGGCAAGATTAGACATGGATGCACCAAGCATATTTTAATAAATCCAGACTCCTTGTGCTCCGTTCTGCTCCCCCTTTCTTCCCACCCAGGGCTGCTCTGCCCTCTGCCTCCCCCTCAGAGCCACTGCTAGGCCTCAACAGCCCAATCCTCTCCTCCAGCATCCGCTATAGAGGGGCAAGCGCTGGCTCATCCTTCTCCCCAAACTCAGCAGCAGAGCATGCATTGTGGGACTGTCACTGGAGAATTGGGAGACTTGGAGAACATGCATTTCTTCAAGATTAGCGTTCATTCTTGTTGCATTTTAATAATAAATAATAATAATAATAATAATAATAATAATAATAATAATAATAATAATTTTTTATTTATACCCCGCCCTCCCCAGCCAAGGCCGGGCTCAGAGCGGCTTACAAGCAATAATAAAAACAAGATGAATGATTACAACTTAAAAACAAAAGAAATACAACATTAAAATAATGGGACATTAAAATATTAAAATGTAGCCTCATAGCAGGAGGAGGAGGAAAGGAAAAAAGAAAGAGAGGGAGGGAATCAAATTGGCTCCAAGCCAAAGGCCAGGCGGAACAACTCTGTCTTAAAGGCCCTGCGGAAAGAAATCAGATCCTGCAGGGCCCTGGTCTCATGAGGCAGAGCGTTCCACCAGGCCGGGGCCAGAGTTGAAAAGGCCCTGGCTCTGGTTGAAGCCAATCTAACTTCCTTAGGGCCTGGGACCACTATATTTATGAAATTTCAAACAGTAAGCAGTTTGATGCATTCCATTATAGATAAGCCAATAAAATGTTATTTAGTAAGCCCTGAACCCAGTTTCAATCCTGCTTGCGCCTCCTTACAGGCCGGAGAGCATGTTTAGGTGAGAATCTTGCCAAAATGGAGCTCTTCCTCTTCTTTACAAGCCTCCTGCAGAGATTCACATTCCAGCTACCTCCTGGAACGTCTGAAGATGACCTGGATCTTACCCCTGCTGTTGGGTTCACAACACCTCCCATGCCCCACCAACTCTGTGCTCTGCCACGTTCATAAGATGAAAAGTTCATGGGTTGCTTATCCTCCCTGTGTGTGCAATGCAAACCTTTTTAAACACCCTTATTAACCATGGACATTTTGGTTCAGTAGACTTCCAGTCGGATTGGCCCATGGTGTGTCACAAAACTTAAGTGTTGCACACTTATGTTCTGCTTAATATTTGTAGTAAATACGATTCCGTGTTAATTGTAGTGCTTTAGTTCAGCCTAGGAATTAAATTTTGAAAATTACTTGATTCCGTTCAGAAAAAAAATTTCCAATTATAAATTCCACTGGTTTTTAAAATTTACATCAGGAATTTGATTAAAAACATTAAAAACATTCTGTGTAAAAATCCTGTTTTAAAAATTGGGGTGGGTATGGAAAAACTGGGTGGGAGATGCTGTGATCACTAGGCCTGTCCTATTTTGCTTTCTTTGAATAAAGAGTTAACTTCCCCAGCACTGGTGGTGTTTTTATTGCTGACCTACACCTGCCTCCAGCTCCTGCCAGCTTATGAGGACTGAAGGTCTCCACCTTCCCACTGCCCTCTAAGGCCCCTCCCCCAGCAGCCTACTGCTCCATCACCTTGCATCTCATGACTTTGCCGTCTTCATTTCTCTCCATGTTCTGGGTGACCAGGGAGAAGGGAGCTGGTCGCAGCAGGAGGGGGAGACTCCCTGGATGAGGCAGTCTTCTCACTTCCCTCCACAACATGTACAGAAACAGTCTTCTTGACTGTTGGACCCAGTATTGGTCCAATCCATTTAATTAACTAAACTAATGTCCTAGTGGTGGATTTCTTACATGAATAGCAAAAAGGGAGCAGGTCGCAGCAGGAGGGGGAGACTCCCCGGATGAGGCAGGCCTCATCATCTCTGTCTCCTGGCCCCCTTCCTCTCCTGTCTGAACTGTTCTCTGCCCCAGCTTCTTCCCACTCACGAAACCCTGTTATCTCTTCAGCTTCCAACACCTCCTCCTCCCAGTCAGCTCCCTCTTCTCCCACTGACCACCCATCCCACCACCAGTGCCCGGGCTCTCAGCCTTCTCCCTCTGAACCTTCTCCCTCTGGGGGTTTCCCAGCTGCTGCCTCTCATCACAGCCAGTCCATGATACCTACTCACTTTCAGCTTCTTCTTTTTTTACAGCCAAGTGGTATATAAATGTTATGAAATAAATAAATAGGGCTCGGGTCCATCTTGCAGTCTCTTGTCATATCTCTCCCGACATTGTGATGTTGTGCGCTCATGATGTCACATCTTGGGTGCAAGTTAGTTCCTCTGCTTCGGGCATAGAGATCAACTGACTTGTATTCACATGTTAACAAATGCCTACAAATATCTCGAAGCATCATATTCCCAGTTAAATGTCCAAATATGAGCTAGTGATAATGGTTTCACTTGTGAAATGCAACAACTGTACAAGCTGCAGGGACCTAGAAATAGTTTTTTATACAAGGAACTTATCTGTGAAGCCCCCTCATGCGGAGAGAGTGGGCTCTTCAAATCCAGGGTTTGCACTCCCCTACCAATTCCTGTCAGTGGGGAATCCACGTCTGCCCACATCTGAAACAGTCCCCTCAAGCGTATCATGTTGTTAAATCTGTGTACACAAGTAGCTAAGTCGTACACTCATACAATTATTCACAGTTATTCACTTTAAGAAGGCTGATTTCAAAAAGCTGGAGGAACTACTGTGTGATGGCCTGGGATTCCGATTCGGAGGATGAAACAGAGGAATCCCGGCCTGCACAGGAGTCCCCGCCTCCAGGGCCGGCTGAACTGGGGCCAGGCCTAGATGCTGAAGAGCCTGCACCTGTGGCAGTGCATCAGGAGCTGGTCCCAGGTGAAGCCCTTCTGGCCCCAGAGAGGCTTGACGACTCAGTGGCCACAGGTGAGCCTCCTCCAGGGCCCAGTAACCCTTCGGCCTCTCCTGATCTGCAGAGGTTTAGAGCAGAGAGGCGAAGGGAACTGGTTGCCCCCAGGAGGAGTGCTCGCCTTAAGGCCAGAGGAGGCGGGGCTCCTGGGGGCCGGGACCGCCCCTGGCCTTAGAAGAGGATAAAAGCCCAGTCAGCCCGGCCCCAGGTTGCGGGAGCAACGTCGTTGTTGGCTTCGGACCTTCCTGCGTTCTTGATCCCTGCTCGGCCTCCTGTTCCTGACTATCCGGTACTCCTGTTCCCTGCTCGGCCTCCTGTTCCCGACCATCCGGTGTACCTGTTCCCTGCACAGCCTCCTGTTCCAGCGTTCCTGTTCACCGCCCGGCACTCTGCCTCGGACCTTGCCCCTCTTCGTGTGGACTTTGCTACCCCCAAGGTACCTTACCCCCGGGACCAGCACAGTTTGCTCCCGCCACCTCCCGCACTCCCCCTTCGTCGGGGTGCGTTCGGGAAGAGCCAGAGGCCATGGCTGAACAGGCGGCTGCACTGGTGGCTTTGGCCCAGGAGAACCAGGCCTTGTCTCACACCGTGCAGCAGCTCAGTGACGCGGTTGAGGCACTTCAGCAACGCTTGGAAGCCCTACCGGCTTCTGGGGCCGACGCCCCGGCTCCGGGCAAGTACCCAGTGGCTTTGCCTGAGAAATTTGATGGAGCCCCGGCCAGCTTTCCCATGTTCCTGGCCCAGGCCAAACTGTATATTCAGGGGCGAGCCCGGAACTTTCCTGACGACCGTACCAAGGTGCACTTTTTGATTAGCTTGTTAAAGGACCAGGCGGCCAAGTGGGCGTTGCCGCTACTCAGGCAAGACTCCCCCTTGCTGGCAGACTATACGGGGTTTTGCAATCGTTTGGAGGCCGCGTTCGGCAACCCCCAGAAAGAGAGTCAAGCCAACCGGGCGATTCGGCATTTGAAACAGGGCAAGTCCACGGTGGCCACATATACCACGGAGTTCCGGCTGTTGGCACAGGACTTGACCTGGAATGACTCGGCACTGCGGGACCAGTATCTCGAAGGGCTTTCGGACGAGGTACTGGACCAGTTGGCCACAATGGAACGCCCCACCACGCTGGACACTCTCATTCAACGGAGTCTACAAATAGACGACCGGTTAGAGGATCGTCGTCAGGCCCGGGGTCGCCGACACTTCCAGTTCACGGCACCAGCTTTTTCCGGCAGCCCCACGGTCACAACTGATTTAACGGAGGAGCCTATGCAGCTCGGGGCAGTGCGGCCACGCCTTTCCCCCGCAGAGAAGGCGCGGCGTCGGGATGGAAATCTCTGTCTTTACTGTGGCGGAAGTGGACACTTCGCTCGGTCCTGCCCTGAGAAACGCCAGCCGCAGGGAAACCGCCAACCCCAGTAGCTGATGGCCCTAGCTACCGGGGGTCCCAAACCGTACAGAATGGGCCCGCACCAATGGACTTGCAACATCTTATGGTTTCGGTACGTTTATACCCTCCAGGTGGGCCCTGGATCCTCACCCATGCTTTGGTAGATTCAGGGGCAACCCGCTCCTATATGGACGCTGCTTTTGCCGCCCATCATCAGGTGCCACTTCGGAACAAGCCAGTACCGGTCCAGGTGGAAGCGATTGACGGACGACTTCTGCGTTCAGGTGCCGTTACTCAGGAGACCCAGCCTCTGGTCCTGTGTCTCCAGCAGCACCGGGAGTTGCGAACTTTGGACATTGCCTCTATGCCCCGCTTCCCCCTGGTGCTCGGGATGGACTGGCTGGAGGCCCACAACGTTCAGATTGACTGGGTCAAACGGACCGTGCACTTCCCAGACCCATGTTCCCATGCTCAATCCGGAACGCTGGCGGCCGCGCCCTCAGAGGAGGCAGCACCCACGCTCCCAGCCGTGTACCAGGACTACCAGGACGTGTTCGAGGAACGGGGGGCAGACCAGCTGCCGCCGCATCGGCCTTTTGACTGCGGCATAGACCTCCAACCCGGAGCGCCTTTACCAGTGAGTCGCTTATATTCCCTAACAGAGCCAGAGCGCGAGGCTTTGCAGGACTTCTTGCGCAAGAACCTGGAGCGTGGGTTCATTAGGCCTTCCACCTCGCCCACCGCGGCGCCGGTGCTTTTTGTTAAGAAGAAATGTGGGGAACTCCGCCCTTGCCATGATTACCGAGCCCTGAACAAAATTACCGTCCCAGACCGGTACCCCTTGCCCCTTATCTCGGAGCTGCTGGAGCGGGTGCAAGGGGCACGGGTGTTCACCAAGCTGGACCTCCGGGGGGCCTACAACTTGATTCGGATCCGAGCCGGGGATGAGTGGAAGACAGCGTTTGGGACCCGGTACGGGCAGTTCGAATATTTGGTTATGCCTTTCGGTTTGTGCAACGCGCCTGCTGTGTTTCAACGCTACATCAACCACGTGTTTCAGGACCTGTTAGACAAGTACGTGGTGGTGTATTTGGATGACATACTGATTTACTCCCGTGACCCGGCTCGCCATGAGGGGCATGTCCGGACCGTGCTGCAGCGCTTGCGTGAGCACCGTTTGTACGCAAAGCTCAGCAAGTGCGAGTTCCATCAGCGGACTGTGGACTTCCTTGGTCACCGGCTCTCTCCAGATGGGGTGCAAATGGACCCGGGGAAGGTGACAGCGGTTCAAGAATGGGCGGCACCCCGGAACCGCAAGGACCTACAGCGTTTCCTGGGGTTCGCCAATTACTACCGGACCTTCATCGCTGATTATGCTCATCGCACCACCCCGTTGACCCGGCTACTGCGCCCAAAGACGCCGTTTTCCTGGGACAAGGAGGCAGAGGAGGCGTTTCAGGGGTTGAAGGCCTGTTTCCAGAGGGCACCAATCTTACAACATCCTGACCCCTCTCGACCCTTTGTGGTGGAGACCGACGCTTCCAGTACGGCTCTCGGTGCCGTCTTGTCTCAACAGATTGGTCCTGAAGCGCCACTCCTACCCTGTGCCTTCTATTCCCGCCAGCTCCTACCAGCGGAGCGTAACTATACTGTGTGGGAGCGGGAACTACTGGCCATCAAGGTAGCCTTTGAGGTCTGGCGCCACCATCTTGAGGGGGCACGACATCCGGTGGAGGTGAGAACCGACCACCGGAACCTGGAGTACCTCCAGACCACCCGCAAGCTGAACCAAAGACAGATCCGGTGGGCGTTGTTCTTTTCCCGGTTCCAGTTCCGGATCCGCTACATCCCTAGCTCTCAGAATCAGAAGGCGGATGCCCTGTCCCGGAAACCTGACGACAACGCAGACACGGTACAGCAAGCAGAACCCACCACGATCCTACCTCCGGCTGCATTCCTGGCCACCCAGGAGGCGCAGCCACTGCAGGTTCGGGTGCGGGAACAGCAGCGGGTCGACGCTTGGGCCCAGGAACGACTCCGGGAGCTGGCTGAAGGGTCCAGCCCACAGTATCCGGGGCTGGTCCTGCATCAGGGCCTTCTGCTGCACCACGGTCGTTTGTACATCCCGCCAGGGCCACTACGGCTGGAGGTTCTCCGGATGGCCCATGATGCCCCAGCAGCGGGGCACTTTGGACGGTATCGGACCACCCATCTGGTCAGTCGAGAGTTTTGGTGGCCCCGCCTGAAGGCTGACGTGGCTCGCTACGTTGCTGGTTGTGATGTCTGCCGGCGCGCCAAGGGACCTACCGGGCGACCCCCCGGCCTACTTCAGCCATTGCCAGTTCCACCGCACCCTTGGCACACGGTTTCGTTGGACTTTGTAGTGGACTTACCCTCGTCTCGTGGCTGTACCTGCCTTCTGGTTTTCTCCGACCATTTCACCAAGATGGTGCACTGCGCTCCCTGTCCATCTGTACCCACAGCCAAGGAAACTGCTCAGCTGTACCTTCAGCATGTCTTCCGCCTGCATGGCCTACCTGAGCGCGTGGTGTCCGACCGGGGCGTTCAGTTCACATCCCGGTTCTGGCAAGCACTACACCGGACCCTCGGGACGGAGGTCTGCCTCTCGTCAGCCTACCACCCACAGACCGATGGCCAGACGGAACGGGCGAACGCGGTGCTGGAGCAGTACCTCCGGTGTTACTGCAGCTACCAGCAGGATGACTGGGTCGACCACCTGGCATTGGCGGAGTTCGCCTACAATAACGCGGTGAATGCGTCCACCCAGCAGACCCCGTTCCAGGCCAGTTATGGTTATCATCCACGGCTGTTTCCAGAGGTGCTGCCGACATCCGCAGTCCCGGCGGTGACGGAGTGGCTTCAAGAGCTCCAGTCCCAGCAACAGCTTTTGGTGGAGCAACTGCACCAGGCCAAGGAAGCGTACAAGGCCCAGGCCGACCGCCACCGCCAGGTGGGGCCGGAACTTCGCGTCGGTGACCTGGTTTGGCTCTCCACTCGCCACCTCCACCCCTCTCGACCTTCGCGGAAGTTGGACGCCCGCTTCACCGGCCCGTTCCCTATCGTAGACCAAGTCTCTCCTGTGGCATTTCGTCTCCGGTTACCCGCAACCCTGAAGGTTCACCCGGTCTTCCACAGGTCCCTTTTGAGTCCGGTGGCCCCACCCGACGAGTTCCACCCGAACCGTCCCCGACCGCAGCCAGTGTTGGTTCGGGGAGAGCCTGAGTACGAGGTGGAACGCATCCTGGACTCCCGATACCGCAGGGGGAAGCTGCAGTATCTCATTGACTGGAAGGGGTACGGACCGGAGGACCGTTCCTGGGAACCAGCGGCCAACGTCCACGCACCTGCCTGCCTCCGAGAGTTCCATGCGACGTACCCCGGCAAGCCGGGTCCGGACCCTCGGTTGAGGGGGGGGCCTGGGAGGGGGGATGGTGTGATGGCCTGGGATTCCGATTCGGAGGATGAAACAGAGGAATCCCGGCCTGCACAGGAGTCCCCGCCTCCAGGGCCGGCTGAACTGGGGCCAGGCCTAGATGCTGAAGAGCCTGCACCTGTGGCAGTGCATCAGGAGCTGGTCCCAGGTGAAGCCCTTCTGGCCCCAGAGAGGCTTGACGACTCAGTGGCCACAGGTGAGCCTCCTCCAGGGCCCAGTAACCCTTCGGCCTCTCCTGATCTGCAGAGGTTTAGAGCAGAGAGGCGAAGGGAACTGGTTGCCCCCAGGAGGAGTGCTCGCCTTAAGGCCAGAGGAGGCGGGGCTCCTGGGGGCCGGGACCGCCCCTGGCCTTAGAAGAGGATAAAAGCCCAGTCAGCCCGGCCCCAGGTTGCGGGAGCAACGTCGTTGTTGGCTTCGGACCTTCCTGCGTTCTTGATCCCTGCTCGGCCTCCTGTTCCTGACTATCCGGTACTCCTGTTCCCTGCTCGGCCTCCTGTTCCCGACCATCCGGTGTACCTGTTCCCTGCACAGCCTCCTGTTCCAGCGTTCCTGTTCACCGCCCGGCACTCTGCCTCGGACCTTGCCCCTCTTCGTGTGGACTTTGCTACCCCCAAGGTACCTTACCCCCGGGACCAGCACATACTGGGTGAGATCCTATGGTCAGAAAGACTCAATAAGATGGTCCAAATGCTGGAATTTCTACTGAAGTATTGCTCACTGGACTCTTAACATATATATTCCTCCCAGGGCCCACTAGAATTTCAGTGGTACCTCGGGTTACGAATGCTTCGAGTTACGTTTTGTCGGGTTACAAATAATTTTAACCCAGA
This sequence comes from Podarcis tiliguerta, assembly GCF_965153285.1. Taxonomy (NCBI): domain Eukaryota; kingdom Metazoa; phylum Chordata; class Lepidosauria; order Squamata; family Lacertidae; genus Podarcis; species Podarcis tiliguerta. The sequence goes on along the minus strand of NC_139536.1, from coordinate 114,311,267 downwards.
CGTGAATTTTCTGAGCTCTCGGAGGCCTCGCCCCTGCCAAGTCCCAACATCCGTGGGGCCTACGCATGCTCCACAATTGGCCTCCAGCCGTGTGAGCTCTCCGAGGCCTCCGCAAATGTCGGGAGCCAAGCCAATTGTGATTGTGGAAGAGGACCCTGAGCCCCCATCCAAACAATGACTATCATCAGCGCAGGTAAGGAAAAAAATCACATTTTCATTTTGTACTGTTTTATTGATTTCAATTTTTGGTCAATGGCCTTGTTAGATAGAAAAACGTATGTAAAATTGCTGTTTTAGGGGCCGCTTTTCATTGTCTGGTTCCTGTTGAGTGTGTTTCGTTTGTTAATTGAGTCCCTCGCTGCTAATCAGAGGCTTCCTGTTGAGTCTGCCAGCTGTTGAGTCCCGAGCACCCACGCAACACAGAAATTATAGTTGGAAGTCCTGTTTTTGCTATTTTTTTGTGTGTTTTGGTTGTCTGGCTTTTTCAATTTTTTGACGTGACTTGTTCTTCATTTTATGGGACTGACTTGTGACTTCACTTTTGTGACTATGGCTTGTGATTTCATATTTGTGACTGGTTTTTGTGACTGTGTGGAACCAAGTTCAGCTACTGGTTGATTGTGTGACTGCAGAAATGGATAAAAGCCCCCATCCAAACTGACTATCATCAGTTAATTTTTTTCATCTAAAGTGCTGTCTTATTTATTTTATAATGCAGTACTGTCAGGGGTTCAGGAGCAGAGTCACAGGAGAGGGAGGAAACGGAGAGCGAGGGGGAGGAGTCGGAAGGAAATGTCAGCGACGACAGTAGTCCGAGGTCTCTGAGTCTCTCCAGTGACTCGGAGGATTCACAGAAAGGGGCCCCCATGGTCAGGGCAAGGGGAGTGCCCAGGGGGACACCTCGGGAAGAAGGGGCCAGAGGGGACTCAGAGAGTAGCAGCTGGAAATCCGGACCAGCGTCCCCCCCAGAGTGCAGTAGGGGGGAGGAGTCCAAGGCATCGGGATCAGGGAGCGCGCAGGCAGAGGGAGAACGTGAGGCAGGAGTGACCACACCCTCGTCAGGGAGCGAGGAAACGGTCATCCGGAAAGTTAAACGCGCGCACGCGCCAAGTTCAAATGTACAGGAGGGCGGCAAGGTCGGCAGCCCGGGTAGGGAGCCAGGTCCTAAAGCCCGCCGAAGAGAGGAGGAGGAGTCAGAGGGGTCAAGCTCTGCGTCGGAAGAGTCCAGGAGGAATGAGACCCCGGGGGGTAGTAAGACCCAGAGGAAGAGAGAGAGAAGGAAGAGGTGGAGTAAGATTAGAGTCTTAAACTGGTGCACAGGGGGCGGAGACCCAGACAGAGCTTCGCCGGTCTAAAGTCCAGACGTAGAGCTGGGACGCTGAGACTTGTAAATGGAGACTATTCTTCAATAAAGACTTTGATACTGTACTATCGGCTAGCGTTGGTCCTTGGTGAGCTGGGACCCGGAGCCAGCTCTGACAAGTACAATGATTATTGTCTCCATTTTATGGATCAATGGTCTCGATAAACAGTAATATTCGTGTTAAATTGCTGTTTTAGTGTTGTTGTTTTTCATTGTCTGGAACCGATCGATCCACTTTCCATTGCTTTCAATGGGAAAGTGCGCTTGAGGTTAAGAACGCTTCAGGTTAAGAACGGACTTCCGGAACAAATTAAGTACTTAACCTGAGGTACCACTGTACCTGCTCTGATACCGTGGTAACCGCCTGTCAACACCTGAGCCTCCTGCCACCAGATGCAGAAAAGCATGTGCTTAAAATGGCTGTAATCTACCCAGGGACCTTACAGATCAAGAGCAACTATAAATAAAAGACATCATCATCAGCTAAACCACAATGTTGCACAAGCCAAGAGGAAGTATATCACACAAGTTTGTCTACGGAGCAAATAGTTCCAGAGATGACTGACAGAAGAGGGCCATGCTGCATAGTGCAGAAAATTGCACACACACACACACACACACACACACACACCAAAATATTTGTGCAGTATTTCCCCAAGAACATCTCCCTATGTTGCTGGCACCAGTATATTAATTAACTAAACTAGCTACGCACACATGCCGAATAACAGAATATTTGTAAAGAAGGAGCTCAGGAGGTTCTGAGACTATCTCAAAAATTTCTCACTAGTTCAACAATTACACAAGAGGATTTCTTAACAGTTGTTTGGGTTCCTTCCAACTCTCCAGTTCTGTGATTCTATAATGTTGTTTTAAGGCTGAACATTGGACCTCCCAAGTATTCAAAAGAGGTTGAACCGGCTGAACAATGTTTTCATTTCGGGAAGAAAACACCCCTGCTCAAGTAAGTATAGAGGGATGCGGGTGGCGCTGTGGTCTAAACCACTGAGTCTCTTGGGCTTGCTGATTCAAAGTTTGGCAGTTCGAATCCCCATAACAGGGTGAGCTCCCGTTCCTCTGTCCCGACTCCTGCCAACCTAGCAGCTCAAAAGCATGCCAGTGCAAGTAGATAAATAGGTACCACTGCGGAGGGAAGATAAACGGCATTTCCATGCACTCTGGCACTTGTCATGGTGCTCTGTGCACCAGTAGCAGTTTAGTCCTGCTGGCCACATGACCCAGAAAACTGTCTGTGGACAAACGCCAACTCCTCGGCCTGAAAGCGAGATGAGTGCCACAACCCCATAGTCACCTTTGACTGGACTTAACCATCCAGGAGTCCTTTACCGTACCTTTAAAGGGAAAGCTAAATCATCAAGCGTAGACTGCAGTGAAGTCTGGGGGAAAGTGGAAGGCATTCCATTGAATGAAATGATTCACTAGAGACAGTGCCTAGGATGATAAATTTGCTGCTCATTTCAGCCATTGTCCTTGATCAAACTATGTTGTGACTTTCACAGTAATCGCTTCAGAAATTTGCTCACTGAAAAGAAATGGATTGGACTGAACAGATTCCAGCATTGTTCCTGCTCATCCTTACAATTATATTCATTTGGGAATGGGGCAGTTTCTGGAATAGGAGCTCCAAAAATCTCCCACCAGGTCCGACACCTTTACCACTTGTTGGGAATCTCCACATGATGGATCTGAAGAGACCTTACAGAACAATGTTAAAGGTAACGCTTTCTGTTCTTTCTGCAGCAAGGCAAAGATTCTGTGGATCTTTTTAGGCCAGGTAGATGTCAGTGTTCCATCTCATATATGCAAAAATGATAAAACTATGTCAAGTATGGATTATTCATTTTTTCTTCCTTTTGCTGTTATGGTTTAGGCTGATAGTTGATCTGTGCAGTGGAGGGTCTGGGTCACTGGAGGAGGGGAATAGGAATGCCACAACCAGCCTTATGTGCAAAAATTAGCTGCAAAATTATTAAATACGCTCTTAGAATCCAGTCAAGTTTTCACAATCATCTAACGTGAAACAAAACAAAGTATTTATATTGCTGAATGTGGGCTTTTAAGTGTGCCTATGTATCAATTTTTTTTATGTCTAAAATTATGTTCTTATTGAGAATGTTCATCTCTTCGCAACACCCACAGTTCCTAGGATTCTTTGGGCAGGTGAAAAAATGTGCATTAGATTAAATCTAGATTAAGTCTAGATTAAGTCGGTGTTTCCGTGTGCTGCGATGGTGCTGGCTCGTCAAAGCAGCTTCGTCACGCTGGCCACGTGACCCGGAAGTGTCTTCGGACAGCGCTGGCTCCCGGCCTCTTAAGCGAGATGAGCGTGCAACCCTAGAGTCGGACACGACTGGCCCGTACGGGCAGGGGTACCTTTACCTTTACCTTAGATTAAGTCTCCAGTGTCATTTTAGTTAAAGGCAATATTGGAAAGCACTGGCACTCCCCGGGGGAAACAGAGGAGCCTACAATTCTATGATTCTAACTTTCCATTTGTTAAGGAAGGAAAATTCACATCAGTTTTCAGCTTTAATTGCTTTCGGTTTCCGCCAAATAAAATAAAGGACCTGCAGAATTTGCCATCCTACTGCACTTTCTTCTTAATAATTTGAGGTTGCTCCTCTTGCTAAAGGCGCCCACGTGATGGGCAATGCTTAGACATTTAAAGTTGATGAATTATACCATGAAACCATGTAAATGAAATCAGTTTTTATTTCAGATCTGTGACAGTATGTCTGTATGTTTGGGGGGTTTATTTGATGTTTCTCTCTTTTGGTCATTGAACTCCAGTTGTCAAAAGAACATGGCCCCATCTTCCGCATCCAAATGGGATTCCAGAAAATGGTGGTGCTGACAGGGTATGAGACAGTCAAGGAGGCTCTGGTGAATCAGGCGGACGCATTTGCAGAGAGACCCACCATCCCAATTTTTGAGGAGTTTACAAGGGGCTTTGGTGAGGCCTTTGCTTCTGTATTATAGCTTGTGCTGTTTGTGAAATTTAGTTATCATAGCAATATAGAATCTGTGCCAAAAGGTTCATAGAACTGATTCTTACTTTCAATTATAGCTTGGAGGACAGCCTGCCAATCAACCACTGTAGCTGCAGCCATTGGATGGATAACGTCAGATGTCTTTGTCACTGCCAGCAAAAGAGTAGTGTTGAGGGAATAGGAGAATCTGGTCATAAGATAATGTACCCTTACAGCTGAAGGGCCGTAAATTGGAGAACCCCCTCTCCAATCGTTTCCTGAGGGTACAACCCATAGGGATATTACTGAAGTTCTGGAGAATGTGTGTCTTATCAGAGACCGGAAGAGGGACCAGCTGAGAGGCATCCTCAGTTCCTCAGAAGAAGGGTGAGATAAGCCAAAACATATTATTGTAGCCATGATAACTTGAAACTTGATCTCTGCTCTTCAGGCGTTGTTTTTTCACATGGTGAAAACTGGAAAGCGATGCGGCGGTTCTCACTAAGCACATTACGGGACTATGGCATGGGGAAAAGGTCCATAGAGGACAGAATTGTGGAAGAATGCAGTGTCCTGATTAAGACATTTGAATCTTACCAAGGTGGGTTAGTGTTTCCCTCTCCTGCTCCAGGGCAAAACAACACTACATTAGATGCCCACAATATTGTGTTGTATACATATTGCTAACTCTCAGAGCTATAGTAACCAGGATTCCCTGTGAAGAAGTAACCAATCTGCAGTGTTCAGGTCAGTGTGAGGTAATGCTGGCCTCTGTCCCTCTTTCCTGTCCTCCCTCCTATGATCCCCTCTCGCATCTCTGCCTTCCAAAGGCTTGCACAGCTGTTTGTTGCAGCAGCCCTGGCTACAAGCACCCCAGGTGAAGGGTGCCTTTAGGGCAGTCTAGGGGTTTGCCAGGAGCTGATGTGGTTCCGCCAGTCCACCAGCCCTTGATGTTGTGAATGGACAGGCAAGTGGGAGGCTAGGCAGACAGGCACTGCACTGGCCTTTATTGTGCTTGCTGTGTGCAAGGCCTGCCTGGGAGCTGAGTGTACAGTGCCGAAGGGAGCCTTTTCCCCATTCAGGCCTGGTGGCACCCACTGCTACCACTGCTGCCTCCCAAGGCATGTAAAGGTGCTGGCTTCACATTCCCCTTCGTCCTGTCTCCGTCAGGCCACTAAGGCTGGGGCGTTGTCTTCCTAGGCCCTTGTGGGGCAGCATGAGGAGGCACCTCTCTTTGGGGCAGGGGGTGGCTCAGAAACCAGGGGTGGCTGTGGCGGCTGCCTAGAGGACTCCCACGGAGAGCAGAGAGGAGAAGAGGTTGAGGGAACACTTCATGAGGGAGGGTGTTTGGAAAAGGGTGAGAGGCCACTGGCTCTGCAGGCAAGGGGTGACATAACTGGCTCCTGAGGCTTGGAGTGCATTTGCCCCCCCAGGAAAACCACAGAAAGAATGTAGCTGGTCAAGGGAGTCATGGACTCAAACGGGATGAAGACCTCTGCATAGGTATATTCTGCCCATGACTCTTTTTAGCGTTTCTTAACTCAGATATCTTCACGTACACTAGAATTTAGGATCAGTTTCTAAGATAAATGTGCTCTATACATCGGTATACCCTGTATGGACCAGCTGCATATTCCTGCATTGCAGGGGGTTGGACTAGATGATCCTTAGGGTCCCTTCCAACTCTACAGTTCTGTGATTCTGTGATTCTGGTAGGCTGACACTGGGAACCTAAGGCAGAGAAGAGCAATTCTACTTGGTATTTCATCTGAGCATTGTTTAATATTTATGTATAGGACAACCATTTGAAACCACCACAATTATGAATGCCGCTGCTGCCAATATCATAGCATCCATCCTACTAAACAAGCGATTTGAATACGAAGACTCCACATTTAGAAAACTTCTAAAGATGGTCAATGAAAATATCCGGCTTTTTGGAAGCCCCTCTGTCATGGTAATCTAAGCTTTTTCAAATGGAAAAGAAATAGTTGGTTGTATTCACTGAATACTCAATGTGTGTGCAATTCCATATTGATAAGGATTCACTTAAAAACTCATTTTGAGAAATATGAGTTGCTTTCAGACCATTTTAAAAAAGCAGTCTTCCCCCCATTTATTATTTTCCTTCATATAATTGGATATTCTGCTTAAAATATAATAGCTAGATAACTTAAACCATAATTGACTTTTTGTATACAGTATTGATGCCCCTGGCCACTACTGGTCTAAGTATATGGTATTGTCCACATCTGAGCAAACTAATCCACAAGTACAAGGGGACTCCATAACTACAACAGCACATAAGAAAATGGCCCTCCAGCCTTGGCCTCTAAAGGATATTGACTCAACGCTGCTCCAACCCAAATACATTATTGTTCTGTGTCATTGTTTATTCCTCTGTGGAAGATGAGATATTTGGAGTACCACCTGAGAATTAAGCACTGGGCTTTTCTCTTTGTCATATTTTATCCTTACAGCTGTATAATGTATTTCCTGCTCTTGGCTCGCTTTTGGGAGCTCATAAGACTCTCCTTCACAACAGAGATGAGATGCAGGCCTTCATAAATGCCACCTTCATACAACACCTCAGAGATCTGGATGAAAATGACCAAAGGAGCTTCATTGATTCATTTCTTCTGAAACAGCAAGAGGTAATGGAGTCCTTTAAGCCCGCCAATAATGTTTTTCGATATTGTCAAAAGTTGAAATATTCACATTTTAGAAATACATTTCCATGTGTGCTGGTGTCTAATATACTCTGCACGTTTTATTTTATTTTTCCTCTGTAAAGCTTTGGCTAATATACGGAGTCTGTGATATGATTGCTTGCAGGGCTGTTTTCCACTCGGACCCCCTCTCCTCTCAAAAGAAAAAGAAAAAATCAACCTTTGAGATACGGTAGCTCAGTTGGTTGGAACACGATGCTGCGGACGCCAAGGTTGCAGATTCGATCCCTGTAAGGAACAGCTGCAGTCCTACACTGCACATGTTTGGAACAGATGATCCTCAGGGTCCTTCCAACTCTATGATTCCATGATTCCAAGACTAGTCCAACACGTCATGTCCCCCCCCCCCAGTATTTCTTTTGCACCATGCTCCTTTCTTCTGCCTGTGACATGCTTTCATGGAGAAAAGAGATTTGAGTGTGCTGGCTGTGTATGATTTTTCTGCTTTCCTAGACAGCTTCTCTGTTCTTTCCATTCCAGTGAGTGCCCTCCCAGCCCTTGGCTAGCTTCTTTGATATCTGCACATGGAATTTGCTTGTCACCTTGTTATAGCCAGTTCTTTCTCTTTACACCCCAGGAGAAGGACAAGCTGAATGGATATTTCAACACTGAAAACCTAAAAGCAGTTGTGAGTAACTTATTTTCTGCTGGCACAGAGACCACTGCTACCACACTGCGCTGGGGACTGTTACTAATGATGAAATATCCTGAAATTCAGAGTGAGTGCTTTTCATTGGTTTGGCTCCCATTACCCTAGCTAGCATATCTTGATTCCAGTTATACATAACTATCTGGGGGCCCAGGAAGCTGGGGGGCTGAGCCCCACCATTCTCAATGAGGGGGACGGCCCCCCTCAATATTCCACAATCGGGTGGGCCTTGTTGGGCCTAGTTTCACTGTCTGAGATCACACATGTCAGCCCCCCCAATGTTGGGTGTAACCATGCTGACTTTTGCTTCCTACATAACTATAAGCAAATTCTCAGGTGACTAGCATCTTCCACAACTTTGCCTTATGTTGTTAGATTGTGCTAGATCAGGCAGTCCCATTGCATAATTAGCTGTCAGTTACTCCAGGAAATCTGAAGATATGAGTTGGTGGCAAACATATGCTTTTGAGTTTGGCATTGGGGGGGTGTGGACAAAAAAAACAACCAATGAGTTTTTTTAACAAAAAAATTCCCCCTCCACTGCCCCCAGATAAGGTCCAAGAAGAAATTGCAAAGGCAGTTGGATCTTCTCAACCAAGGATTGAGCACCGAACCAAAATGCCATATGTAGATGCAGTGATCCATGAGATCCAGAGATTTGCTGACGTTAGCCCAACAAATATTCCACATGCCACCACTGTGGATGTTACCCTCAAAGGCTACTTCATTCCAAAGGTAACCACTTTGATTAAACTGCATTCTTTGCTCTGCTGACTGCAATCAGTTTCTTCATTAATTAGGACATTATACTTTAGGCTAACCCTGGGAGCAGGCCCCACTGACCTCCTTGTAAAGTAGGGGGCCCTTGCCCCCCTGGGGCCCCTGTTGGAGCCCCAGTTCCCTAGTCTGGGCCTACTTGCTTCTTCCTTCCTCACTGCATACAGGTCTTTATTGAGTTATCCCAGAAAAGTTGGGCAAGGGGCTCAGTCAACTATTCTCTCAGTCCAGTCCAGTTCTGCTGGATCTCTCGGCGGCCTTTGACACCATCGACCACAACATCCTTCTCGACTGTCTAGAGGGGCTGGGAGCTGGGGGCACTGTCATACAGTGGTGCCGCTCCTTCCTCCTGGGCCGTGTCCAGAAAGTGGTGTTGGGGGATGAGTGTTCAGACCCCTGGGCTCTCACTTGTGGGGTGCCTCAGGGTTCCATCCTCTCCCCCATGCTTTTTAATATCGATATGAAGCCGCTGGGAGAGATCATCAGGGGGTTTGGGCTGGGTGTTCATCAGTATACAGATGACACCCAGCTCTACCTCTCCTTTAAATCAGAACCAGTGAAGGCGGTGAAGGTTCTGTGTGAGTGCCTGGAGGCGGTTGGAGGATGGATGGCGGCTAACAGATTGAGGTTGAATCCTGACAAGACAGAAGTACTGTTTTGGGGGGACAGGGGGCGGGCGGGTGTGAGGGATTCCCTGGTCCTGAATGGGGTAACTGTGCCCCTGAAGGACCAGGTGGGAGTCATTTTGGACTCACAGCTGTCCATGGAGGCGCAGGTTAATTCTGTGTCCAGGGCAGCTGTCTACCAGCTCCACCTGGTACGCAGGCTGAGACCCTACCTGCCCGCGGACTGTCTCACCAGAGTGGTGAGTGCTCTAGTTATCTCCCGCTTGGACTACTGCAACGCGCTCTACGTGGGGCTACCTTTGAAGGTGACCCGGAAACTGCAATTAATCCAGAATGTGGCAGCTAGACTGGTGACTGGGAGTGGCTGCTGAGACCACATAACACCGGTCCTGAAAGACCTACATTGGCTCCCAGTACGTTTCCGAGAACAATGCAAAGTCTTGGTGCTGACCTTTAAACCCTCAAACGGCCTCGGCCCAGTATACCTGAAGTATATCTCCACCCCCATCGTTCAGCCCGGACACTGAGATCCAGTGCCAAGGGCCTTCTGGCGGTTCCCTCATTGCAAGAAGTAAGGTTACAGGGAACCAGGCAGAGGACCTTCTCAGTAGTGGCGCCCACCCTGTGGAACACCCTCCATTCAAATGTGAAGGAAATAAGTAGCTATCCTATCTTTAAAAGACATCTGAAGGTAGCCCTGTTCAGGGAAGTATTTAATATTTAAGGCTGTATTGTTTTTATTACTTGATTGTGAGCCGCCCAGAGTGGCTGGGGAAATTCAGCCAGATGGGCGGGGTATAAATAAATTATTATTATTATTATTATTATTATTATTATTATTATTATTATTATTATTACTGTTTAAGGAGTTAATGGTATATAATCTCTGCTTTATAATGCGGATTGTTTCTTGCTTTTTTTAAAAAAAGACATTGAGGACTATACCATAACGATTTGCTTGACAGCCCATATCCATTTTTAAAATAGCTCTTGCTTTTCCTTTGCAGGGGACTCAGATCATGCCACTATTGACCTCCGTGCTGCATGATGAATCTCAGTGGGAAAAACCATACCAATTTTATCCTGAGCACTTTCTTGACTCTGAAGGAAAGTTCATAAAGAGAGATGCATTCATGCCTTTCTCTGCAGGTAACTCATTTTCTGTCTATTTATACATTTCCAATGTGAGCTTAATCAACAGGCCATCCTAAGTATATTAACAGAAAATAAAACTTGGATGGAAGGCACAATCCCAAACTGTCATTTAGAACTGCAATAAGATACGCAACATCATTCATTTTCAGTAGGGCAACTTCTGGGCCAGTGGCCAAATGGGACTCTTCAAGGCTCTCTAACCACCCTCAGAACTTCCCCCAGGCCTTGGCTTTCAGTGGACCTGCTCTGTGTTCCCCTCGTGGGCTTTGCCTGGCCGGAATGTGCCATTGATCTATGATAATGCCACCTGCTTGCTGTGGTGGAGAATGGATACAGGCTGTTTGGAGGATTAGGGTACAAGAAACTCTCAGACCGTGGGCTGAAAAACATCCGCTCCCCTTGGTTTTCAGCCCTGTAGAATGCTTCTTGCTGGGAGTTCATCTTCTGCATACTTGCCAACATTCCTCAGATGAAAATCAGGACATTTTTCATAGTCATCCAACTCACCCTCCTCGAAAGACCATTTGTGGTGCCCCCCCCTTTCAGAAGAAGGTCGGGTGCCTTCATTTCTAAACCAACAGGACTCAGGACACGCACCCTCCACTGTCCTGAGAAAACCCCTTAGCCCCAATCTGATTTTATTCTTTTGGTAGATTTACAAAAGGAAAAACACACACCGATAAACACATTTTAGAAAGAGGCAAGATTAGGCATGGATGCACCAAGCATATTTTAATAAATCCAGACTCCTTGTGCTCCATTCTGCTGCCCTCTGCCTCCCCCTCAGAGCCACTGCATCATCACGCAAGGCCTCAACAGCCAAATCCTCTCCTCCAGCAGCCGCTATAGAGGGTCAAGCGCTGGCTCATCCTTCTCCCCAAGCTCAGCAGCAGAGCATGCATTGTGGGACTGTCACTGGAGAATTGGGAGACTTGGAGAACATGCATTTCTTCAAGATTAGTGTTCATTCTTGTTGCATTTTGTTGTTTAGTCGTTCAGTCGTGTCCGACTCTTCGTGACCCCCTGGACCAGAGCACGCCAGGCACTCCTGTCTTCCACTGCCTCCCGCAGTTTGGTCAGATTCATGTTTGTAGCTTCGAGAACACTGTCTCACCATCTCGTCCTCTGTCGTCCCCTTCTCCTTGTGCCCTCCATCTTTCCCAACATCAGGGTCTTTTCCAGGGAGTCTTCTCTTCTCATGAGGTGGCCAAAGTATTGGAGCCTCAGCTTCACGATCTGTCCTTCCAGTGAGCACTCAGGGCTGATTTCCTTCAGAATGGATGCATTTGATCTTCTTGCAGTCCATGGGACTCTCAAGAGTTTCCTCCAGCACCATAATTCAAAAGCGTCAATTCTTCGGCGATCAGCCTTCTTTATGGTCCAGCTCTCACTTCCATACATCACTACTGGGAAAACCATAGCTTTTACTATACGGACCTTTGTTGGCAAGGTGATGTCTCTACTTTTTAAAATGCTGTCTAGGTTTGTCATTGCTTTCCTCCCAAGAAGCAGGCGTCTCTTAATTTCGTGGCTGCTGTCACCATCTGCAGTGATCATGGAGCCCAAGAAAGTAAAATCTCTCACTGCCTCCATTTCCTCCCCTTCTATTTGCCAGGAGGTGCTGGGACCAGTGGCCATGATCTTCGTTTTTTTGATGTTGAGCTTCAGACCATATTTTGCGCTCTCCTCTTTCACCCTCAATAAAAGGTTTTTTAATTCCTCCTCACTTTCTGCCATCAAGGTTGTGTCATCTGCATATCTGAGGTTGTTGATATTTCTTCCAGCAATCTTAATTCCGGCTTGGGATTCATCCAGCCCAGCCTTTCGCATGATGAATTCTGCATATAAGTTAAATAAGCAGGGAGACAAGATACAGCCTTGTCGTACTCCTTTCCCAATTTTGAACCAATCAGTTGTTCCATATCCAGTTCTAACTGTAGCTTCTTGTCCCACATAGAGATTTCTCAGGAGACAGATGAGGTGATCAGGCACTCCCATTTCTTTAAGAACTTGCCATAGTTTGCTGTGGTCGACACAGTCAAATGCATAGTCAATGAAGCAGAAGTAGATGTATTTCTGGAACTCTCTAGCTTTCTCCATAATCCAGTGCATGTTTGCAATTTGGTCTCTGGTTCCTCTGCCTCTTCTAAATCCAGTTTGCACTTCTGGGAGTTCTCGGTCCACATACTGCTTGAGCCTTCCTTGAAGAATTTTAAGCATAACCGTGCTAGCGTGTGAAATGAGTGCAATTGTGCGGTAGTTGGAGCATTCTTTAGCACTGCCCTTCTTTGGGATTGGGATGTAGACTGATCTTCTCCAATCCTCTGGCCACTGCTGAGTTTTCCAAACTTGCTGGCATATTGAGTGTAGCACCTTAACAGCATCATCTTTTAAAATTTTAAATAGTTCAGCTGGAATACCATCACTTCCACTGGCCTTGTTATTTGTAATGCTTTCTAAGGCCCATTTGACTTCACTCTCCAGGATGTCTGGCTCAAGGTCAGCAACCACACTACCTGGGGTGTACGAGGCATCCATATCTTTCTGGTATAATTCCTCTGTGTATTCTTGCCACCTCTTCTTGATGTCTTCTGCTTCTGTTAGGTCCTTACCACTTTTGTCCTTTATTATGGTAATCTTTGAACGAAATGTTCCTTTCATATCTCCAATTTTCTTGAACAGATCTCTGGTTCTTCCCATTCTGTTGTTTTCCTCTATTTCTTTGCATTGCTCATTTAAGAAGGCCTTCTTGTCTCTCCTTGCTATCTTTTGGAATTCTGCATTCAATTTCCTGTATCTTTCTCTATCTCCCTCGCATTTTGCTTGCCTTCTCTCCCCCGTTATTTGTAAGGCCTCATTGGACAGCCACTTTGCTTTCTTGCATTTCCTTTTCATTGGGATGGTTTTCGTTGCTGCCTCCTGTATAATGTTTCGAGCCTCCATCCATAGTTCTTCAGGCACTCTGTCCAGCAAATCTAAATCCTTAAACCTGTTCCTCACTTCCACTGTGTATTCATAAGGGATTTGGTTTAGATTGTATCTTACCGGCCCAGTGGTTTTTCCTACTTTCTTCAGTTTAAGCTTGAATTTTGCTATAAGAAGCTGATGATCTGAGCCACAGTCAGCTCCAGGTCTTGTTTTTGCTGACTGTATAGAGCTTCTCCATCTTTGGCTGCAGAAAACGTAATCAATCTGATTTCTATGCTGCCCATCTGGTGATGTCCATGTGTAGAGTCGTCTCTTGTGTTGTTGGAAAAGAGTGTTTGTGATGACCAGCTTGTTCTCTTGACAGAACTCTATTAGCCTTTGCCCTGCTTCGTTTTGAATTCCAAGACCAAATTTGCCAGTTGTTCCTTTTATCTCTTGATTCCCTACTTTAGCATTCCAATCCCCTATAATGAGAAGAACATCCTTCTTTGGTGTCACTTCTATAAGGTGTTGTAAGTCTTCATAGAATTGGTCAATTTCAGTTTCTTCAGCACCAGTAGTTGGTACATAAACTTGGATTATTGTTATGTTAAAAGGTCTGCCTTGGATTCGTATCGAGATCATTCTATCATTTTTGAGATTGCATCCCAGTACAGCTTTCACCACTCTTTTGTGGACTATGAGGGCCACTCCATTTCTTTTGCGGGTTTCTTGCCCACAGTAGTAGATATGATGGTCATCCAAACTGAATTCGCCCATTCCCGTCCATTTTAGTTCACTGATGCCCAGGATGTCAATATTTATTCTTGCCATCTCATTTTCGACCACATCCAACTTACCCAGGTTCATGGTTCTTACATTCCAGGTTCCTATGCAATATTTTTCTTTACAGCATTTGACTTTCCTTTCGCTTCCATGCATATCCACAACTGAGCGTCCTTTCGGCTTTGGCCCAGCCGCTTCATCAGCTCTGGATCTACTTGTACTTGTCCTCCGCTCTTCCCCAGTAGCATGTTGGACGCCTTCCAACCTGAGGGGCTCATCTTCCAGCGTCATAACTTTTATATGCCTGTTGTCTTTGTCCATGGAGTTTTCTTGGCAGGGATACTGGAGTGGCTTGCCGATTCCTGCTCCAGGTGGATCACGTTTGGTCAAAACTCTCCACTATGACCTGTTCATCTTGGGTGCCCTGCTCGGCATAGTTCATAGCTTCTCTGAGTTCTTCAAGCCCCTTCGCCACGGCAAGGCAGTGATCCATGAAGGGGTTTGCATTTTAGAATGGTATTATTATGAAATTTCAAACAGTAAGCAGTTTGATGCATTCCATTATAGATAAGCCAATAAAATGTTATTTAGTAAGCCATGAACCCAGTTTCAATCCTGCTTGTGCTTCCTTACAGGTCGGAGAGCATGTTTAGGTGAGAATCTTGCCAAAATGGAGCTCTTCCTCTTCTTTACAAGCCTCCTGCAGAGATTCACATTCCAGCTACCTCCTGGAACATCTGAAGATGACCTGGACCTTACCCCTGGTGTTGGGTTATCAACACCACCCATGCCTCACCAACTCTGTGCTCTGCCACGTTCATAAGACGCAAATTTCATGGGTTGCTTATCCTCCCTGTGTGTGCAATGCAAGCCTTTTTAAAAACACCCTTATTAACCATGGACATTTTGGTTCAGTAGACTTCCAGTCGGATTGGCTTATGCTGTGTCACAAAACTTGTGTTGCACACTTATGTTCTGCTTAATGTTTATAGTAAATATGATTTTGTGTTAATTGTAGTGCTTTAGTTCAGCCTAGGAATTTAATTTTGAAATTTATTTGATTCTCTTCCGGGAAAAACATACCTACTATAATATATATACCAGTAATATATATAATGTATATATTTTGTGTCAAGCCACTTCATTCCTTGTGTATTTTATTGTGTCATCATGTGCTTCTAAGTGACGGGCACTTTTAAAAACAAAGATTTAAGCAATGGATGGTCAAAAAGGAGTAGTCAAATGCACTCTGATGAAGAGGCTCAGATTTTAACTGAGGGCCGCAGGTATAGCAAGTCTACAGGTAACAAAATAGATTAAGTCTTTCCATGTGAAAAGAGCAATGATAAATTCCACTGGTTTTTTAAATTTACATCAGGAATTTGATTAAGAACATTAAAAACTTTCTGTGTAGAAATCCTGTTTTAAAAATTTGGGTGGGTATGGAAAAACTGGATGGGAGATGCTGTGATCACTAGGCTTAAACTATTGTGCTTTCTTTGAATAGTTAACACTGGTGGTGTTTTTATTGCTGACCTACTCCTGCCTCCAGCTCCTGCCAGCTTATGAGGACTGAAGGTCTCCACCTTCCCACTGCCCTCTAAGGCCCCTCCCCCAGCAGCCTACAGCTCCATCACCTTGCATCTCATGACTTTGCCATCTTCATTTCTCTCCATGTTCTGGGTGACCAGGGAGAAGGGAGCTGGTCGCAGCAGGAGGGGGAGACTCCCTGGATGAGGCAGGCTTCTCACTTCCCACCACAACATGTACAGAAACAGTCTTCTTGACTGTTGGACCCAGTATTGGTCCAATCCATTTAATTAACTAAACTAATGTCCTAGTGGTGGATTTCTTACATGAATAGCAAAAAATTGGTATGCGGTACTCAAAGGACAGTGAAAATCTGATGTAACTTTTCAATGCTCTCTTGCAAGTTGTAATCCACTAATCCAGGACGATTTCAAAATGCTACTCTTTCTACCTTGCATCATTAAGTGCAATTGAATGTTGCAGTTTATCCTGTATTGAGTCTCTGTAGGTTTCAAGAGGTTAAACCAGTTTAGTAAAGTTTTTGTTTGAGGAGATAAAGGTAAAGGGACCCCTGACCATTAGGTCCAGTCGTGACCGACTCTGGGGTTGCGGCGCTCATCTCGCTCTATTGGCTTCCGGGTCATGTGGCCAGCATGACTAAGCCGGTTCTGGCGAACCAGAGCAGCGCACGGAAACGCCGTTTACCTTCCCACCAGAGCGGTACCTATTTATCTACTTGCACTTTGATGTGCTTTTGAACTGCTAGTTTGGCAGGAGCAGGGACCGAGCAACGGGAGCTCACCCCGATTCAAATCTTCGCTTGATGGTTTACTCTCCATTTTAATACTTAGTGCCTACCTCCTCAAACAGGGACGCGGGTGGCGCTGTGGGTTAAACCACACAGCCTAGGACTTGCTGATCAGAACCGCCGACCTTCTGGAACAAGAGCTCCCAAAATCTTCTACCAGGACCCAGGCCTTTGCCGCTTGTTGGGAATCTCCACATAATGGATCTGAAGAGATGTTAAAGGCAAAGCTTGCAGTCCTTTCCATGGCCAGCCAAAGGTCTCTGGATTATGCGGATCTTTTAGAGCAAATAGACATTGGCTTTCCCTATCTCAAACGCGATGTGCAAAGCAATAAACCTTTGTCCAATGCTATCTTGTTTTAGCTTATTTCATTCTTTGCAATTGGTGTGTCACAGTTTGGACTGAGGTCAATAAGTTCATTTGGGGGATGGTGCAAGGCAGGCTGGGAATGGAGGACCCGATAAATTTTCAGAGGCCCATGACCCCCGATTTTGGGGGGGGTTGTAGGGGTGCCTGACCCACCCCCTCCATTTCACTGCTCCATTCATTGCTGTTCTTAAAGACCTCCTTCAGTTTGTGCTGGGTTTGGGGAAATTTGCCTTAGTTTCCAGATTCATCAAGGAATTATATTTGTGTCTTTGCTTCTTCTTTTTTTGTCATCTGGGCCAGCAGAACAAAAACCTTATGAGCTCCATGATCCTAATATCTCCATGGTATCAAGGTGTAACAGAATGAGCTGTGTTATGTCAGTTTTATATCCATTTCACTGGCTTCCAGGTTGTTTCCTGTCTCTAATAAATGTGTTGGCATTGGTCTCTAAAGACCTAAATGGTCTGGGGCTTGAGTATTTCAGGAACTGCCAACAGAACTCCCGTAAAAGCTTGCTTGAAAATGTCTCTCATTTTCTCGGGTCCTTGTTGTCCCTCCTCCACCACACCCCAAAAAGCAGCGGGCAAATTGAGCCTTTTTGTTGTCCATCTTGGTTCCTACCCACAAAGGAGAACATAAGTTGGTGGAGATAAGGGAGAAGACCACTTCTATCATGGCAAATAAATCATGTTCTGCTTTTCCAAGAGGGAATTTGCTGGATCCCTCTTTGCCTGCCTATATGATGCCATTGAAAACTGACATTTAGTGTCCATTTTAGAAACTATTTTTGGAATTGTGGTGTTTTTCATTTTTGCTGTATGTTTTTATTGTTGTAGGTTTATTCTTTGATTATATTTTGTCTTGATTTATTATATTGTTCTGTTTTTATGATACTGTAAACCTTTCTGAGAAAGGCAGGAAATGGAATGATAGTGAAATATTTGTGTTCTTTAGCATCCTTTTGAAAGAGAAACGCCACCCAGTTTATGCTCTTTATGCTGAGAGAGTGATGTTGACTTTCACTTTATCATCATCCACGGTGCCATGGGCTGACTTCAACACTTTCAGAGTTGAGCTTCTCCTCCATTCTCATCTCTCAAGGTGTCTCAACTATTTGCTGAAGTTAGTAGTTCCACAGGCCTAGCAGAACAGGTAAAGGTAAAGGGGACCCCTGACCATTAGGTCCAGTCGTGACCGACTCTGGGGTTGCGGCACTCGACTTGCTTTATTGGCCGAGGGAGCCGGCGTACAGCTTCCGGGTCATGTGGCCAGCATGACTAAGCCACTTCTGGCGAACCAGAACAGCGCATGGAAACGCTGTTTACCTTCCCACCGGAGCGGTACCTATTTATCTACTTGCACTTTGAGGTGCTTTCGAACTGCTAGGTTGGCAGCAGAAGAGGGCCAGCCCCAAAATAAAGCTTTCTGCCCTGCCAGGAGAGAAGGGGTAAAGGAAGAACTACACCAAAAACAAGGAGGGAGAGGTTGACAGCGGGGTCTGCTGCCCTCGTGGACCCTGCCACCTGAAGCAGTCGCCTCACCTTACCTTATGGGTGGGCTGATCTTGTAACTGAGGCCAAATTAACAATACCATGTATACCTATCAAAGCAGTCAAGCAAGCACATTGCATATTGTTTCAGAAAGTATGAATTAGCTAGGTTCACCTTTAAATGCAAGCATAATAGAATTTCTTTCTGTCCCTAGTGTAATGCAAACCTGCAGAGCTGCACCCCCAAGGATGTTCTCCAAAATTTGGCTCTCAGTGGAATTGGCCCACAAACTTAAAAGTGTCCCACATGCCATTGCAGACCCACTTGCAGTGACCCATTTCCCCAGGGAGCGAGGCCTGAGCCACGAAGGGGAACAAACTGGACAAGACCATGTTCATTCCAGCTGTGAGTGGTCACCCTACTGCAGTTTTCAGACCCCTGTGGCAAGGAAAACTATTGGTTGCATATGTTAATCAGAATGTGCAGACAAACAACATAACATGTATTTTTCTGTATGTCCTGACAAGCAACATACAGACATACAATAATGAGTCAAGATACTTGAGAGGAAAGTCTATAAAAACTAATTTACTTTCAAATATCAAGCAATATTTATGTTAACAAGAAGATATCGTATGAGAAGATACAGGGGGGAGAAGAATAGTGGTAGCTGCAATAAGAACAAGCACATCTTAAAGGCTTACTTGGCCAAAATGAACACCATACATTTGAAGCACTATGATGCCACTTTATACTGTCATGGCTTCCCCCAAGGAATTCTGGGAGCTGTGGTTTGTCAAGGGTGCTGAGAGTTGCTAGGAGGCCTTCCTTCAAATAGCTACAATTCCCAGGGAATTATGGCTCAATTAGCAAGAGATTTTAACAGTACAGTGGTACCTCGGGTTAAGTACTTAATTCATTCCGGAGGTCCGTTCTTAACCTGAAACTGTTCTTAACCTGAAGCACCATTTTAGCTAATGGGGCCTCCTGCTGTCACTGCGCCGCCAGAGCACAATTTCTGTTCTCATCCTGAAGCAAAGTTCTTAACCTGAAGCACTATTTCTGGGTTAGCGGAGTCTGTAACCTGAAGTGTATGTAACCTGAAGCGTATGTAACCTGAGGTACCACTGTACTAGGCTTAAGGAAAGTATATTTCTCAAGTCCCTTAAAAGATCTTTCTTTACTCCTCCATGTAAGGTAAAAAAAAAAAATGACCATGTTGGCAGATACCAAGTAGAACAGTGATGGCCAAACTTGGCCCTCCAGCTGTTTTGGGACTACAACTCCCATCATCCCTGACCACTGGTCCTGTTAGCTAGGAATGATGGGGGTTGTAGTCCAAAAACAGCTGTAGGGCCAAGTTTGGCCATCACTGGATTAGAAGAACACTAACCTGAAAGTATAGAGGCAAAGTGTACGGGAGGTGAGAGAATAGCTAGTTTAATGAAAGTGCAACTGCAATCTATTATTCATTCTTAATATTTCTATGAGAGGATGAGGCAATAATTAAGAACAAACCATTGAAGCAGCAAACACTTAAGGTTCATTTAAACAGTATGAAATGATGCACTAAGCCATGGGTGGGCAAACTAAAGCCCTGGGGCCGGATCCAGCCCAATTGTCTTCTAAATCCGGCCTACGGACAGTCCAGGAACCAGTGTGTTTTTACATGAGTAGAATGTTTGCTTTTATTTAAAATGCATCTCTGGGTTATTTGTGGGGCATAGGAATTTGTTCATATCTTTTTTCCAAAATATAGTCTGGCCCCCCACAAGGTCTGAGGGACAGTGGACTGGCCCCCTGCTGAAAAAGTTTGCTGACCCCTGCACTAAGCACTAAAGCAGAGACTTCTGGGATCACAATATCTATCTATTTTGGCAGCTCTTAATGTAGGGTGCCCAAACCGATTTGGATTAGAAGATACAGTTGTTTAATTGGACTCAGATAAGCTTGCAGTATGGATTGGTGATATTCACCCAGATTCATATTCACAACATGCACAGAAGCAGCTCTGTGCAGCTTGTCTGAGCCCCTGGCAGGGGCCCTCTGGCCAGCTTAGCCCTTCCGAGGCCAGGGGCAAATGTGCTTGGCTGCCTCCCATCGCCACCCCACTGCACAGGAGGCTACTTTTGAATTAATATAATAAGTGTCTGGTGCTAGATACATTTGGATTAGGTTAAAATAAAATCTTACTGAGGTCCGTCAGAGCTTTATCATAGACTTCGGGGAGGACTGGTTTTCCAGATAGATTTTCATGCACAAGAAAGTACTGTATTTTCTGGCATATAAGACTACTTTTTAACCCAGGAAAATCTTCTCAAAAGTCAGGGGTCGTCTTATACGCCGGCTACAGCAGCAGCTCCTACAGCAACTCCCCACCAAAGGATAAAATGACAGCAAATTAAATCAGAGGACACCAAGCTCTCTAGATGAAGCAGAAATACCCTTGAAAATTGGCCCCAGAAGCCCCCGGCCACTGGGAAGTGGAGCGGATTTCCAAGCCAGACTGGAGACTGGTTTTTAAAATTTTTATTTGGTGTGCGTTGGAAGAGGGGTAGTCTTATATGGCGAGTATATCCCAAACTCTACATTTTAACTGGAAAAGCTGGGGGGTCGTCTTATATGCCCAGTCGTCTTATACGCCGGAAAATATGGTACTATGCATGCTGCTTTAGCTGAGATTCCGGCATTCTAGGGGGCTGGACTAACTCTAAGATTCTATGAGGTTTTCTGACTTTCTGCATATCACCAAATTTCACCCCCCAAACTGCTGCAGTGTATCTTTCATCCGTTGTAAAGAAATGCCACAAAGGTCACTGAATCTCTAAGCTAAGCTACAGCCGAGATGTGTTTACAAAACCGAAAGGCGTGTGGATAAGTCTGACAAACTGGCAGGGCAAGAACTGGGCATTCATGCTTTTCAGTAGAGTTACTGATGGGACGTTATCCTCCAGGACATTTCCCTGAGCTGGGAAGCCCTGGCTATGTAACGTCTTGGCGAGGACTGTCGCTATGAGGCGGTTGTACCCTTTCCTGCGGTGTTCCGGCAAAGTATAACCATGGATCATAGTAGCAAATTGGTCCGTCAAACCCCAGGCAATGGGGCAGCCCCCTTCATCCAGGACGCAGGCACTAGGGAAACAGGAAATGAGGCTGGCAAGGTATTTTCGGCATTGTTCGCTTCCTCCTCGGGACCATGTGCTGTTCAGAAGGCTGGCATGGGAGACATCGAGGGAAGCAAGCTTGGGTGGAGGTACTAGCCTAAAAAAGATTTCGCCACTTAAAATGTGCTGTAAAATCCATAAGGTACACACAAAAACAGGGAATACATACTAAGGGGCTTATCCTCTGCTCTTTCCAGGCACAGTGAGCACTTTAAAGCTCTGTTTCCGAGTGCCCTTCATTTAATAATAATAATAATAATAATAATAATAATAATAATAATAATAATAATAATAATAATAATTTGATTTATACCAGGCCAGGGCCAGGCTCAGGGCGGCTAACACAGAATATAAATTACAATAAAACATATTAGAAAAAAAGAAAAAAGAAGAAAAACCAGTTAATTAAAATATGGCTTAAAATACAGCCTCATTTTCGTAGTAGCCCATAAATCAAGACCATAAAGGAAGGAAACATCAGATATTCACCCGAGCCAGCTATCCATGCTGGTCCTACATGGACCAGCAAAAAAGCCAAGGGAAAATTTATACAGTGGTACCTCTGGATGCGAACAGGATCTGTTCCAGAGCCCCGTTTGCATCCTGAAGCGAACGCAACCCCTGTCTGCGCGTCTGGCGATTCGCCGCTTCCGCGCATGCGCGTGACGTTATTTTGAGCGTCTGCACATGCACGAGCGGCAAAATTCGGAAGTAACACGTCGCGTTACTTCCGGGTCGCCGCAGAGCACAACCCAAAAAAGCTCAACCTGAAGCTACTTCAATCCGAGGTATGACTGTATACCAAATCCCATATAAGGGGTCAGAGTGAGTCCAAGCCAAAGGCCAGGTGGAACAGCTCCATCTTGCAGGCCCTGCGGAAAGATGTCAAATCCCTGGTCTCTTGTGACAGAGTGTTCCACCAAGTCGTGGGCCAGTGCTGAAAAGGCCCTGGCCCTAGATGAGACCAATCTAACCTCCTTGCGACTTGGAACCTCCAAAGTGTTGTTATTTATGGACCTTAAGGTCCTCCGTGGGGCATACCAGGAGAGGCGGTCCCGTAGGTATGAGGGTCCTAGGCCATGAAGGGCTTTAAAGGTCAAAACCAGCACCTTGAACCTGACCCTGTACTCTACTGGGAGCCAGTGCAGCTGGAATAGCACTGGATGAATGTGATCCTGCAGCAAGGACTCCATAAGGAGCCTCGCTGTGGCATTCTGCACCAGCTGGAGTTTCTGGGTCAGCTTCAAGGGCAGCCCCGCGTAGAGAAGAAGAAGAAGAAGAAGAAGAAGAAGAAGAGGAGGAGGAGGAGGAGTTTGGATTTGATATCCCGCCTTTCACTCCCTTTAAGGAGTCTCAAAGCAGCTAACAATCTCCTTTCCCTTTCTCCCCCACAACAAACACTCTGTGAGGTCAGTGGGGCTGAGAGACTTCAGAGAAGTGTGACTGGCCCAAGGTCACCCAGCAGCTGCATGTGGAGGAGCGGAGACACGAACCCGGTTCCCCAGATTAGGAGTCCACCGCTCTTAACCACTACACCACACTGGCTCTTACAATAATAAAGCTTGGAGGTGACCTTTGCATGGATCACTGTAGCCAGATCAGGGCAAGAAAGGTAAGGGACCAACTGCTTAATACGGCAGAGATGGAAAAATGCCACCTTTGCTGTGGCTGAAACCTGCGTTTCCATGGAAAGGGAGGCGTCAAAGGTTACACCCAAGCTCTTGACAGAAGGCACTGGCACTAACTGAGCCCCACAAGTGACGGCAGTTGGCCCCCCAACCCCATGTCATCCTGACCCAGCCAGAGGACCTCTGTCTTTGAAGGATTTAACTTCAACCGGCTCCCATGCAGCCATCCAGCCACAGCTTCCAAGCATCTGGTCAGTGTCTGATGGCCGTCCATCAACAGATAAAGCTAGGTGTCATCAGCATATTGATGACAACCCAGCCCAAAACTCCGGACAACCTGGGCAAGGGGGTGCATAAAGATACTGAAAAGCATTTATCTATTGCTCTGGAGTTCTTCCAGTGAAAATCTGCCCTTTAAAGCTCAATCCGTGGGAAACCTGAACTGACATTTGCTCTGATTGAGGGCTAAAGAGCTGGCTTTTGAAGAGAAAGCTCTGGGACAAAAAAGGGCTTGGACGTAGAGCTTTTAAGCACAGACCAGTGCCCGGAAAGAGTGGCCCAAAAGGCAAGTGTGGATAAGCCCTACGTGAGATGGGTGGGAATGGAAGGAAAGAAGACAAACAGAAGAGGAAAGTGGAGCCAGTAGGCGATAAAGCCTATCAGATATTCCGTGCTGTCGCTCCCCACCTCGGCCTTTTGGGATAATACTTATAAGGATCCTACTAATACAAGTCCATTCTTAATACCAAAGGTGAGTTTGAAGGAATGCATCCAACAGAAACAATGCATTCTTTGCTTTCACACCTGCAGGGTAGCAATTTTGTCCATGGAGTTGCTCCTGGAAATGGTTAAAAAATACAAAAAAGGGAATTCTTTTCTACATCTGACACAGCATCTTAATTTAGAAAATGTGGTGATCAGAGCGAGGGGAAGGAAAGATTCAGGAGTGCATTTTAAACCTTCTTGTTTAATACCTTCCTTCCAACCGTATTTTACACCTGACATTGGCCAGTGAATCTAGTAAAAAAAAAAAACACAAATGAGATTCTACAAGCCTGAAATCTGCCCCCCGATGTTGCAAAACATTAATACAGAAAAGGACAGGAATCAGCAGACTGGGTGGAGTGGGGGAATCCTTGAGGGCACTGGGGCATCTTCACCCACCTTCATAAATCAGTGTCTAATTTTGGCACATATTTCAAGAGCAGCATTGCTGTGGAAAATAGTAATGATATGACTGAACATACGGGAGTTTAACCTCAGGAAGTGTATCAGGATTTGGATGGATAACCATTTGGAAACAAGACTGCTTTACATCCACAAGCTTGGAACTAGCTACAGCTTGGGAAGCGTCGTATAATCCAGCCTGCAGTCCTGCGTAGAAATAAATGAGAGAATAAGCCTTTAAAACGCAAGATATAAGGAAATGGACTAATCCAGTTTAGCCAAACTAGCTAGAGGTGCTGTATTGTGTCCCACAAAATCCTTTTTTTTTTTCCATTTCTTTAGAAATGCTCCTTTTTCACACTCATAAGACAGAACCCAAAATTCTTTTTGATGCTTTATATAGATATTTTGTGGCACCTGTACTGACAACCAAATTTACATCCCTCACTGAATGAGTCAAATTAAAAGTTAAATTCATTTCATTTTGTGAGAAGGTACCCTGGGGCGTTTAAACAAACAGCTGAAAGAATCTAACACAATGGTTTAAACAAAACAACTTTTCATTAGCTGCAATTATCACATCAAATTCCCTAGTGCAAAACCAACCATGTCTCTGTGTGTGTGTGTGAGAGAGAGAGAATCACTTTGCTGCTGGCCACATAAATAAGCAAGTGTTTATGTGAAAGCCTGCAAAAGAACATACACCATTTAACTTCTGCTATATTTGCCCTAGAGTCTGTCAAGACTGGCCCGTACGGGCAGGGGTACCTTTACCTTTATATTTAGGGACGTGGGTGGCACTGTGAGTTAAAGCCTCAGCACCTAGGGCTTGCCGATCGAAAGGTCGGCGGTTCGAATCCCCGCGGCGGGGTGCGCTCCCGCTGTTCGGTCCCAGCGCCTGCCAACCTAGCAGTTCGAAAGCACTCTTGGGTGCAAGTAGATAAATAGGGACCGCTTACCAGCGGGAAGGTAAACGGCGTTTCCGTGTGCGGCTCTGGCTCGCCAGAGCAGCGATGTCACGCTGGCCACGTGACCCGGAAGTGTCTTCGGACAGCGCTGGCCCTTGGCCTCTTTGAGTGAGATGGGCGCACAACCCTAGAGTCTGTCAAGACTGGCCCGTACGGGCAGGGGTACCTTTACCTTTACCTTTATATTTGCACCATTCATTCTATAATCTTTAGAGCACAGCATTTGATCTAGATATTCTTAGGATATTGCAGGTACAACATACCCTGGCAAAAATCTAGTTTGTGACAAAGGACACATTGCTGAAATTCTCAGGTCTGTGCCACTAATTCTTTCCACACTCTGACCATATTGCTTGAAAATCTTTCTTCAGAAGTCAGTCACAGCATTTCCATTACCCAGCAAGAAATAAGCTTTACCCTGTATTTGGAAGACTTGTTCCCAGTTTATGGTGTCTGGGTTCTCCAGCAATGCTTGATATGCTTGCTGGTCCTTGTAGAATACAGCATAGGCATTGGTAAAATGGTCCAGGTCATCACTTTCAGCCTATGATTTTAAAAACACAAAACCCCTAGTTCATCCCATTATACAAACAAATACACAATAATTTTGTTGCTATAATCAAAACTGTGATGTGCCACAGTGAAGAGAACTTAGAATGAAGAAACAATTGCCAAAAGTCATTATTTCTTCTAAATAAATGAGTTTTGTAGTGCTTCTCATTAGGCTTCCCATTTCAAATTTCAGGAGTAAGGAAGTGAGCATGTGAAATATTTACAGCAAGTTTCAACAATCATTTGTATATAAATCAGGAAAATTTGTATATAAATCAAGAAAACTAAATGAAAAAGCTTGTTTGCTTTAAGGACTCGTGTTGATACTTCTGTTGTCAATTAAGTATAGTTCATCATTATCTACAAACCTAAACTGTAGTCAGTCTCAGCTATGATTTAGGGCAAACAAGCCAGTATAATAAAACATGGTTTGTAGCTAGCCTGACTCCCGAAACCATACTTAAAACTAACTGGTTTGTTCAGCTTCAGGCATAATAAAAAACGGAAGTGAAAGCTTCTTCTCCCCTCATGCTCATTGTTATGTATTGCGTTGAATAGGATACAAATTGCAGCAGTCTGATCGGTCCTAGAACAATAGGATTCAGAATGCAGCAGTCTGATTGGTCCGCAGGAGCCACCCAATCCAACTCCAGGTGGAAGTGAATCTGCAACCTGATTGGCCTACAGGAGAATCCCGGAATTAGCCAATCACATGGGGCCCATTGTGTAAATAATGTATATAAAGCAGACAAATAAAGAGCATGAAATCCACACTCAACTCCGAGTATATTTCACTCATGCTGCAAGAGAAGAGGGGAACTCACAAATCCATGGCTCTTTTAAGCAATGCTGAACACCCAGCACCTAAATGTTGTGTGCATGGGGGGAGGGGAGGGAGATGGAGAGAGAGCACATTAGATTATACCCTTTACTATACCGTTCTCTGCCGGCGGGTAATAACAGCTTTAAATTCTGGCCATGAATCCACCACCACTTCCTTCCTGAAGGGGTTTCCTCTGTTTATATTTAGCACTGCTCCATAAACCTTCAAAAGGAAAGATGAGCTGTTTAGAGGTTGGAAAAAATATTGTTATGAGGGTCAGTCTGGATGAAACCATAGGTCCCTTCCAAAACCTGTGATCCTGTATCAGTGAGGCTAGATTGCATGAGGGAACCTGGAAGATCGGCCAAATTAAGCCATTTGGCTTTCGCTGGCCAGTTAAGTGCTCATAAGCATCCGAAAACATGAGCCAAGAACCGTGCTCTCCACAAAGGGGGGTAGGCATTTCCCCCCACCTGGCTGGATGCCAGGTGATCCTAGGTAGCAGAACAACAGAGCTGTTGTGTATAAGAGCTGGAAGCTGGAGGAGACAGAGACACGTCGGCCTCTATGCTGGACTTTGGTGCCCATCTGGAAACCTAATAGGGAAGGCAAGATCTGTTGGGGTGTTAATGCTGTGAGTGCCCCCATCCTATGCTCAGGTTGGATATATGCAGTGCTTTATTTCAGGGGGGACGCAGACCCCTAAATATTTTGTGAATCTAAGTATGGCCTCAGTGAGAGGCAGCATTTCAATATGAATAGGAAAATGAGAGGACCCCTAAGCATTTTTTTTGAAGAAGTAAAAAGCACTGGATATATGCATAATAGGGATGAGGGTGGCGCTGTGGGTTAAACCACAGAGCCTAGGACACCCATATCAGAAGGTCGGCAGTTCGAATCCCTGTGATGGGGTGAGCTCCCGTTGCTCCGTCCCTGCTCCTGCCAACCTAGCAGTTCGAAAGCACATCAAAGTGTAAGTAGATAAATAGGTACCGCTCCAGCGGGAAGGTAAACAGTGTTTCCGTGCGCTGCTCTGGTTCGCCAGAAGCGGCTTAGTCATGCTGGCCACATGACCCGGAAGCTGTACGCAGGCTCCCTCGGCCAATAAAGCGAGATGAGCACCGCAACCCCAGAGTCGTCCACGACTGGACCTAATGGTCAGCGGTCCCTTTACCTTTACCTATATTCATCACTGCCTAAGGAACTAAGAATTAGGCTGCTTTAAAAGGTTGAGTTATTTCCCTCTCTCTTCTGCAAATGTGTTTTCAGAGAACCATTGTAGATGGAAGCAAGATCTTACTGACATTCACGGAGAAAAGAGGACAGAGAGGAAGGAGGCCGTTGTTCTTCCCCTACTCCCATGACACTCTGCAAGCCAAAGGCTTGGCTGCAGTAATGAGCTCGAAGGGAGGCAAAACACAAGGGAGGAAAAAGCAAGTTTCCAAAACCAACAAACTGAAAGGAGCCTTTAAAGACATTTCAAAAGACTGCATATTCTGAAGTTTTCCAGAAAAGTTGGGTATGTTTTACCTGAAATCAATCAGGCACAATTCTGTATCAGAAACGATGGTGAGTTTTTGTTTTGTTTTTCTCAGGGAGTAAACATTCGGCTTTCTTGAATGCTTCAGCTTACAGAGTTAAGCATCACCTCACTTGATTTGCTGGCTGTAATTGAGACCTCAGTTCTGATCTGAAGAGACACCAGCATAATGGAGCCTTGCACTTTTCATTCAGAACTGGCACATACCTGCAAAGCATAATCACTGCTACCCTCTCTGAGCATCTATGTCTATGCATGTGCTGCACATTTATGATGAACTGAATTTATAGGGTAGATAGAACATTTCATCTTTATGAATTTTCAACAGGTCTCCATTAATCACTGATGCCAATGTTTGAAGGCAGGAACAAAACCAGCCTGCCATTTTGCATCAGATTATTATTATTATTATAACTGTCTACCCCCTGATAAAATTCTAATGTTCATTATCATAATACTGTAGTGATCATTTTGTAATTGTTTTATGCAAGTCTAAATTTTGTTCTGGGGGTGCTAATATAAATATAAAATGCATTTTTATTTAATAATTGTATTCAGACCATCCATCTTTTCAAAAAGACAAAAAACAGCCCCCAACTGTATTTCTGCATGGAACACAAGTACAAATTCAGGTCTAATAGCAAAAATCTGTACTCCATCATATCTCTAAAAGATACACCCTGATAGTTCAGACTTTCAAGCCCATAAATAAAGTTTACGTAGATCTGCATTACCTTAAGTGATTCAGGAAAATTACTGAGTAATTTGTGTTCCAGTATTTGCAGCTTTGTAGAACAGTTTAACACCAGCATCTTGCAACCTTCATGCAAACATAGGTGGCCTACTAGAGGGCACAAGCAGAAGAAAAACCGTGACTAGCAGCAAATGTAACTTTAGTGCTCTGGAAAAATGGAAGCCCAAAACATAATCCTAGAGATCATACCCTTCTGTATTTATAGATTACATTTTATACAGTGCCATCGCCCACCCCACCCACCGTACCCTATAATCAGCTGGACTTTATTCTGGACTAAAACCCATGAGAAGCTTCTTGAAAAAGAAAATTTCACACAGTAAGTGCCACAAATTTGATGTTTTTACTGCTCTACCTTTTCCAGGTTGCTGTAAACAGATATGAGAGTGACAAATATGAAGGGGTAAACATTTTATAAATAAAATAAAAACTTTGACAGCACTGTTGTCCACTCTCATAGTTTTAAACCCAATAAAGGGTAGTATATAGAGAGCCTGTCTTCACCCTAAACCTGAGAGGGTGCGGAGCTGTGCATGGGCAGCCGCCCTCTCTAAATTCACACGGCAGAGATTATTTTGTTGGAATGCAGAACTCAAAATTCTTCTACAATGGGGTAAGAAAGAAACACCATCTTATAGAAATGCATAGCCCGTTACGGATAACGTATAGATCAAAACGGTATTTTAAATTGGGTTAAAGTTTCAAGACACCATGTCTGCATTTTGCGTCAGAATGGGCTGTGGACACAGATACGTGCCACTCTGAACAAAATATACAAATATCCCACACAACCCTCATATATCTAGGTCGCATACCTGGGGCTGATTTTCAACTGGCTGTTCAGATATAGGAAACAGCTGGAACACTAAGAGGCACTTTCGGTTACATAGATTTTCTGGCAGCAGGTGGAAGATGAAGAGGAAATAGCCACACCCTCCGAAGGAGGGACTTACAACACAAGCTTTAAGAGACAATAGTAAAGGTCAAAAAACTCAAAAGCCCTGCAAACCTGCCTCCATTGCCCACAAGACATTTGATATTGCAGCACTGTTTCTTGTAAGATATCCCATTTCCACATACTTTAAAGCAAATTACAATGATTATTAAGGAATTATTGAGCAATTACAACGGTGTAACCAGACTTCAAAGAACTAGTCATAGTTCTACACAGTCTTGTGGGAAATGGTCTAAACTGTGCAAATAGAAATACATTGTGGGAAGCAGAAGACCTCTGTGCCTTTGAAAGCTCTCAATTTCCCCCATGTTCAAAACACCGTTTATTCGGTTAGGTTTTTCCTAATGCTGCTCTAGCTTCTTCCCACAGTCATTTGGGCCGGACTGAATCTGCTGAACAGAAGCTGAGTAGAATGTTATCAGAGTCAGGTAAAAGCTCTACATCTCTTGAGAAGACATCTGTAAGAAGAGGTCCTAAAAGTCTTATTTCTGGAACAGACACATGGAATAATCCTGTGTCCATCTTCAATTACTTTCAAGGCTATAGATTTCTAACTTCTAGGCTATTTATTTTTACCTTGTGAAAATTCCTAAACTGAAATTAAAGTTTGGAAGCAGGCCAGTTGCATACCCCTTCCAAAGAAGGCAGCAACTTCAGGAATCAGATATAATTTCATTTTCATGGTTCTCTCTAAAGCATTTACCTATGTATCTACCTCAGTATCCCATTCTTTACCATAGATCTTATTGCACAGATAAGCTGATTAAATATTAGGTGTGGGAAACATGGCTGATTTACAACCCGCTTAAAACTTGTATAAATATGAATACTTCTTTTGAAACAAAGCAATTCTAACTTCTAGCTAAAATCTGTCTTCCATATACCCTAGGTGCTGAAGTCTCATCCTTGGCAACCATACTTTTAGTTCCCTGTGGACCACAGGCTAGAGCACATTTGTCATTAAACAAAACCGAGATCAGTAGCATGTAAACAAACTCTCTTGGCTGTAGTGTTCTAGAACATCTTTATGGGTGTAGCGGAAAGCTGTTTATTTTATTCAGGTTTATTTCAAAAGATGTAGAGAGACAAATATGCAAGCCAGAGATGTGATATACCTGTTTTGCTTGTTTTCCAAAACTGAATGGCACTTGACAATTAAACCTAAGAAAACAGAACTTTAAGGAAGGAGAGTTAAACCTTAATCTTGTGGTTCCTAAACCTAAGACATGCCAGGTGTGATTTTCCTTATTGAAAAGAACCAACCCTGCTTTGAAAATAAAATGTAATCCTTTAATTTCAGTTTTCTCTCCCTTTTTGGCATTAGTTCCAATATCCATGACATCCAATTTAACTTGAAGAGGCAACTGCAAGTAGGTAAAATTATATTTTGTTTGCAAGCAAGACATTATTTTCCTCTTTTAAAATGCAGATAAAAGCCGAAATCATTCACAACCCTTCCCATTTGATATAAATGAAAACCTATTATTGTGCCTTACAATTTTCATGAGAAACTCAGATTTCTAGAGCACTGAGGTAGGAAGCACTGAATAAAACCCTGACAACTTACATTGAGGGGCTAAGCAGGGAGTTGCTCTGCTAAATTGGAAAGGTCAAACTTGCTTATCCATCCTCCTTCTGCATGCTTACTTCAAAAGCAGAGGCACTTGGCAGCTGCTCCTTCTGCTTAGAATCAACGGAATACAGTGGTACCTCGGGTTACAGACGCTTCAGGTTACAGACTCCGCTAATCCAGAAATAGTACCTCGGGTTAAGAACTTTGCTTCAGGATGAGAACAGAAATCGTGCGGCGGCGGCACAGCGGCAGCAGGAGGCTCCATTAGGTAAAGTGGTGCTTCAGGTTAAGAACAGTTTCAGGTTAACAACGGACCTCTGGAACAAATTAAGTACTTAACCCGAGGTACCACTATATGACAATGACTTGGGATGATGGGAGCCAAGTTCAATCTCCAGGATACTTGCTACAAGCTTCTCAGCTTCTGAATGTAGCACACATAGGAAGGAGAGGCTAGGTTGGCTCATCCCCTCAGGAAAGCCCCCCCTCAATAGGCCCTACCCCTTAATGTTGGTTGATGGAAAAGGAAGTGTCTATGGGTTGGGGTGGGGCACTGAGACCACTTAAATAAAGTATTGTGTTTTAATTTGTTGGTGTAACCCAGTCAGATGGACAGCATATAAACAACATATTACTACTTACTACTACTAATGGTAAAGGTAAAGGTACCTCTGCCCGTACGGGCCAGTCTTGACAGACTCTAGGGTTGTGCGCCCATCTCACTTAAGAGGCCGGGGGCCAGCGCTGTCCGCAGACACTTCCAGATCACGTGGCCAGCGTGACAAACTGCATCTGGCGAGCCAGCGCAGCACACGGAACGCCGTTTACCTTCCCGCTGGTAAGCGGTCCCTATTTATCTACTTGCACCCGAAGGTGCTTTTGAACTGCTAGGTTGGCAGGCGCTGGGACCGAACGACGGGAGCGCACCCCGCCGCGGGGATTTGAACCATGCGATCGGCAAGTCCTAGGCGCTGAGGTTTTACCCACAGCGCCACCCGCGTCCCTACTGCTACTAAAGGGTTAAAATGTCCAGCATGGCATGCTTAAGATCATCCCCTCTTGCAATTAATCTTTTGGGCTGCACCTGGATGATTTGAAAGAGCCATAAACAATGACTAAGCCTAACTTGTTCACACTTAAATCAGCTTGTTGATGAGATTAGTAAACCAAACTGCTGGCTGGTTTTACCTGCAAGCAGCACATCATCCGACCTGAGTAGCCAAAGCCAACCCTATTTGTAGCAAGGATGGCTACACATGGTTACACAAAAATATGTGTCTATAGCATGTCACAAAAGTGAGGCAGATGCTACTTTATTCATATTAGACCCAGCAATCAATACAATACATATTTAAGTTTTATTATTTCATTATCTGGAAAAATAAATAGAAATTTATAAAAGCAAAAGTCTCATAGAGCTCTTTTGTGTGAAGCCAGTCTCTTGAGTTCTTTGTATCACTAGAACTGTAGAATATTGCACTCGTTTATCAGGATTACTGCAATAAAAGGGAAATTTCTCATGATACAGGCAAATAAGCTAGAAAGATATATACATATTGTCAGATAGGGTGGTTAACTTTAAGATATCTCAATTAATTTGTTTTAAAAGTCTGCACAAAGCACAACGCAGATTGTAACAATCCATCACTTTCCTGAAGACAGAGTACCATCATAACCACCATGTTTTGAGAACAAAATGTTCATGGAAGATTAAAGCACCAAGAAATAGGGCTAATCCTTGTTCTTCAATAAGTAATGTCCTTCGACTGACTTTGTTCAGACG
The DNA here is from genome assembly GCF_965153285.1 of Podarcis tiliguerta. Classification (NCBI taxonomy): domain Eukaryota; kingdom Metazoa; phylum Chordata; class Lepidosauria; order Squamata; family Lacertidae; genus Podarcis; species Podarcis tiliguerta. The sequence continues at coordinate 114,278,180 of NC_139536.1, read as the reverse complement.
TCCACATAGTCATATGCCTGTTCTAGGAAAGCAAACAGTGTCTTCATTTCTTCCGATTCTTGTATGGTGTTTATGTCTTTAAGAAGACCTTCTTGGTTCCTGACCTTCAGAAGCTCATCCTACAGAATGTGAAAAGGGAGAAAGTTGAAGATGGTATGAGGAAAACAAAGGATTTTCAGGTAGGAAATCAGTGCAATTTCCAGCAAAGCTTCAGGTAGCTCAAGGATGCAAAGAGGGCAGACAAAATTAAGGAGCAGCAAGAAAGTTAATACACAAGAAAGAATGGTTTCTGGACAGCCTTCTCCACCCAGGAACTTTTCTAATGTTGCTGGATTACAGCTCCCACACCGCTGACGGCTTGCCACGCTGGCTAGGATTGGTGGGAGCTGTCCATCATCATCTAGAGGGCACCAGGGCTGAGGGAGGTTGGGTTTAGGAAACACCATTTAATCACTGTGTGAACAACAAGAAAGGTGCTGGTTCTGGAACAAAATAGAAAATATACTTTTGCAAGAAGCAATTTTTAAGAGCAGCTTCCTCTTCACTCTCGGGAAGCTTCTGAAACAGCCCTCCTGCCACTCACCTGAAGAATGGGTGCTGTGAGTTGGTACTGTGCAACATCAGGAAGACCAAGATCATCACTGCCATTTGTCTGGATTAACTAGAGAGGGAAGAGAGGAAATATCTGCATCTGTATTGGATTTTTAAAAATGTTTCATCTTTTGCTGCCCTGGGCTCCTTTGAGAGGAACGGCATGCATGCATGCATATATCAAACATCTACCTCATTCCTCCCCTGTGTACTTGTACTAAATCATATGTAATATGTTGTTTATAATATACTTATATACTGCTATATTCCAATATATTTAGCTATACCTCCTTTTCAAACAGCTATGTCAACGATACGCCTTCAGCAATCGTGTATTCATTCTTCCATGGACTCAAGAGTCTGGGCAGATGGGGCTCGTCAACCTGAGGGGTAGTTCATCCAGGACAACTGATTCTAAACCTCCACTGCCTTGCATAATATCTTTGGAAAAGAAGTGGTAAACCCTACACAAATCCAGACTTAAGACAGTTGGATGGCACCTTATATGCCTCCTTCTGGCAACTCCTGCAGCGAAGCTGGCGCCAAACATATTGCTCTGCTTTCGTTTGGACCACATCAGTGAGGCCGAGAGGCAGGTCTTGTCGTCAGGACAGCCCAGGACCTGCATACACACTGCCCAGGCTTGTGCCCCGAAGAGGTAACTTCGGTGCTGCAAACACAGCGGTTTGACTTCATCCCCAGAGACACACTCCATTGTCCTTTGAGACAAGCCCAGTTCATCGTGCCCAGACTCAAAATTCCATCCCCATCTCAGAGATACCTCATTTGCTGTTGCTTTCTCTGTAGCCAGCTGACATTTTAATTTGTGTATTTTGTTCTGGAGATGTTGAATATTTCCTTCATGGAGCTCTGCTGTTGACGAAACTTTGTTTATTTCTTCCTGCATTTAAAAGAAAAATGAAACTTAAGAAATATATTTAAAGGAAGAAACCATGTGTAGCAAACATTCTGCCAGGATTAGATTAGCCCTCATTGCTACATATCGGTTATGAGGCTGAAGCAGCTCAAGTATTCACCATCTTTCATGATTCATTCTACAGAATAGATTGCAAAAGATCTCTTTTCTACTTGAACAGAAGGAACACTTGTCTGATAATACATAATGGTTTATAATATGTAACCTGGGAAGCAAGGGTTAATTTTATGGTTCACAAATATTAACTTACAAATAATTTGTGGTGCCATGGTTGTTATGACATTTAAAAGAGTCTGTTACTCCAATTTCCACCTCTCTTACTTTGAAGAATGCCATAAAAACTGGCAGCATGAAGCAGATTTTGTATGGTAACCAATAAAGATGGTCTAGGTATAATGATTTTGGAAAATAAAATAGCTCCATCTGTACCAAAAAGCTTTACATTTCCCCTCAGAAGGGGGTGCAGAAGTGTAGCATTACGGCATGAAGGGGTGAAATAATTTGAAATATCTTGCAATAATAACACAAAACCTTTATGAATACCAATGGAAGCACTATAGAGTAGTGAGGAAGTTTTCAGGTTTCAAATCACCTAAAGCTCATAATCTTCTTAATTCACAGAACGGATTAGTCCTTTGCTGTGTACTCAGATGATATGCCATGTAAATCCCCAAGATGTACCCTCTTCCTTCCTCACCTGCAGTTTTGCCAAACCCTCTTCAAGAGAAACACTCTTTTCCTTTTCCTCTGCTAGCATCTTATGCACGTTCTTCAGGCTGCTCACCTTCTCCACGGGAACCTTTAGGGTCTCAAAATGTTTGACGAGCCTTGAGCAAAACGATAAACAAGATTCTCACCTTGTGTAGTATTTATACTTATGGAAAGGGCAATACTATATTACTGTATTACTAGAGTTCTCACCAAGCCTTGCTTACTTGAAGTACTGAACAGCACAGAAATATTTTCTGCTTTGATTTGAGGGAGAAGAGAATGTTCAATATAATCCAAATGGTCAACCCATACGGCTAACTTCTGTTTTCACATGGACCACTTTATTCTCCAAACAACAGGCTAAAAGGTCTAAACGTATTTTATCACATAGGCTGACACCCCTCATGAGCAATCTGGCACCAGGCTTTCAAAATTAAGCAACACTGGAGCATAATTATCTCAAGGAAAGGTCTAACATTAAGTTTCACTCTCACAAAACGTATTTTATTATGAGTGAAACTATGTCTATTTCACCAGCTCCTTTCACAGAGGTATACAGTGGTACCTCGGGTTACATACGCTTCAGGTTACATGCGCCACTAACCCAGAAATATTACCTCGGGTTACAAACTTTGCTTCAGGATAAGAACAGAAATTGTGCAGTGGCGGCGCAGCAGCAGCAGGAGGCCCCATTAGCTAAAGTGGTGCTTTGGGTTAAGAACAGTTTCAGGTTAAGTACGGACCACCGGAACGAACTAAGTACTTAACCTGAGGTACCACTTTAATAGGCTTCCAAGGGGAGAAGTAAAGCAATATAATGTGCGACCTAATCCATTGGGACACCAACTGAGACATCCTAGCATTAGGAAAGTGTGGGGAACCTCCAGCTCATGTGCATGACTAGGCCTGCAAGGTCTCAGAGTTTGCCCTATCAACCTATTTTTGACCAGCCATGTCCACCTTTCCCAAGCCTGACATCATGTATGACATCAGTTACAGCAAAGTTCAATATGCAGCTGCTGCAAAGGAAGAATAGAGTACAGGAATGTGATCCTCATTCTTCCTTTGCAGCTGTACCCAATCACCTGATGTCATATAAGATCCGATGATTGACAAATTCATGGCACCCCCACCTGTCAAAATCGCCCATAGGGCCTGGACACATCTGGATCTGGCACATCCCTGCATTGGATATTTTATTTTATAGCGTTTATAACTCACTGTTCCTTGAAGGAGCTCAAGGTGGCATACATGGTTCCCCCCCCCCCTCCCCATTTTATGCTAACAACCCTTTCAGGTAGGTTAGGCTGAGACACAGTAACTGGCCCAAGGTCACCCAGAGAACTTCATGGCTAAGTGGGGTTAGGTGTTAGTCCAACACTCTAGCCACACCATACCTGCTCTTATACCTTTAAGGTTGAAGCCCTAAAGATGAATGGATGTATACCAGGGATTAAAAGTAACTGAATAGCATTTAGGTATGTAAACATGCTCAGCGTCATGTTGCACAAACACCTGCAGTCCTTTCTCCCACTTGCTATGGTATATTCCTTACCTTTTCCTGAGACAATTTAAGTGCTTTTCAGTTTCATTGTTATTCTGTGTAGTTTCATACTGAAGAGATCTGGCAGGAAAGAGAATAACCTATTGTTATTTTATTTCTTCCTTGTGGAAAAATGTTTGCTGAATTTGCTGCTGCTCTGAGATAAGAATCCCCGTAGGGGGGTTCGAACTGCCAACCTTCTGATCGGCAGGCCCTAGGCTCTGTGGTTTAACCCATAGTGCCACCCGCGTCCCGCTGCTAACAAGAGTGGAAGAAGGCTAATTGAATAAAATGGGATGTTAGTTAAGATCCCCACATTGCAGGGAGATGGCCCTCGGGGTCCCTTCCACCTCTACAATTCTATTAGTCTAAGAACTATAGCTATTTACTGATAACACAAATAAATGTATCAACACAGCTAAAGCCTCTCAAAGGAAGTTAATATAAATTGATGGAAAGGTCTTTCATACTTACGTTATTAACCAATGCATCATGGATTCCAACTGCTCTCTTGTGTTCTTTGGAAGTGGCTGCCATTTTGCTCTTTGGCCTGCAGTCACCTTCACTACTTTTGAAGACAGAGAAGTTGTTTTGGCTGGCAAAGAACAATCGAGTTTGTCAATATCACCACTGTGATGGCTAGATGTGCCTAGAATGCTGTGCCAACAACTTCTTAACCAACTTGCAGGGCAACAGTCACTGCCTTTGCAAATCACCCACAATTAATACTGCCTATGTGTCCCACCCTCCCCTTTGCATAGTAAATAAGGAACCAGGAATGGGCCTGTGCCTCCTAAGCAATGGGGATCCTTTCAAGATTCATCCATACCTACCTACCTACTCTGGCCTGGTTGTGCTAGAGCAGTGGTTTTCAAGTCCATGCCTCCCTTAACCAACCACATTCTTTCTGCAGCTCCCTTGTGGGAGCCACTTACACTAAGATTCTGTTACAGTATATGTGTAAATGAGTATTTTCCCATTCTTCCCTTCCCTTTTACTGGCCTGTTCTTTGTGTGTCTTTAAGTGGGAGCACATGTGCCAAGGGGAATCCAAGCAATGTCACTGCTCTGCAGGGCTGAGCTAACACACTCCACATGGCAGTCCCAGCCTGCCTTTCCTGAAATTAGTGTGCAGTATAGGGGTGGAGAGAACAAAACAAGATCAAAAACAGAAATACAGTGGTACCTCTGGTTATGAACTTAATTCGTTCTGGAGGTCCATTCTTAAGCAGAAACTGTTCCTAACCTGAGGTACCACTTTAGCTAATGGGGCCTCCGCTGCCACCATCGCGCAATTTCTGTTCTCATCCTGAGGCAAAGTTCTTAACCTGAAGCATTATTTCTGGGTTAGCAGAGTCTGTAACCTGAAACGTCTGTAACCCGAGGTACCACTGCACTTTGTTATTACGGGGAAGGAAAGCAAGAAACACCCGGCACAGGATGGTCTTTTCCCAACTATCCCTGTCCCCATAAAGCTGGGTGACTGTTAAGGAGGGTGGGGGGTTGCCTGGGATGAGAGGTAAAGATGAAGGGGGGAAAGGGATGCTGGGAGTAGGCGAGGACGCACCCTACTTTCAGGGTTCTTTTTAAATGCCTCCTTGTAGAACACAAAGCAGCTTGCTCCTCCCGCCTGGTACCTCTTTGCTGAGGGGCAGGCAGCCACACGACACTCAATGAAGGAGCCCCCACCAGCTCGCACAAGTCAGAAAGGCTGTTTGAGTTTTGACCCACAGAGTTTTGACCCTGGTCAAAAAAGTCCAAGAGAGAGAATGAGAGCAAGAGAGAGAAAAATAGGCCACCATCATAAAAAAGGATGGGGTGGGGGAAGTTTAGATTTGAAAGCAAAGGGGAAGTATCCTACAGAAGTTGGGAAGAGAAAGGGGGTTGTTAGATTTTAACATAAAGGAGGGAGGAAGGAGAGCAGAATAGAGCCTGCAAATAGACAGGATCCAAACACAGAACACTGCACCTTTTTAGAAGGGATCTGGATAGGCAGAAGGGAAGACATGGGGGAAATATCCAGACAGTAAAAAGGAGAATAATCTGGGACAGGTTAGGGGAGGGAGGAAGAGGTCAGTGGAATGCTGGGATTCCTCCCCATGGATCAAACAGGCAGCAGCCTTTTAGAAGTGTCAGCAATTTTAATTACCCACAATGCATCCACACTAAACACCAACAGAGTCTGGACACATTGTGACAGTGGCTTAATTTTTCATACACTTTTCATATAGTAAATCCCTACACTTTATGGGCTACGGCTTGCCCTGCCTACAAATTCACAATTGTAACAGAGCTTTGAGATCTATCTCTGTGCTAATAATAAGATTATTACTAATACCAATACTAATACCTTCAGAAGACTGTGCTCTCTGCTGCCTTTGTTTCTTCTGGACTGCTTGCACACCTTGCTATAGAGAAACATACAGGAAAACAGATTCAATTAAATGCTTGAATTGCCATGGGTTTTTACAAATGTAGTATACAAATGCCTGATTCACAACCCACTGAAGCCCACACTGGCTGCTTTATGAGCACCATATCAAGTTAAAACATATACAGTGGTGCCCTGGGTTACATACGCTTCAGGTTACTGACTCCACTAACCCAGAAATAGTACCTCGGGTTAAGAACTTTGCTTCAGGATAAGAACAGAAATCGTGCTCCAGTGGCGCGGCAGCCCCATTAGCTAAAGTGGTGCTTCAGTTTCTAACACTGATTGGATAGGTTCTCTTTCTATTTGCTTGTCACAATTTCCTTGGTAGTGAGAGGGATTAAGGGGGCTCAAGATGTGGTTGGCTGCAGTGGGGCTTGTTTGCATTTGTGAGGGGGGGGGGCGGCTTGTTGGGTCAACTTTGCCAGATTGATTCGTATGCCAGTGGGTTCTTGTTGTCTTGTTGGGCTGTGTATGTGATTAAAGGGGAGCCATACTGGAGTGAAGGTGTCCTCTTCTATTTGCCCTCTTGTCGGTTTCAGTCTGTTGCTTCTGAGTTTAAAAACACTTTGTGCCTCATGTTGTATGAAGACAATATGGGCAGAATGCTCTATCCACAGCAAAAAGAAACCTGAAGTGTTGTCATCATACAAATTGGCAGTCAAGAATGAAACCTGCATAAAACGCCTACAACCATGCCAGGACATAAACCAAATATCACTGGCCCATGCCCAATAAAGAAAGATTTTAGTGACTTGCGGGGGGGGGGGGGGTCTGTGCAGCAGAAAGCAGAACTTCCCTTCTCCACAGTTCCAGCCTCAAACTAAGTCTAGGCTAAAGATCTTAACACTTGTGCATCAGAAAATAAAATGCAACTTTTGAGTAGCCATCCAACTTTTGCTGAATGACTGAAGAAATCCTCCCTGCAAACATTTATGTACTGCTGGATACTTCTGCTCCTTTATTTAACAGCTGCACGGCTTGCCCAGTTGCACATCTCTGGAACAACTCCACCACCTAGTGGCCAGTTGAGTCTACCATCACTGTAATTTGGGCTTTCCTATGGTGATACTACTTAGCACTCTTACAGCTATTTAGAATGTACAGAGCACATTGCATACATGACATTATCACAGCCCCTACAATCACCTTCTAAGGTGGGTCAGTTATACTGCAGATGGGTGGGAGGGGGTTAAGGCTTACATTCTTGAGTTTATGGCAGAGGTACAGAAATACTGTGCTCCATTCACAGCTTGTTATGCAGCTTCAGGATGCTAAGAATGCAATCCTACACACACACACACACCCCAAAAAACAAAACTGTGTACAAATAACACACATCCTACACAAGGGTTTGGTTCCAGGGGTCCACACGTAAACATGAAATCATGTAAAGCCAGTAACCCCTGCAACTCCCTCCCCTGCAAAATAGGGAAGGCTGCTTACCAGGCGCTGGGAAGGTTGTGGGGACATAGCTGTCAACTTTTCCCTTTTCTTGCGAGGAATCCTATTCGGTATAAGGGAATTTCCCTTTTAAAAAGGGAAACGTTGACAGCTATGTGTGGGGAGGCACTAGGATGCTGCCAGAGGAAAACCCACCAGGTGCACAGGTGTGAATAAAAGGGGAGCGGGGAACAGTGGGTTCCCCCTGCTTTCCATTTATTTCCAACCCACCCGTCCCAATCCGTGCAAGACTGCGATGCCATGGGGAAGCAGCCTTCACGTGAGAGTTACCTGCGCAGAACCATTCTGCACCTGGTTACCTGCACCTGGCCTATCCGGGTGAACTCCAACACAGCGGCAAGGGCTGAAAGGGGATGGTCGTGCGAGTACCCCGCCTCCCAAGCGGGGGCCTTCGCTTAAACAGCACTCTATCCGGAACTTCGACGCTGAGCAGCATTTCTAGCACAACTCTCCCTCAAGCATGAAATCCTCTTTATCAGTCGTGGTTTGTCATGAAAGAGATGACAATCTCCTCCTCATCAATGGAGAGATGAACACCGCGGCTTTATCCACGGAGAGGGGACCTCAAGTAGCTGACGCTCCAACCACTGCACCGCACCGCCGCCCGCTTACTTTCCCCTCAGGCGTCCTCCTCTTCGGCCGCCTCCCGCCGGCTCCCCCTCTCGCGCCTGAGGGGCCTGGCCGGCCGCTGGGCCCCGGCGCTGCCCTCTTCCCCGGGCGGCGTTTCATCGCTCCTGAAACTGAGGGAAACAGGCGGCCGTTCCCGCTCACGACCGTTGGGCGGCTTCACTCGCTCCGCCCACTCTCGCGAGACGACGTTCCGGGAGCCGTTAGGAGGGGGCGGGGCCACACAAACAGACAGACAGACGCAAAAGGCCTCAAGCGCCCGGAAGTGGCTCGCTAAGGGGGGGGGGCCTGGCCGCAGCGGCGCCTGCGCATTGCAGCCGGACGGCGCCTCCGCTTCCGTCCCTGGCTCCGCAAGCGGCTGTAGCAGGTACCGTAATGGGCGGGCGAGAAGCGCAGGAGCTTTTGTCTTTCCTTCGTCGTCCTCGGTCTCCTCTTCAGCGTCTCCCGCGCAGCTCCCGCTTGAGTCACGGAGAGCCCTCGGGCGTCTGATTTCCCCCCCCCCCACGGCTCCTTTGGCCCTTGAGGAGAATCAGGGTTCCCCAAACGCTGGGTGTCCGGCTGCTGGTGGACTACAGTTCCCATCTCCCCCGGTCGCTGTTCTTGCTAGCGAGGGATGATGGGAGTTGTAGTCCCTCCCAAAAAAAGCTGCGGACCCAAGGTTGGGAATCCCTGGGTTAAATCCTTCAAGCGCGCATGCGCGGACGGGGGTTCTTACCTGACAGGAGGCCCCTTTTGAAATACTTATTTTACGTCGTCCTCTCTACCTGTAACAACGGAAGCTTCGGCGATGCGAGAGAACGGTATTCGCGTGGCAGCCCCGGCCCTGCCTGGGAGCCAGAGCATAGCTGTCAACTTTTCCCTTTTCTTGCGAGGGATCCTATTCGGAATAAGGGAATTTCCCTTTAAAAAGGGGAAACGTTGACAGCTGTGAGCCAGAGGGAGGAGGAGGAGGGTGCCTCTGTCCATGCGCAGAGTGCATAAGGGCAGTGATGCAAAATAGGCACGCTTGCGTGTTCCCTTCCGCGCAAAATGGGGAGTCAGGCCCGGGTGAAAGCAACCGGAGGCCCTGGGCCAGGAGCCCAAACTGAAGGGCATCGCAAAACAAAAGCTCGTTCTCTTCTTTATCGATGAAAGTCAAATATCTCTGAAATGTTAGCATTGATTAAAAAAAATTGCTTATAAATTCATGGCCTTTTAACAAGTTTGCAAAAATATGGCATTAACAAAGATGTTCACTCCTAACATTCAAAGGGAAATTGTAGCTGTGTGGTAACATTACACAAAATCAGGCCAGTCACAGGCACCTACGTCATGTGTTTGATGTTACAGAACAGCTGTGCCTAAATAGTAAAATATGACTTTGTTTGTTTTTTAAAAAATGGCAAGAGGCCCAATTCCCCCCTAGATTATGAGGCACTAGGGCTACAGCCCACTACTCAGCCCATTGTACATCTGGCACTGCTCAGAGTTTAAAACTAGCCACTCCAGTGCTTTCTTCCCCAGCAGCTGTGTTCCTGCAGTGGTGATCTAGATCGCCTTCCGTCCCCCTTGAACAGAATGAGTCCATGTACTGCTCTCCCCATCCCCCCCATATTCCCACTAACCTACTACAGTGGTACCTCGGTTACGAACTTAATTCGTTCTGGAGGTCCGTTCTTAACCTGAAACTGTTCTTAACCTGAAACTAATGGGGCCCCCCACTGCTGCCGCGCCACCAGAGCACAATTTCTGTTCTCATCCTGAAGCAAAGTTCTTAACCCGAGGTACTATTTCTGGATTAGTGGAGTCTGTAACCTCAAGCGTCTGTAACCTGAAGTGTATGCAACCTGAGGTACCACTGTAGTTGATCACTTGCTGCAATAATGTCAGCACACAAACTGAACGCTCCACGTCGTTCAGCTGGTGGCAGGAAGCAGGCTGTTGTGTGTGCTCTCTTTTTTTTCAAAAAAGGAAAACTTCAGTGCATAAGAAAACTCCCTGATTGAATTGCCTAAAAGCCTTCGTTGTGCAACAAGGCTAAGGGTGGCTGTAACAAAAGAAACTTCAAAAAATATATATCTGCAAACTTTATCTGTTTTTGATGCGACTGGCACTCACAGTTTCACTATGTCATATTGTAATATTGTAATATTCAGATCTCAATCCACAGGCTGCAGCTTAACAGCTGCCACTTCAGCAAATAATAATAATGTTACGTGCCAAGAATGGACTTCTGCGCCTCTGGCCCTCCTGTTACAGGAAAGAAGCAGGGCCACACCTCCGTGAGCAGTTTTGGCGCTCACTCCATGAACAGGTACTCCACCCAGAGTGGGTGGCCATGGCCCAAAAGCAGTTAAAGGGCAAGAATCCAGAGGAGCTGATATGGCACACCCCGGAAGGAATCGCCATCAAACCGTTGTACTCTACTCGGGACACAAAGGACTTTCCTGAGGAACTACCTGGGGTCAAACCCTTCACCCGTGGTCCTTACCCTACCATGTATACCTATAGGCCTTGGACCATCCGCCAGTATGCTGGTTTCAGTACTGTTGAAGAAAGCAATAAATTCTACAAGGACAACATCAGGGGTGAGACACAGGGCTAAGGGAATGGGGTGGGGGGAAATATTGTCTAGGGCAGGCTTCCTCAACCTCGGCCCTCCAGATGTTTTGAGACTACAATTCCCATCATCCCTGACCTAGCTAGCTCCTGCTAGCTAGGGATCATGGGAGTTGTAGGCCAAAAACATCTAGATAGCCGAGGTTGAGGAAGCCTGGTCTAGGGCTGCAGTCCTAACCCCACTAACCTGGGAGTAAGCCCCATTGAATCCAGTAAGACTTACTTCCGAGTAGGCATGGTTAGGATTGCACTGTAGTTTTGGGACCAAAGTATTTCATGTATAACTGTGAGAGCAATCCTAGGCATGCATACTTAGAAGGAACCTAGGGCACTTCTTCTAAGTAGCTATGGGTAGGATTCTGCTGTAAGATTTCATCACTGTGCACCCTTACTTGGGAGTGGGGAGCACTGAGTTTGATGTGTAGGATCAGGCATATAGTTTATAAGGGTAGGCCTGGAAGCAGAATATTTGATCACTTGCAGATTCTTTTATTAGCTCTCAGAGGTGAGTTTTTTAAACTGCTAATATTTATTGTATGATTAAAAACTACTGCTAACATTTATTGTATGATTCTTGTTCAAATGCTGCCAGAACATGTGTAGCTTGTGATTCAGTCTGACTCTTAATTAAGATGTGTAATATTAGGGGTTTTTATTTTAACTCTTTTGTTATTAATCTTTTTTAAATGGTACTAGCTGGCCAGCAGGGTTTATCCGTTGCTTTTGATCTGGCAACTCACCGCGGATATGATTCGGACAACCCCCGAGTCCGTGGAGATGTTGGAATGGCTGGAGTTGCCATTGATACAGTAGAAGATACCAAGATACTTTTTGACGGGATTCCTTTGGAGAAGATGTCCGTTTCAATGACAATGAACGGGGCAGTAATTCCTGTCCTAGCTACGTTCATCGTAACTGGGGAGGAACAAGGAGTGCCACAATCCAAGCTCACTGGGACAATACAGAATGATATACTGAAAGAATTCATGGTTCGAAATACATATATTTTCCCTCCAGAACCATCAATGCGGATAATTGCTGACATATTTCAATATACATCAAAGGTATTATTTGCTTTAACATCCATTAATTATCATTACTATGTGTAGCATTCATAGGTTGATGTCTCTTGTAGAACAAAGCTGTATACTTTTTTTATTGCAGCACATGCCCAAATTTAATTCTATTTCCATCAGTGGATACCATATGCAAGAAGCTGGAGCCGATGCAATTTTGGAATTAGCTTACACTATAGCTGATGGCTTAGAGTACTGCAGAACTGGACTCCAGGCTGGTCTCACTATTGATGAATTTGCGCCAAGGTACATCTTTGCCAGAGGGCATCTAGTTTTTAATTTCAAGACTGGGCTCTGGTTCCAATGTATAAAATGGTTTGGTGCTATAGCAAGGGATGTACAAACCTTTTGTTCTCCTTATGTCGGAATCTGCTCTGGAAGGTTCCCCCAGTCCCCTGGAAGAGATCTTGAAGGATCTTGCAGAAGAGGGGGGAAGTTCAATTCCACAAGTGGAAGCCTGTTGCTTGAAATGGAACAACAGTGTTAGATATAACCCACCATTTCCAACCCCAGGATGAATGTGGCCGTCTGGTGGCTTCATGGAATTGATCTATCAGCTGTGACTGTTGGTTGTGATCAGAACTTTCTGCGAATGTACTCTTGAAAACTCAGCTATTCCTTTAGTATTTCAAAGGACACATCTTTCAATTTTGGGTTCAAGAACATTGTTATTTATATGTAGTGTATAATCCACAGTGTATTTTGTTCTTTATTCTACTCTGTTAAGACCATTGGTGCTCTTATTCTAGGCTGTCTTTCTTCTGGGGAATTGGTATGAACTTCTACATGGAAATAGCCAAGCTAAGAGCCGGGAGGCGGCTTTGGGCTCATTTAATAGAGAAAATGTTTCAGCCCAAGGACACCAAATCACTTCTCCTTCGAGCTCATTGTCAGACTTCTGGGTGGTCACTAACTGAGCAGGTAGGAATCCCATTTTAATTATCTACCCCAAGTGGAATATTCAGAGTAGTAAATATAGTGGTGCATGCTCACAGATAATAAAGCAGTAGTTTTTCTAACTCTGGGTGCCTTCAAACAGCTTCTGTTAAAAGGCCAAGAAAGGAAGGAAGGAGGAAGTAGCATTGACTACCTAATGTCATTACTAAATAAGATTTTGCTCAACGTTCCTACATCCTGATATTTAATTAGAGTTATTTTAAATGTACATGCAATTTAAATGTATTTAGATGTGTGGTTAACAGTGGTGTACATATAGGAGGAAGTCATATTTAGATGGTCAGCAATTCTGAATACGGCCAAACAGTACAATTTCCGTCTCCAATCTCCACCAATGAAGGGGGTTAAGATAAGGCAAAAGGGACCCTTCGCCATCAGGTAAGGCTTCGTTGCTGTGCCCAGTGGGGCAGGAATCTACCTCTGGCAGCGGCCTGTGGACAAGCCCCAGAATAGGGCATTTGAGGATAGGGACAGGGCACTGGTAGGTTCGGATCGGTTGGATTTAAGCTTCTCTGAATCCCCTGAGAGGCCCAATTTTGGGGCCTCAAAGCTACAGCAGCAAAGAAAGTAAAGGTAGGGGAGCCCCGTTTTTTTAATTGCTAATCCACTGCACTCTGTATATTGGTGTACTATATTCCTTACAAATGCTCTGGTTTTTCTTCTAGGATCCTTACAATAACATAATCCGCACTACAATTGAGGCAATGGCAGCGGTTTTTGGAGGTACTCAGTCCTTGCATACAAATTCATTTGATGAAGCTTTGGGATTGCCGACGGTGAAAAGTGCTCGAATTGCCCGGAATACCCAGATTATAATACAGGAAGAGTCTGGGATTCCTAAAGTCGCAGATCCATGGGGTGGCTCCTTTCTGATGGAATCTCTCACCAATGATATGTATGAAGCTGCATTAAAGGTCAGTCTTTTGCTTTGAGGAGGGAGGCAGAGAGAAAAAGGAAGCTGGTAATTTTAAGCAGCCTTGCAAATAAGTCTTGAAAACTTATTAGCCTGTATATTTGCAGAGCGATCTAAACCCTTGATCCGCTGTGTTTGGGGTTTGGACGAGACAGAAATGTTCCTTTGTCCTGCCCAGCTCGGCTTCTTTCCACCGTTGGTGAGGAATGTCTCAGTGCACCTCTGAACAGTGGGCAGGGAGAAGTTGCCATCACTGGCTGGCAGAGTTGATCCCTTGCCAACCCTGCTGTTCTCATGTGACTGCAGCAGATGCATTCTGGGCCTGCACCAGCCTGGGTGCTGGCATAGCGAAAGGATATTTCTCTCTCTCTCCCTCCCCCTTTCACAATGACTGGTCAGAGGTTTGGATTGACCTCTTCGGCAATCCAAACTTAGGAAATGCCAAAAATAAGAGAATAGGGACATGGGTGGCGCTATGGGTTAAACTACAGAGCCTAGGGCTTGGCGATCAGAAGGTCGGCGGTTCGAATCCCCGCTCGTGTTGTTTGGTCTCAGCTCCTGCCCACCTAGCAGTTCGAAAGCACATCAAAGTGCAAGTAGATAAGTGCAAGTAGATAAATAGGTACCGCTCTGGCGGGAAGGTAAACAGCGTTTCCGTGCGCTGCTCTGGTTCGCCAGAAGCGGCTTAGTCATGCTGGCCACATGACCTGGAAGCTGAATGCCGGCTCCCTCGGCCAGTTGTGAGATGAGTGCCGCAACCCCAGAGTCGTCCGCGACTGGACCTAATGGTCAGGGGTCCCTTTACCTTTACCTAAAATAAGAGAACTACATGCTTTCCAATTTACATACCGTCCTGATTAGCAGGAACAACATCTTGCTTGACTTAAGTGGGTAAACAAACAGCTATTCACAAACCTGGTTTTAAGAAATGCCATTTGGAAAGGTGAGCTCCTGATTGTTCCTTTGCAAGTGGAACTCCCTTCAGTGCTGTACAGTTGCTCAGGAATTTCCCCATGGGAACTACCCAGTGCATCGGGGAGGGGTTTGTTTGTTTGTTTTTGAAGCACCGACACTGCTTGTAAAAGCAAGAGGGGGAACTCTGTGATCATCAGCTGAAGGGCAGTATACAAATTTAATAATTAATAATAATAAAATAATGCTTTCAATGGAAACTGCTTTGTGTTTCAGGGCACACTCCCAGCACCAGTCAGCTGATTGGACTTGGGAGCATACCTTCAAAGGAGGTAGCTGTAACTGCCCATCAGCTGGGCAGTTTGCAACAATCCCCTTTGGACTTTGACACCAGAGTGTGAGAGTCTTAGGGAGCCAGCACACTGGCTGGATGCAGTTCCCCACCCCTGGTCTTAAATGGTTGCATTTCATCTGTCCCAGTTTTGTAAGTAGTTTCCTTGCAAATAGTGGGGCCAGAGAAGGTTGCTTTAATGGTGATTTGAGTGCTAGACAGCCACATACTGAGAGTCATTAACAGTATCCAAATTTTGTTGTCTGGTTAGCTCATTAATGAGATTGAGGAAATGGGTGGGATGGCCAAAGCTGTAGCTGAAGGAATACCCAAACTTCGAATTGAAGAGTGTGCTGCTCGGAGACAAGCCAGGATTGATTCTGGTAAGGAAAATGGACACTATTTAAACACAACATACACTTACGAAACTGCGCAGCCGCAGTCTGCCAGACATATAGACAAGTATCAGTCTTGAACTTGAATACCTTTATTCATATATTAAGTCTTAAGTTCCCGTAACTCTTAAAACTCCAAATTTAGGAGAATGAAAATGTAGAATCCAAACTGAATTTCAGCAACACTTGCTAGTAAGGTAAGTCTGTCAGTGTATGAAATAAAATCCTTTGGAAACAGTAGTGCAGTGGTACCTCCGGTTACGAATGGGATCAATTCCGGAGGCTTGGCCATATCCCGAAAATTTCGTAACTGGAGGACTGCTTCTGTGGACACACGCGGCGGAGGTTACACAACACAAGGTACCACTATAGTTGCATTTGTTTTTTGCCTGTCTGAGCTAGACACCATACGTGAAACAATGGCTGGGTTCCAGTGAACTCTGCAACTAGTGCTGCAAGCCCAGGGGAAATTGTGTTTCTCATGCAGTCGCCCATGCTGCATAATGAACCACCTACTAAGGGGGGGGGGGCTTTCAAAAAGTAGTTTGTATTTTTGAACTGATTTCTATTGCCCTATACAAGTCCTCTGTTTCATAGGGGAATTGTGTATTTTCTGGCTGCTATAAGGGACGCGGGTGGCGCTGTGGGTTAAACCACAGAGCCTAGGACTTGCCGATCAGAAGGTTGGCGGTTCGAATCCCCACGACGGGGTGAGCTCCCGTTGCTCGGTCCCTGCTCCTGCCCACCTAGCAGTTCAAAAACACATCAAAGTGCAAGTGGATAAATAGGTACCGCTTCAGCAGGAAGGTAAACGCCATTTCCGTGGGCTGGTTTGCCAGAAGCAGCTTAGTCATGCTGGCCACATGACCCGGAAGCTGTACGCCGGCTCTCTTGGCCAGTAAAGCGAGATGAGCGCCGCAACCCCAGAGTCAGTCACGACTGGACCTAATGGTCAGGGGTCCCTTTACCTTTTATATGAGTATCTTGCCTGTGACTTCATATTGCACAGCTATTTCTGTTAATAGCATCCATTTTTTCTTACATTGTTCATGGGTCCCATTGGCTTTGGCTTTTCTGTATTTGAGGTTTCCTCTCCTTTGCAATACAGATCGCGACACGTTCACCTGTGTGGAAGCATTGCAGTTTTTACGTGCATGCAAGCTGAAAATCTTAGCTACCTAAATTAAAATTTGAATGCCGTTGGTGAAAAAGCTTTAAGGTTGTGTTTTTCTTTTTAGAAATCTGACTTCAAGTCACGGCTTGATAGAAACTTGTTTTAAGTTAGCAGTTTCTGAAATTTATTTTAAATCCTTAACATTTGGGAAATACCCAGGTTCTGAAGTGATTGTCGGAGTGAATAAATACCAGTTGGAAAAAGAAGAGACTGTTGAAGTTTTGGCAATTGATAACACTTCAGTCCGTAACAAACAGATTGAAAAACTTAAAAAGGTACGTGTTAGAGATTTAATAGGTGGAGTAATATTGACATTATAAATCAGCATACAGTGTTATTTTATATTTGTGTCAAACCATATTACAGTTAAGAATACTTCTTAATATGCTTAGGATCACTTTGACCGATTGAAATAATATGCATTTTCCATATTGCATGATCACTCTCTCTCTCTCAGAGAAAATAGCATTTTAATACTGTTCTCTACTCCCTTCTTTGCTGAAGCCCCTCTCTTGTCCTGTCTGTATCTATGTCTTGTAGCTGGGGAAACCCAACCAGATGAGTGGGGTATAAATAATATGTGGTTGTTGTTGTTGTTGTTGTGTGTTGATAGCTATTAAAAAAATTACATACTTTAATTGCTCACAAATGTAGTATAACACTTAAGAAGCTGAACAGTTGACAAAGTCAAAGGTAGTGGTTTATTTCAGTCATAGCTGGAGGTTGTATAGCTAATAATTTATCCCGTTTGGGCTTTTTTACCAGAATAGGCAAATACATTATCAAACTACTATTGATGATTTTGAACATTCCTGATTTTCATAAACAAAGCTTTGGTGCTTTTCGCTTCTGGACCCTTCATTTTATTTTGAATGTTACCACCTTCCTAAATTGACTGCTAGAATTGTGTTAGAAAACTGTACTAAACCTGTTTAGTTTGCAGGCTGAACTTCATCCTCCCAACACACACACACATATTGGACAGATGATTTAATTAGCATTGATGGTCAGGGTGTAATTTTTAGAAATAAATAATGGCATGTGTGTGCAATGCTTGGGTTTGTTCTTTTTCAATGATAGTAGATGTCAGCAAAGTTCCCTGATTGGGAACCTCTTAGATGCAAACAAGTGAATCTGCATCTCTGTGAGGGTTTCCTATTTGGGGGCTTCAGAGTGTATCTGTTTGCATTATATCAAAGGCAATGAGTGATGTGACATTTATGGCAAGATAGATAAACTGCTGGCACCAAGGAGATGTACTGAGATAGGTCTTATTGAAGTTGGTAATCTAATAAATATTGATTACATGAGTCCTCTTCAAACTCTTTTTTACAAAACAGTCTCTATTACTTACTTACTCATTTACTGTACTTTGATTATTTATATCCCACCTTATAACCAAAGCTCTCTGTGTGGCTTGCAATATAAAAACAGCACAAATTGTATAAAAGGAACAACTTAAGCAGAACCAGGGAGCCCTATAGAATTATGCTGCAAACAGTTCTTGGCTGTTGTAAAGTTTTGCTCTTGTGTCTTTCCTTGAAGGTGAAAGCTTGCAGAGATGAAGTTGTAGCGCAGCGTTGTCTTTCTGCCCTGTCAGAATGCGCCGCCACAGGCCAAGGCAATTTGCTGGGCCTAGCAGTGGAAGCAGCACGTGCAAGGTACTGGGGAAAATACTGTGCATTTAACCAAAGGGCGGTTCAGAGCATCTCTCCCGGGCTCTGACTAACTCCCTGTGGCCCTGCTCTGGCAGCGCATAAGGAATGTGTGTGACTAGAGAGATGTTTTCGATGGTGGAAAGCTCCAGATTTAAAAGGCATTCAGCTGTGAACCTCACTATGGGAAGTCAGTCTCTCAGCCTGATTTCCTTCACTGAGGGGCAAAGGGGTGGGGATTATGAAGCTAGATCATCACCCTGAGTTCCTTGCAGGAAAACCAGGAGAAAAAGGCAACAAATTTTTAAATAAATAAAACGCGAATAAATATCTAAGGGAGGAGGGAAGCCAGAAGCAGCCATAACAAATATTTTGCTCCTTTATATTCTCAGTGGAACATTTCAAGTCTGCTGTGGGGAGGATGACTGGGAAGTCAGGGTCCACAAGCCCCATTGTATGTGCTTAGCTTTGGGTCCAACTAAGGCATCTCCTAGGAGCGTTTAGCGTAGCTCTACTGCACATTAATACACCATTCTAACTTCCGATAGGGGACGCAGGTGGCGCTGTAGTGTAAACCACAGAGCCTAGGGCTTGCTGATTGGAAGGTCAGCAGTTTGAATCCCCGCGACGGGGTGAGCTTTCATTGCTCGGTCCCAGCTCCTGCCAACCTAGCAGTTTGAAAGAACGTCAAAGTGCAAGTAGATAAATAGGTACTCCGGCGGGAAGATAAACAGCGTTTCTGTGCGCTGCTCTGGTTCACCAGAAGAGGCTTAGTCATGCTGGCCACATAACCCAGAAAAACTGCCTGCAGACAAACGCCGGCTCCCTCGGCCAGTAAAGCAAGATGAGCGCCGCAACCCCCGAGTCGTCTGCAACTGGACTTAACTGTCAGGGGTCCCTAACCTTTCTTAACTTCCAATATTGCGGAATTGGGGAAAGTTGAGATTAAGTTTGCTGTGCTTAGATTATTGTAATATGAAACTATTGTGACAAGTGCCATTGAAATAGGTGCTGAGTTTTTATTTCTTTCTGTTGTGTTGTATTTACCCAACCTTAATGTTTGGGCCGCATACATTTTTTCAGATGTACAGTTGGTGAAATAACGGATGCAATGAAAAAGGTGTTTGGTGAACACAAAGCCAGTGACCGCATGGTGAGTGGAGCTTACCGTCAGGAGTTTGGGGAGAGTGACGAAATTGCTCAAGCAATCAACAGGTAAGGTGTGCTGTTTCTATGGAATGGATTAAATCAGATGGTGTGCTATCAGGCTTACAAATTTTTGCATGCTACGAACTTCCAAAGTTTTAGAGTATTTAAACTATACAGTAGTTTGTATTTCACAGAATTTCTTACACTTCTCAAATTTACTGCACTAATGCTAGTTCCTGTCAGCTGTGCCCCCTTCCGTCCAGAGCAGATTGAGGGGGGCACAAGAGGCGGAGGAGGGAAGCCTATCTCACAGGCAGAAATCCTAGCACTGATGGGAGGTATTCATTTGATACTGCCCTCTGTAATTTCTGCATTTCTTTTGTCTTCTCCATTTTTAATTGGGGGATTACATTATTTTATCCCCTTTATAAGCCAACCATTTTTACTTAATAAATGTTCTTCCAAATTTTATAAAGTCAAACAATTACCAAATACCTCTTTGCATGTGTCTAAAATGGGTTGATTTTGTTTTGTTAATGCTGGGTTTTCAACCTTACTATGTAAGTTATGTTTGTTATTCAGGTGTGTTGTATCCGTTCTGCAAATTCGCTGTATTTATTAATTGGCTATGGGAAGTATTGTAAACTAGACATTTAACAAAATAAACTCATCGCCTTTAATTTAAGGCTGTTGATGATGAGGAGAACCTGATAAAATACCAGGCTGCATTCAAGGTGTTACCAGTAGTATATAAAGCCCTTAACACCTTGGGACCAGTTCACCTGCAAGGTTCCTTTAACCCATATTTTCCCACTCAGCCACTTCATTCTGCAGCACTGGCATGGTTACGGGTACCACATAATACTTGTTAATAATAATATCCTTCAGCGTAGCCACATCTACATTTGGAAACTCTATTCCTAGTGACATCAGGCAAGCACCTCTGTTACTCTGGTAAAAACATGCTTGTTTTGAGAGACCTAACCAAGAGAATAGTGATGTGTGTTTTAATCTGTGTTTAGCATATCGCTGATTTTATTTTTTCAATGTTTTGAAAAGGTTGTTTTTAGTTCTTTTTACTGCTCATTTTATTGCTTTTATGAAATAAATAAAGCAAGCTCAGCATAATTTTGCATCTATTATATTAAGAGTTACTAGAATTTTTTGGTGTTATTTTAATGTATTCCCTGTTTTTCCTTCTGTTCCTGATTTGATTCAATCTCATCATTACCAAAAGGAAGGTAAATGAGAAAGAGAGATTATAAAATTTCCATATACACATAAAATTCCATACTACTAATAGAATTCAAATGAATATAGATAAATCTTTAAAAATAGAAGACTTTTTGTGATAGTCACAGCTGTCAAGATACCCTTAAAAATGCAAATTCTAATTTCAGAGTTAACAAGTTTGTGGAACGTGAAGGTCGGAGACCACGTCTTCTTGTTGCAAAAATGGGCCAAGATGGCCACGACAGAGGAGCCAAAGTGATTGCTACGGGATTTGCTGACCTAGGCTTTGATGTGGATATAGGCCCACTCTTCCAGGTATTTAGTCTCTTCCATTCAAATTTTTGTTTGTTTGCTTGCTTGCTTGCTTCTCCTAGCAGTTAAAATCTCTGATGCTTGAATAAAGGATAGTTAAAGGTAAAGGGACCTCTGACCGTTAGGTCCAGTCACGGACGACACTAGGGTTGCGGCGCTCATCTCGCTTTACTGGCCAAGGGAGCCAACGTTTGTCCGCAGACAGTTTTTCTGGGTCATGTGGCCAGCATGACTAAACCGCTTCTGGCGAAACCAGAGCAGTGCACGCAAACACCGTTTACCTTCCCGCCGGAGTGGTACCTATTTATCTACTTGCACTTTGACGTGCTTTCAAACTGCTAGGTGGGCAGGAGCTGGGACCGAGCAACGGGAGCTCACCCCGTTGCGGGGATTTGAAAGGCCGACCTTCTGATCGGCAAGCTCTAGGCTCCCAGTAAGTCATCTGTGGGAATGGTTTTATTTATTTTTTGAATATATTTTTGTATACAGCTTTGAGGGCCTCGGGCTTTTAAGCAATTTATTAATTTGTAAAATGATTTTGTAAAAAATACATGCAGCTATTGTTTCAATTTCCTGTTCACACCAAAGGTAACAACCAGAATATGTTGTACTGGGATGATTTTACAGATTCCCGAGGTGGAAGATGCAGTGAGTTTGGTAGTTATGTTCCTCTCTGTACTCTACTTTCTGGGCACCCATACAGTGGTACCTCGGGTTAAGTACTTAATTCGTTCCGGAGGTCTGTTCTTAACCTGAAACTGTTCTTAACCTGAAGCACCACTTTAGCTAATGGGGCCTCCCACTGCCGCCGCGTCACCGCCAAGCGATGAAGCAAAGTTCTTAACCCGAGGTACTGTTTCTGGGTTAGCGGAGTCTGTAACCTGAAGTGTATGTCCAAACTACAAGAAGATTCCACCTAAACATTAGGAAGAACTTCCTGACAGTAAGAGCTGTTCGACAGTGGAATTTGCTGCCAAGGAGTGTGGTGGAGTCTCCTTCTTTGGAGGTCTTTAAGCAGAGGCTTGACAACCATATGTCAGGAGTGCTCTGATGGTGTTTCCTGCTTGGCAGGGGGTTGGACTTGATGGCCCTTGTGGTCTCTTCCAACTCTATGATTCTATGTAACCCGAGGTACCACTGTATTGTCTAACCTAAATGCCAGCAGCAGCCTTCAGCGGTGCATGCTGGTGACTAGTGTTTTTTTTTTGTCGCTCTTCTCTATGAAAAAAGAAGCGTGGGTCTGCATGTGTGAGTTAGGTTTTATGCATTCTTCCTTCCCATATTGTTTGACACTTCCTTTGCTTTCTCTTCCTAGACACCCCGTGAAGTGGCCCAGCAGGCGGTAGATGCGGATGTGCATTGCGTGGGGGTGAGCACCTTGGCTGCTGGCCACAAAACGCTTGTTCCTGAACTCCTCAAAGAGTTGCATGCCCTTGGCCGCCCAGACATTCTCGTCATGTGTGGAGGAGTCATCCCTCCCCAGGTACTGCGCACCACCATCACAAGATGGCTTGTTGTGAGATGATTAAATTGTTCCCAGTGAGGTGGGGTCTCCATCTACTTTCTCCTCCTCCTCCAGGCAAATGAACACCATTGAAAGGCTTTTAAAGTAACATCTAGCTATTGAAATGTGGAAATCCTTCAGCAAATTTTGGAAAGCGTTGTAGTTTATAGGTTTAGGGTTCACAGAACAACGCAGGTGAAAAGCAGCCTCCCAAAAGCGTTCTAAAAGTGCCAATATAATCAAATAATTTAAAAATCACTTTTTAAAGTTAAAAATATTCATAAACATTTTAAGAAATGAAGAAAAAAGGGACTAGTTTCCTTTACTGACATAGAAAATACCGCATTTTTTGCTCTAGTAAGACTCACTTTTTCCCTCCTAAAAAGTAAGGGGAAATGTGTGTGCGTCTTATGGAGCGAATGCAGGCTGCGCAGCTATCCCAGAAGCCAGAACAGCAAGAGGAATTGCTGCTTTCACTGCGCAGTGATCCCTCTTGCTGTTCTGGCTTCTGAGATTCAGAATAATTTATTTCTTGTTTTCCTGCTCCAAAAACTAGGTGCGTCTTGTGGTCTGGTATGTCTTATAGAGCGAAAAATACGGTACAGTGGTGCCCCGCAAGACGAATGCCTCACAAGACGGAAAACCCGCAAGACAAAAGGGTTTTCCGTTTTCAGAGGCGCTTCGCAAGACGAATTTCCCTATGGGCTTGCTTCGCAAGACGAAAATGACGAAAATTTTGAGGGGTTTTTTCCGCTCCCTAACCCCTTTTTCTGAAGCGCTAAGCTGCTAATAGCCTTTTAGCAGCTAAACCGCTAATCCCTTAAGCCTTAAAAAGCCGTTAATAGCCTTAAACTGCCAATAGCGCTAATAGCGCTAATCCGCTAATGGGCTTGCTTCGCAAGACGAAAAAACCGCAAGACGAAAAGACTCGCGGAACGGATTCTTTTCGTCTTGCGAGGCACCACTGTATATAATTTTTTCTTCTTCCAGAATTTTGTTTTTTTCCAGGGGGTGGTGGGGCGTTATAAACAAGAATAATGTTATACAAATGAGTATAGTACCTCGAGTTACAAACGCTTCAGGTTACAAACTCCGCTAATGTGGAGTTACCTCAAGTTGAGAACTTTGCCCCAGGATGAGAATGGAAATTGTGTTCTGGCGCAGCAGCAAGAAGCCCCATTAGCGAAAGCACACCTCTAGTTAAGAACAGTTTCAGGTTAAGAACGGACCTCCGGAACGAATGAAGTTCGTAACTAGAGGTACACTGTATACTGTACCAAGTTTTCTTATGTCATTTGTATATCACAAAAATAGCATAATAAATGTGGGAAAATATCCAGAACATATGTTTCATTATTAGTGGTCAATGTAGAAGTTCTTGGTTCATGAATTGGTTTAAACAGTTAGGAAGAAGGGAAGAAAGGGCTGGAGGGGGAAATGGAGAGTGGAGTGGGGTAGAATTTGCTTTTCTGCTTCGAATCTCTTGACCTTGGTATACGGTAATTGTTAAACCTGGCAAAAGATTTGTATAGAGCCACAAGTCTCTGATTGTCTTGGAGCAGAGGTGAAAATGTTCCCCACTTTTGATGATTTCATTCTTTATGTTAGATAGGATAACACTTAGAGCAGAGATTGCTTGAACCTGTAGTCACTAGGACTTTGCACACATGGCAGAGTTTGCACAGGTGACAGCATCACTTCTTTTCCCCATAGCTAGCATACAGTCGTACCTCGTCTCCCGAATGGCTTGGGAGTCGAATGTTCTGGCTCCCAAATGATCAAAAACCAGAAGTGAGTGTTCCAGTTTTTGAACGTTCTTTTGGAAGCCGAACATCCGACGGTGCTTCCACTTGGCTGTAGGAGCTTCCTGCAGCCAATCAGAAGCTGCGCATTGGAAGTTGAACGTTTTGGAAGTTGAACAGACTTCTGGAATGGATTCTGTTTGACTTCCGATGTACGACTGTACTAAGTTATTTTCCCTTCTCCATGTGTGCTACCTCCTCACTTGCCATCGCTAAACCCTGCTCTTTTAGCATGTGTTCTGCAGAATTTTACTTTACAAAGTTTGCATCCATGTTTTATGTCTGTTTTTCTCCTGCACAGGATTATGACTTCTTGTATGACTCTGGTGTTTCCAATATATTTGGCCCTGGAACCCGAATCCCAAAGGCAGCCGTCCAAGTTCTTGAAGATATTGAGAAATGCTTGGATAATAGGCAGCAATCTGTGTAAACTTCTGTCTCATAACAAACTTTGTATCTCATGGTGAATCTTATAGTTTGTGTTGATGCAGTGTGATCTGTTGCTAAAAAGAAGGAATTGATGCGAAATCATCTACCATGTCTGGTGTTGCTTTATGCTTTCTAAGAAAGTGGGAAATTATCTGCAATATTATTACATACATATGTAAAATCTATCAAAGAATCTAAATGAAATGAGTAAATTTTAAAATTTTGCATATAAGACTGCATTATATCTGAAATACACTTCAGATCTTTGGAAATGCAAATTACAATTTAAAATAAATGTTACTGATACAGAAAGGTGGTGAAATTTTGTCCTGCTGTTTCTTACTGTTTGTTCACATGCCTCTTGCCCTTTCGGTCCAGTCTCGTTGCCCTAGCTTTGTTTGCTTGTCAGATTGACAAATATCCATTTCCTACCCCTGGTAGTCTGCCTCAGGCACGGGCAACCTTTGGCCCTCCAGATGTTTTGGCCTACAACTCCCATGATCCCTAGCTAACAGGACCAGTGGTCAAGGATGATGGGAATTGTAGTCGAAAACATCTGGAGGGCCTAAGGTTGCCTATGTCTGGTCTACCTTTTTCTTTTCCTGCTCAATAGCCTCTGTAGAGTCTGAAGTTGGTGGCCTTACGGGAGATATGGGCGGTTTCCAGTTCTGTGACCTCACAAATCCATTACTGAGATGACATGCACAAGACGGATAGAGCGACCCTTTTATGAAAAGTCCATTTTTTGTAAGGTTCTTGTTCAACAGCCGTAATAGAAGTATTGAAGGGGGAGGTGTTAACAGCCCGTTAAGCAAAGGTCTTTTCTTATTCTTGAGACTCCATCATTGACACCTGAGCTCAGCATCCCATACAGTCCAACAAAAGCACAAAAACAAATGCCAAGTTCACTAACATTACAATCTCTTTTAATTGCATAAATACCTCCTCTACCAGCTATTAATATAGCAAATTCTAATTTAGTCCATGTGTTCAAAATTCCTTGAGATTCCTCATTTCTTGCTGGCAGGGCTTTTTTTTTAAAGAACAGAGACCTCAGAATTATCCTGCAAACAGTTTATTATAAACTTCCTAGGAATTACTGCCCTTGCAGTGTTTCCCTGG
This sequence comes from Podarcis tiliguerta, assembly GCF_965153285.1. NCBI lineage: Eukaryota > Metazoa > Chordata > Lepidosauria > Squamata > Lacertidae > Podarcis > Podarcis tiliguerta. Next base: position 114,252,315 of record NC_139536.1, on the reverse strand, counting down.
GAGATTTCATGATCTGGACTTTGGAGCAACGTTTTCAAATAAGACTTCTGCAGCTGCAGCGGATGGATTTGGAACTTCTCCACTGTCTGTCTTTCTGGATGAAGAAATGTGCGCGTTATCCCTTCCTGACCAAATCACTGACATGTGGCTATTGGTGGTATGCTTGGTGCTAAAGTAAACTTTCTGGCTAAAGCAGCACTGGAGGCGCTTAATTTCACGCCGGAAAGGTTTGCTGAAAGCATAGTAAATGAAAAGGGTTGTAGGCTGTTGAGGATTTAGCAAAAAGACATGGCAACAAGGTAACAATGGGCAGTATTGATTCACTGGAGTGAAATATTGACCAGAAGCTGACTGCGGCATATGGTGTCCATGCGCTGAGGAATCCCACACTGATCAGTACAGCCATCTGTAAAAACAACCACTTATAATTAGTTACTGGCTGGTTTTTTATATTTTCTCCTTCTCTATCTGTTATTTCAAATCGGTGAGAGAGAAATGAAGGGTTAGTGCTTCAACATTTAAGAGATATTTAAACAATTGGCTCTTGCTTTTATTTAGGCTGCCCATTCATTTTATCCTAAGACCCAAAAGCAGTATCGTCTGCACTACAGCAGCCCTCTAGCGGTAAAAAATAACACAAGATCAGGATAAGAAATTAAGAACAGCATTCTTTGTGTTTATCAGATGCTTTACATCGTAATAGAATGTCACCTGTTTCAAATTATAGTCCTATAGAAGAAAATATGCCAGGACCAAAGCATATCATCCAATAGCAATATATATACCACATGCTTCCTCTATGAGCCCATGTATTGCAAGATCTGAGAGTCTTACAGTATACAGGTTCATCATTACCTTAAGTTAGTCCCCAGTATGTATGTGACTGCGAAAACCCAACCAGATGGGTGGGGTATAAATGTTTTTAATATTAATATTATTTCTCATTAATACAGTACAATAACCTTTCATACCAATGAATCTAACAACTGAAAAACAGAGGAGTTGCTCAATGTCTGCAACTCAAATGGAACACAAACCACAGCCCAGTCCATAGCATCCATAAGTGCTTTGGCATTTTCCCAATATTTTGACAATAATTTTCAATCTGTAGGGACAGAATCAACGTCTGAGTCAAAGCAGCACTGTGTTCCTATTGCTCTTTAAAATACAAAAATACTCTGCTCGCGACAACACAGACCCACCAATGTCAATTTCTTTTCCAGCTTTGCTGCATTTGAAGACCTGTTGAAGTTCTGCATCTCATGAGAGGTTTTATGAACCTTCCAGGCTATACCCAAGTAACAGATGATGATGGTAATTGCTGGCAGAATGGTACAGATCCTACAGATGACTTACTGGGTTATACATTAGGGAGAGCTTTCCTAAATAAAACATCTACAAGAAGACACCTAAACATTATGATGCTAGGCACCTGTCTAATTCCAGCTGGGAATGGATTCCAGAGGGCTGGAGCTACACTCCTAAAAGCCAATTTCTAGTACAAACTAAGCACAACTCTGGCTCATGCAGCACTCTCAGCAGCGCCCCATCTGAGAATATAAAGGAGCAAAATATGTGTTGTGGCTGCTTCTGGCTTCCCTCCTCCCTTAGATATTTATTCATGTTTTATTTATAAATTTGTTGTCTTTTTCTCCTGGTTTTCCTGCACAGAACTCAGTGATGATTTAGCCTCATCATCTCCACCCCTTTGCCCCTCAATGAAGGAAATCAGGCTGAGAGACTGACTTCTCATAGTGAGGTTCACAGCTTTTAAAATCTGGACCTTTCCACCATCGAAAACATCTCTCTAGTCCCACACATGGACCGACACATTCCTTATGCGCTGCCAGAGCAGGGCCACAGGGAGTTAGTGCAGAGCCCTGGAGAGATGCTCTGAACCACAGCATTTCCCCCAATACCTTGCACGTGCTGCTTCCACTGCTGGGCCAGCAAATGGCCTTGGCCTGGGGCGGCGCATTCTGACAGGACAGCGCTACAACTTCATCTCCGCAAGCTTCACCTTCAAGGAAAGACACAAAAGCAAAACTTTACAACAGCCAAGAACTGTTAACGATTGATAAAGCTGCTCCAATGCCGCACAGTCTCTTACTCCTCTTCCTCCAGATCTTCAATGTCTTCCAGGATGAGCTTGAGGCATCTGATCAAAAGATCTGTATTTTAAATAAGCTTAAAAATATATCTGTAGATGCTTGCTTCAGAGGTTTAGCCTTGGCAGATATTTATTCTTCTGAACAGGGCCCCTCATTGATTTGTTGCAGTACTTCAAAGTTGTAAAAAGGAACAAAAGTTGGGAACAAAGGTCATACAGATTACAGAATACAATCCAAGCTGCAAAAACATTAATTAGAGTTGGTAATTACTCAAACTCAGGATATCTTCTCAAGGTTTAAGATATCCTGAGAAGGTTAAAGGAGCAAAGAGCTAAAAGCAACAACAGCTGGTGGGGGGTGTAAATTGAAGGGTTTGCTTTAGAAACTGCTTTTTATTAAGTTCTTTTCCTTCTAAAAATCTATGTGTTATATATATGAAATGTATTGATTTTAGTGTAACTATGCAAAATCTAGAAAGTAAGAAATGTTAGATTCTTATGTTAGATTCTCATTTCATTGATGGTGTGTGAGAAGGTGAACCCAAGACCTCTGTTTATATGACAAGATTTAAAACCATGAGCCATCTGTTTTAGCCATCTGTCCCTGTTGCCAAGGGCAGAAGAGCCAAGAGCAGAAGAGCAAAGGGCATAGGGGATCTGATAATTATGATGCCTTGTCAAGACAAATGTAAGATATATGATAGAAGGAAATATAGCTCTTTGTCTCCCATAAAAGGTAATAGGAAATGGGTGTATCTTTTATGATTGGTTCTAGCAAACAGCCAATAGGAATTTCAACCAGGCTGATTGGACAGAGGCAGCCAAAGGAGGAGTAAGGAGGCTGGGCTGAGGGAATATAAGTGCTGGCCACCAGGGCTGGGGTGGTGCAGAGCTTTTGGTAAATATACCACTGTGCCAATCATTTATTTGTCTGACAAATAAATTATTATTTTAATTTCTCTATTGCTGCGTTGAATATTTCATTCCAGCTAAGCGTTAACCACAAGCAGGGTGCTACAAGCTCTTCTGAAAGGAAAAGAAGAGAAGGCTGCGGGTTAGAGAGGCTTTTTACACACACACACACACACAGAGAGAGAGAGAGAGAGAGAGAGAGAGAGAGAGAGAGACTTTCTGAACACATACACAGAAATAGACATTACCTTCTGGATGACTTTTTTTTTATTTTGCCTGAAGTGCCAATGAAGTATGGGGAGCCTACAGGGAAACAAAGAGCCACATGGGGTATGATTATCTAAACCTCAAAATAGGCCTTTCCTAAGAAATCTCAGGGACTGAAATCAACTACTATATGCTGAAAGGTTTTACCTTTGTGGTCCTCTTGAAAAGGGGTCCACAGGGGGAGGCGGGGGGGGAGGACTCGGGGAGAGGGCGCACTTTTTCTTTTTCCGCCATTCGCGAAATTGCTCTTCTCAGCCTTCCAAGCCTAAAAAAGAAAGAGGAAAATGTGAGAAATGGGGCTCACAGTTAGTCCTCTCCTGATCTACGTCCCGAAACTGGTTTTTGCATTCACGCCTCTAAGCTCCCTATCGCCACACAATTCAGTTGCGCATCAAGGCCCCCCTTGCGCACCCCCAAGAAGAAGGAGAACACACGGAGACAGAATTGGACTCTGAAGCTGAAGGGGCAACATTTAGGCCACAACTTTATTGAGTACAGCAATGTGAGTGGTATTGGCTTAGGCCAGTGGTGTCCAAACTTTTTCCAAAGAGGTCCAGATTTGATGAAGTGAAGGGCTGACCAAAGTTGTTGAGCTTGAGGAAATCAACTGACACAGGGGCCAGATTTAACCGGATTAGGACCCTGAAAAAATGGACTTTGGGCATGCCTGGCTTAGGCATTGGCAATAACTCCTGCCTGCCTTGTAGGAAGTCTGGAAGAGTAAGCCACCAACAGAGGGCGCTCCATCAATGGTTGTTTTTTTAATTTATTTAATCATTTTTTTTCAATACAAACAGCAATCGCAAAAGACACATGCAACAAAAACCATAACAACACTAATAACACAGTTTGACAATTCAGATTTGGATACACTGATATGACTACACCTTTTAAACAATATTTTCCCGCCTCTCTCTCTCCTCCCCCTACTTCCCACCGTTATCCGCCTTATTGCTTAAATATTCCTTCCAGATTTATTCATATTTATCCATTCTTAATTTGCGTCAACATGCAATTCGTTCGTATGTAGCTAGTCTGTCCATATTATCAATCCATGTGCTCAATGGAATCTTTTTGCGGCTCTTCCAAATCATCAAAACAAGTTTTTTTGCTTCTAATATAGCACGGTACATCCATTTGTTTTGACCCCTTGAAATCTCCGTTTCCAGAATATAATTTAGAATTAAATTTAATTCCACTAGATAACAATTTCTTTTTATTACTCTTGCTATAAATATCCTCACCTCACACCAAAATG